>NC_139235.1:41837377-42321186 GCF_977018435.1 Lepisma saccharinum | reverse complement strand
AATGGCATTTTAAACTTACCCCTACAGTTCTCTCAGAGACGATTACATAAACAAGCGAGAATGATGGCTAGGGTCTTCCTGATTCATTCGTTTGCCACTTAAGTGTTGTAATTCACTGTTGTATCAATAATAATGGTGAGATCTGTCATATCTGTCATTTCAAGAAGATGTGTTCTCATTTATATCTTAATCGAATAGCACTTACCAAAATATATAAGTTTTTTCTTTAAACATTTCCAGAAATGCTGAATAATCGTAAATAAGCGAATTCTAACCGAAAATATTTTTCTTCCATTTTTAAATTATCAGGAACTGAAATAAATGAAATCACGTGGAAACAATTACTTTGTTTTCCATTCAGTTTCATTCATAGTACCAGTACCGTTGAATTCTTTCGTAAAAACACTGAAATATTGCAGTACGTCCCTTTTCAGTTTAATCCAATATTATAGCAAAGGAGAAAAACTATCGGATGCTGCTTACAGAAGGGGGAACACCACAGAGGAACAAAGTACAGAAACAAGACACACTTCACATCACAAAGCCTACAATGGCAAACTGTCAGCAATAGGAAGGAATTCTCCTCCTAAAAACTTATCTTCCCGCTCCTGGGAAATCCACCCCTCTTCCAAGGTGTGGAATTCGCTTTGGAATTAAGATCTTCCAAACAAAAGATGAAACATAGGATAAACCTTGAAATTCCTGGCACCTGGCTAGAGCCTACCAACTGCCCACTGACAGGAGATAAATTTAGTACAACAACTTTCTATTTTCCTCTTCATCTATTGTTTGCAAGAATCAAAGGAAGGGGTTTTATATCGCAGCAGAAACTGAATTCCGGCTCACTTAAAGTCCTAAATAGCCAATAATTTACGATTTGATTTGATTTGATTTGATTTAGTTTATTTTACTTCGCGTTTTGTGCCTCTTGGCTAATTTGCGAAGATGGAGATGAGTGATGAAATGATGAAATGGATGAATGGACATTCACAAACAACCAAGCCCGACCGGGATTCGAACCCGGGACCCTTGGCGTCGCAGCGCGATGTGCTAACCACTCGGCCACAGGGTCGGGCTAATAATTTACGACACTTACATAGCAAATTAAGTGTTGCAAAGTAACTGTTGAAACGTTACTTCTATCGTAAAAAAGTAACTCAGTTACAGTTACAGTTACTTACTTTTAAAAGTAACTAGTTATAGTTACGTTTTCTCAAAAAAGTAACTGTTACTTGTAACTAGTTACTTCCAAACACTGGTACCTACACATTCGCACACATTATTAGCATCTTACCAACTAGGACGACGTTTACAAACAATGAAATCAGTGGCGGCTTGTAATCACACATTCGGGATTATCTCGAAAACGGCTCGTTTTCAGACCCATGTTTACTCAGACCTTTTGCTTCTATTATCGTGTACTTTCACCTGTGTCAGTTTGCGCTATTACTTTTGAGACACCCTGTATATGGAGTGTTGAATCAATTTTTTTAATGAGATGCACACCATCAGAAATTTATTACTTTTAGTGCTTTGCAATAGGCTTCAATTGTAATGTTTTTCGGTTGCAAACAAAATCATTAAACTTCCCAATTTTCGTTGGATTCGCACAAATGCAGATATGTAATAATGAAATAATAGGGATATCTTGAGCAACTATTTCGGATATTGTATTGGCAAAATTGCACCAGAGAGATAACCTATAGCAATATTTTTCAAAGTTCTTGCAAAAATAGTTTAATATAGAACAATCACCAGCCACACAATGTCCCAAAAAATGTATTTTCAACAGGACTTTTTGTGTAACTTGATTCGTACTCTTTTACAGGTGTCAGTAATACATAAGTTTTCTACTACGTGAGAAGTCTCTATATTTTGAAATTGATTAAATGTAATGCACATTTCGACTGCTCCTTGAGCAGTTCAGAATGTAAAGGTTGGCAACGGTGACTGCTTGACTTGTTTCTGGAGACGGCACATAGTCGGAATGAGAGTTCCTTGTCGATAAGCTGCCTGTGTCTTTGGTAGCTTGCGAGGCCTAATACAGGGTGTCCCACGAACGGCGCAACTGGGAATTAAGAGTGACGTTACTTTGTAACCGAAACCTGTACATACATAAGTCATACACCAAATGTTAGCCCTGTCCAAGTAGTATTTATTTAGGGCAGGTTACGCCTGCCACGTAGGAAAGTTTGTTTATTTTAGAGTTTGCTGAGTATTTTGTTACTGCTATACTAGGTAAAAGTTTTCTAAATATACCAGATAGAGCTCTATATACTTTTGTTTTTGCTATTTTGGAGATGATGCGATCAGCACCACTCTCCATCTGCTTTTTATTTTATGTACCCAATATTATTTTGAGGCTTAGTGAATTCTAGAGCCTATTTATGCAGGAGAGAGGGCTTGAAAATTTTGATCTCAGACAACCCACAACTATTTGTCAGAGTATTTTAAAGGATATTTTATATTTATTATGTGCCACTAGAATATCAAACCTTGCTTAATTTTCATGTCTGTAACGCATTTACTGTATTTCTAGCTAAGCCTTACTGGATAAAGTACACGAAATGTTTATCATTTCGACTATTTACCTTAATACGAGGCCAAATTTTTTGTGTAACGAAAATTATTGTGTGTCTATAAAGACTGAAATTCTTTTACCGAGGGGTCCACAACTGGACGCTTACCAACATTGTTTTTTCCCCTTACATATAACCATTTATCAATATATTGACAATTCACAGGACAAGACGAAGTTCACAGACGACTGACTATATGAACCATAGGTCCACTTTCCAAACTTTTTTACTATTCTAGAAGAATTATTTAGCTTTATAGCCTTTTTCAAGGTATTTTTGAAGTATTACTGGCTTCTTTGGGTGCATCAACACTTGGGTTATTTCCATTTGGTTTATTACACTAGGCTACAATCACTATCTGAACACTGAAATCCTCTGATTGAAGCTAAAAGCTTAGGCTGTAACTAGGGACTTAGCATGTATATCGACAATTTATAGGACAACACGAACCTTACAAAGGATTATAGGTGATGTACGACCACACGCCAGAGCTTTGTTAATCTGCAAGAAGCAGTTGCAACTAATGCTATGAGGATATAATGTTAATTTTTCATTGTTTCACAAGGAGGCTATTTTTTACACAACCAATATTTGCTTTTTCAAGTAACTACATGTAACAGAAGCACACATGCCAACACTAACTAGATTTTGATTTATACTATCTCAGGTGCTAAATGTATCAAGAACACTGATTGTATATATTTTTGAGAATCCAACTATATCAGGATTTTTCTATGTAAGTATATTTTTATTGACTGGCTTATTTAACAGATCAAACAGAAAGACGGCAAAATTCACTAAATGTAGGTGATTGCATGAAAATAACTAGATCAAGGGGTGACCAACAGTGAGTTGAATGTATATATAGAGGGTTGCGCTCTATTATTCTCACCTTCGCTGGATTGGCGAAGGAACGCACTTGTGGGCGGTAGAACCTGAACGGGCTCCACCATGGCATCGGAGACTCGAAGCAGATGTTTTGGAGGATGAACCCAAGTAGGGTCATAGGCGCTACGACCAATTTGGTCATTGCTTTTTATATGAGGAACCAATTTGGCCCACTCCCAAAATTAACTTAGATTGCTTATAACTTATGAAATTTGAAGTCTGCACAAGATCCGATGACAAAATCTAAAATTGTAACAACCCTGCCAGGGACTTGAACCCTGGACAGATAGGTTAAAAGCCTAGCGCTATACAAACTAAGCTACCTGCATTTTTAAAAAGTTAGTTATGTTAAGAAATATATTGAAACACCTGAGAACACTCTTGGTCTGGTTCGACAGAGAAGGAGACAACATTTCCAAATTTTTACAGACTGGGTGTATTTTTCCACTATAGAGGCCTTCACTATATGTAATTCGAAACGCTAAAGTTCAGCTAGCTTCCAAAATTGAGGTAAAAATTGTGTTTGGCGAGATTAACAAGTTACAATTATATCCAGTTACGGACAAATAAAGCTAAAAGTCTAAGATTTGCTGTACTAGCCAAGTTTTAGTAACATTTTCTTCACTTTAGTACAAATATCAAAGAGATAGGTATATTTTATTTATAATTTGACAAAATGTACTAGTATTTAATTCAGAAAGTTAGGTAAAAACAGTATTTTTTAAAATATTGTTACTGCCTTCAAATTTTATGTTATTTAGCCACTAACAACTGGTTTACACTGCTTGGCATTCTTTAAATAGGAAAAGAAGAAATTATTTGTTTAGTATTTTTACTACTTTATATTTATTTAAGAAACCAATTCTACACTTTAACTTAATTTTAACAAATTGTTACTAATTTATATATCAAAGTTATGTTATTTAGAGTGCATAAAGGCGTATAAAGTTAATATTTGTACTTATCAGTTCAACTAACAATTATATTTTACACACAAAAGATACAGTTAAATTACTTGAATCAGAGAATAATATTTTACAGTAATTGATTCATTCAGCACTAGTCAGTACTTTTATGCATCAGAAAGTTTTCTTAATTTTCTATTACGCATGCTATTTTGGGCTATTCTTAAAATGTATTTCTAGGGCAAACTGGTTTAATTTTCTGCTTATAATGCAAAGTTGACAGTTTTCGCACAATGCATTGTACATTTGTTATATTCTCTACGTACAATCCAAATATTATGCTTATTTAATGTATAACTAACTAACTCTCTAGCCTTCTTAAACCCGAAGTTTCATGGCTGCAGCAACACATGCCTTTCATCTGTCCCTGTCCTGAGCAAGATCTATATACTCCTTTCCTTCCCCACCAATTTCCTTTAGGTCCATCTCTACATTATCCCTCCATCTTTGTTTTGGTCTTCCTATTGATCTTTTACCATCAGGTTTCCCAACAAGAATCCTGTATACTCTTCTTTCCTCTCCCATTCGTACCACATGATCTACACACCTAAGTCTTCTTGATTTAATCATTCTAATAATATCTGGACATGAATACAAATTATGTACTTCTAATTTATGTAACCTTCTCCACTCATTTGTCTCCTCATCTGTTTTAGGCCCAAATATTTTCCTAAGGATCTTATTTTCAAATAGTCTCAATTTATGTTCCTTTTTCAATCTAAGGGACCAGGTTTATTTACTGTATTTAACTTTTATTTTTTGTAATTAACAAAAATTAAAAGCTTATACTGTAGTTATTATATCTTTTTCTATCAGCTTATTTTGAAATTAATATTATTAGTTATAGTCTTTGATTTATAACAATATTGCTTTTTTATCAATTTATCTAAGAGTACACGCAGACAAACACATGTGTACACACGTTTATGTAAATAGATATGCCTTTTTTCAATATTTTAGTATGAAGATTGCACTTTAGCTATTTAAGCAAGGGTAGGAAAGGTAGGATTTCTGAGAATTTGTTGCAGGATTTTGTTGTTCAAGTATAGATGAGAACTGAGCTGGGAGACTGTTTTGAACATTTTCATGAGAGTTTGCATGTGAACTGTATGCAAATTGAGCACTATTGACTGTGCATGCTTCTAAGTTTTGCTGTTATTTCACATCAACTTTGTCAGACTGTAGACAGTTTTCCTATTTCAAGTAGTTTTTATTGATTGTATTTGTATATGTTTTGGGGACTTAGCAGTTTTATGTTATGAGGCAGTTTGTTGTAGAATATTTTTACCGGATTGTTTTGAGATATTGAGTGTCTGCTGTTTTACTTGTAATTATTTTCCTTCTTGTGTTGTGTATTTGACTATATTTTGTCCAAGTTCGTAGTATTTCGAATAATTGTTATTGACTTGTAGATGTAGGGAGTAATAATCCTTTGCAAGATGCCCTATACTTTAGTCTGAACATTATTCTTAGTGTTCACTTTTGAAGCCTTAGTATTCTGGTAGTATTATTAATGTAGAGGTAAATTAGGCTGAAATGTAGATATTTTTCTGATAAATTATACTCACTTAGTTGTTTCAGCAGGTAGAAGTTGCATGATGGTTTACTGCTGATGATGTTAATTTGCTCTTCTTATGTACTACGTATGATGTAGCTTACTTGAGTAACTGGAATTTTCTACTGAAAAAAGGATTGCTTGTCTATTTTATTCCTATGTTGTTGAGTTTGTCTATAAGCAAGCCATGTTTTTACTCTATTCTATGCCTTGGAAGAATCTAGTTATATTGTGTTGGCAGTTTTATGTTTCTCTAAGGTTTCAGCTATGTAGTTTTTTAAACTGTGCTATGGGTGTGACTATTGATTTCTCTTTCTGGATGCCATGTTGGTTTCTGTGTATTCCTCTTGCTGCTTGAATTTGACTTAGGTTGTTTGCTTTTTTCTTAGATCTTTATATGTTTATTTGTTCAGTATTTTTTATTTTTTTAATATTCTTTTACATAAAAAAATCAAAGTACATTGTTAAAGTCAAAGTGTGTTAAAATTCAATTTTTCAAAGTTAAAATTTTAAAAATACAATTTTCTAAAATCAAAAGTTATAATAGTATATTTTTGTTAGTAGAAGTTTTTATACTAGGGCAAATTATTTTGTTGTTAATGTAAAATTTGTTAGTTAATGTAAAATTAAAGTAATTAGACATCAATTTTTCAAAGTTAAAGTTTTAAAAATACAATTTTCTAAAATTAAAAGTTATAATAGTACATTTTTGTTAATAGCTCTTCCTTCTTCATAGTACAGATAAAAAGACCCTGCGCTAAAGCGTCCTGTGCCTTGAAGGCAAACCTGAGCGGAATATTAATTGGCGGCGGAAACCGGTTCTACAAGCGACGCATAGCTTCAGAGATTTAACCCTTGCTGCGTATTTCCAGACATCCTTTGTTGTCTGGTTGAATCCCTCCCCTGCCCTACAGCATTGCATAGCTTTCCCCTGTTCTTGCGTACTGGTTAACCTTGAAAAAACCGGTTCTGAAAATCTACCGACGCGTTCTCTGATTGGTCAATCGGGTTCCTTCTTTGTCCTGACGTTGTGACGTCATTTGACCTTGAACGCACTTCCCCAAAATTCCTTTCTCCTCTACCTGCGCGGAATATTAATTCATTCTCTCTGTCTGGGATCAGAGCGGAGTCGAGATTCGGAGACAGTATTCTGTCTAGCGTGTTGCACCACCGTGTTTCATAATATAATGCAATTATTACATAGTACTAATTAATAATATTACATATCGCGGGTTCGAGTACCGGGACCGTCCCCAATCGTAATTGGACCTGTACCTACAGCCATTACCACCGTTCATAGCGGTTCATAAACCATAGAAAACTTATTTTCAATATTATAAACATTAATTATTATCGATTTATACGTTACATACTTTGCAGTAATGAATATAAAAACATATGCATAGCGTTTAGTACCTCTAATTACCTTCTATATACATATTTTTCATAAAATAAATAATTATATATTCATAAAAGTTATAAACATGCAAATACATAAATGTAAAGTATTCTAATGATATGCAAATTTATTCATATTATGCAAATTAGTTCTTAATTATATGCAAATTAATTAACACCCGTGCACTAATTGTCCTTGGCGTATTCAACATCTACTTAGGAGTTTATGCAACGTCTCAATAATAGGTTTTCTTATTGTACTTTTCTTTCGCTACTACATTGACTGTTTTAGCGAATCCGCTGTTTCAGATATACGCGTAAATAATATTTATCACGTTGTTTTAATAAAACGGTATTGTAAGATCCACGTATGCCGTTATTTTGCAAAATGGTAGTCATCTAAACATTTTTATGTGACAGAAATATTACGTCCGAATACGTTACAATTTATTCGAGCTACACCTTTTAGTCATCGAAAGGCTTTGTCTTCAATACAAGTGGGTACTTGACTAACGGAATAGCGTTATCTTTGTAGGAATCACGAAAAGACCAATGCTATTTTCAGAAGGAAGTAAAAAAGTTAAAAAGAATAAAATAGGCAAAAGGTAGTAGCAATACAAAATTTGTTCACTGAGCAAAGGATACTTTTATCCAGTAATTGAATGTTGTTGTTGTTGTTATATTATTATTATTATTATTATTAATAATAATAATAATAGTAGTAGTAACAGCAGTAGTAATTGTATTTTATGTAAAATGTATTTCTCTTGTGGGTGTCTTATTTTTTAGTTTATATAAATCACAAATTTAAAATAATAAGCGTTATACAGGCATACACTTATGAATACAGTAAAACCTCGTTAATCCGTACCCCGATAAGCCGGACTTCGCTTAATCCGGACAGGCAAAAGGCCAAAAAAAAAAAGAATCATAATGCAAGTTTTTTTAAATCTGGCTACAAGTCAACAATCGCATACGTCATATTGCTCCGTAACATTTTACTGTACTGTATAGTGTATTTAGGCCTATGCCTTTTAAATAATACACGATAATAAACGTATTTTGTTGCTATAAACGGGGTTTTAATGCACTTTCTACTGTTCTTTTAGGTTATTTCAGTTAACCCGGACTTTAGTTAAACCGGTCAACTTATCCCCTCTATTAGTCCGGATTAACCAAGTTTTACTGTAATGCAAATTAAGGACCCATTGAATTATTTTGTAAACCCCGGCTTTCATTGCACTTAATCATGAAGAACAAAAAAATGATTAATGAAGTGTGAGCATCGGAAATATTCCCTTGACCTATCATCTGTAATTTAGACTTATCGAAATAACAAAGGCTGCCTTCGAAAATTATTTCCTATGGTATCCATACACTGGCTGCAAAGAGGCGCTGATGTAGTTTTCCTGAATGCAATATGTAACTGCGCTAATTTCCTACATGAACTCTCTCCCACAGACATGTTTTCACCTGCCACGTCCCTAGTTTTGGCAAATGCTGTTTTCTTCAAGGGAATCTGGAATTATCCTTTCAACTCCAGTCTAACGACCCAGGAGAGATTTTATCCAAATGGTTACAACGGATCGCCTATTAACGTACAAATGATGCACCAAAGAGAAAACTTTTTATTCGGAGACATTCGTAAGATGGGCTGCCAGGCACTATTGCTTCCTTATCACGTAAGTATAAAAGGTAAAGGTAAAGTGTTCCCCTGTGCATAGCACCACGCCATGAAGGCGTATAGGGGGTGTGGGGGTAACGCCCCACACTTTCTTGATCCGGTCGTGAGTGGGGGTGATGTGATCAGCATCACGCCCCTGACCGCCTTTACCCCCCAGGGTTTCCCCCAGGTACCCATGTTATTCGACGCTGGGTAGGCGCCGGGGCCGCTTCCACCGTTAGAAAAGTTTCCGGATTTGAACCGGCCGGGGATCGAACCCGGGACCTTGAGCATGGTAGTCAGACGCGTTACCGACTGAGCCACCGCGGCCACATCCCGTAAGTATAGTTTAGCAATTTTACCTCTATCGTTTTTCTCGTATGCCAACGAAATGTGAGTTACATCTGTAGCATTTTGTTGCAGTTTACCTTGAATGTTTTACGTCATATCTGATTAGAATTGTTTGCACTGTTTGTTTAGGCAAGAATAGGAGATGTATTTACTACGAAGAATTACAAGCGAAAAGATTAAGCTCGGCGAGAACTAAAACCGGGTCTCTGGTATAACGTGCTATTTCTCTACCTACTGAGTTTGCACGGTACACCGGAAACCCTGTACTAGAGTCCTGGTCGAACATGCATTTTTCGCTAATACAGGTATTTTTTTTCGTAGTGTATGCATCCGTTTGCTTCTAACAAGCTATCCAGAAAGCTCCGATTTTGAGTGGTATTCCGTGAAAGTGTATTTAAATTTTCCATATTAATTCTATAATAATATATACAATAAAATATAATACGCAACATACAATGTGGAAATCATACCTAGTCATCATCATCACGCACATAAGAAAACATTTGCATTTAAACAATAATTTCTCGCATTTAAATGTGGCTTTTCACTGTCAGACTTTTCCGATGGCAGCGCCACCCTTGTTGTGTCCTTAGTGAAAATCATTTCTCACTTAGTTGCCTTAGCTTTGCGTTCGAAAGCAATGTAGTTTCTATCCAAACTTTTTTTCACCGAAGTGAACAATTTCTCGTCCAAATTTATGATAAAAATGTGTTTAGTAAACCTTTATATAATATATCAAGTCATAAGTTTCGGAAAATAATATTCTCTTGAAGCTAAAATCATTCTTGTGACTAAATATCGCATGTCTATTCTCAAAGAATAATAATCTCGTTGTCATTTGTCTTGCTCCCAGTTGCCGTGGGTCGACGATACAAAGATTTAGATTCTGCACCAATCATTCAACTTTTTGTAGTTGCGAATATGTGTACTTCAGCGGCAGGTATAAAGGAATCGAGGAAACTCTTCAAATAATTCAGAAAAAAATAATTTAGTTCTTCCATAATATTTATTGTTTTACACTATGCCCTCTCCAATAATTAAATGATAACGTGTATTTTCTTTGTAATAAGCAGACATTTTCCCCTTGTACTTTCGTGCTTCTTCTTGTTACAACATTTTCAAAATGATAATTACTGTAAGTAAGAGCATCCTAAGGTGTGAGGCAGACGATAATATATTTCTTCAATAACCATTCGTCTCGATACATGTATGTAGAAAAGAGTATTCTTTTAATAACGATGTCGAAAAGTGTGATACCATGTAAAAAATCAGTGACAAAACCTACGCAAATAAAATCGTGTGGAATTATTAGAGGAAAATACCTAAATATGGAATACCAAGCCTTCTTTTTGCAAATTAAGCTCTATATCGAATTTAAGTACTGACAAAAATATATGTTACACTTCCATATGTTTGGTAGAGTATCCTCAATCCAGTTGTCTTAAAAGCGCAACAGGAACAAAAAAAACAATTGAAATGTGAACCTTTTATAGTGTGAAATAGCCCTACTATTATGGAATACCACAGTAAATTAAGAAAAAAATGCTTATAACATAGAATAATAGTAAAAATCCATAACTCTGAGGTAAATACAAATAAAGTAACTAGGAAATATCCCATTCCTGAAAATCTAAAATACCATATCTGTAGGATTTATGGAAGGAAAAGGAAGTTGAGCTCTAAAAATTTTGGGAACCACTTCAATTGAATCATTGGAACTGAAGGAAACCGTCCATGGAGAATTTTGTTTGCCAGATGTGGTAAATGTAGGTAACGTTGAGGGAATATCGTAATTTACAGTGGTTGGAATGTGGTAAGTGGGATACGGGCGAGAGGTGTCCCAGAGGTAGCAACTCAAAACTTCTGCTGCCCATAACAATATATTGTACGTACCAATTGATCCTCCAACTCGGGTGAAAAAATTGATTTCCTTCCCAGCTTCCGTACTACCGCCCCCTGTTGTGCCTGGTTTGATGCAACTAAATTAAATAAAGTTGTTCGGGGGAGTTATGAAGTACCTCCAATTACCCCAATTTTAAATTTTGTTACGTCTTGAATTTAAGACATCATATTTTGTTCTTCTTATACCTTTAGTTTCTTACTCATCTGTATGTAGAATACTATTCTATATTGCAACCCCAATGGTATTTCATATTATGAAGTTGACCATATTTGTTTTCATATCCACACAATTCGAACGAAACGTTTCATCTCTAATTGCATCTTTTTTGTTGATGATATGACCTGACCACAATGGGACGTGATGATGGGAACATGGTGGTTAACCTGATTTTAACTTTGTACGACTATTATGTATGTTGTTATTGGTGGAAGTATACGTTCTGTAATCAAGCTGACATGTTTCACTCTTCTGAACATTCACGGATCCAATAGATGTCGCCAGTATAGTGAGGTCATATTTAAGCTGATTGCTAAGTAGACACCACACAAAAGTTGCTGCAGTGTTCAACCTTTATGCTATATAGCTAAGTATGTTATTGCCCTTCCATGTTCTGTAAAGGCTAGGCCTATGGCTCATTTATATATTTTAGAACGATAAGTTCTACATGGTCCTGCTGTTGCCGTTCACAAACACTCACGTTGATGACGTCATTTCGAAGATGCAACCTGTTCAGAGCATCCTCGATGAGATGTACTCAATTGACGTTGATGTGTCTCTACCCAGGTTCCGGATAGAGAGTTCCTTGTCACTGAATGAACCTCTTAAGGAGGTAAGTTTTGCATTTCTCATTTTATGCTATTATAGTGTTACTGTTCATGCTACAGCACAAGTTAATATAAACATTTGCTGGTAATTACCTTTTCAACTTATCCAAAAACTATCTTCCAAATCTCAAATGTGTATACTTAGTGCTTGTAGTATAAATTGCAATGTTAGAATATGTTTCCTTTATCTATTATAAATTGATTGATCAACCCAAGTAGCGGTGATTGGGTGCCGAAACTCGGGGGAAGAGGACAATTTACTTCCTCTTGATAGACAAGACCTAGCATTAGGAGGCCATATTGCGGGAGCAAAAAGTGGCAAAAATGGGGGCAACTAACCCCACGCTCCCCCTAATCGCCTCGTCACTGAGTAACACTTATTTTATTGGCAACATCGGCGTTGCTTTGATAATAAAAATAAAGACTATGCCTGACAGTGTGGATTTACAAGTCTTGGTACCTGAATTGGGATTTTGCATTTGCAAGAAAGAATGATCGACTGCTATAAAGGGTAATGTTTTCGCTAGTCACGGACACTTTTGGGTTGTAACGATATAATTAAAAGTCAATGGACTCGTTGCAACTCAGAAGTCAGTACTGTAGTCCCACAATTTTCAGAATTTCGTGAAACATTGAGTGGAGACCATGTTTACACCACTTAAGTTCTCAGAAAGCCAAACTGCTGTTTATGGTAGAATACGGATGATGATATGCTCATAATTGGCATTAGAAAGACATATTACAACAGATAAGGCATTTTAAAGATAAAATATAGGAAACTCATATTTTAATGATTCTATTAAAACGTATAGGGTACAGTAGTATTTTACACGCTACAGTAGAAGCATGTTATTTCAGTCTGAGTATTGTTAATAACTTTAATAATACTGTTAACAATAGTTTAAAAAACCTGAAAATGCTTTGAAAACCCTATTATTTACATTGAACAACAAAGTCTTGTTCTGGAAGAGCCTACTCGAGAACACTCCTAAGCGTCTCTTTTGATACAACACACTTGTCACTAGAACTTTTGCACAATGTCTTGAATTAGCGTCATTTGTACCATGGTGATTTTGAGCCATATCTCCACATATATCTGAGGCTCAAGCTGATCAACTGGTGGGCTTTCTCGACATTATGTTCCTGAAAGTATTTGACAGCAATATGCTCACCGGAGTAGTGGCCAAATTACACAAATATGTATAAAGAAACGAAAGCAGAAGCTATACTCCAAAGGGTATGATCAACTATAGGGTATACGGTGTATACCGCCGACTACAGTCCTGCCAGAAGTATCCGTGATTGTACGATGCTAATTGGTTAAAGCATTGGTTCTAGGGAAGAAATAATGCCTATCGTTCTTCATCTTCCATATACTTCAACCTAACTACTCATGAGACTTTGATTTTGTAACTTTACGGATATTTGAATAAGGGAATAAACCTAGAATATTACAAATAAGGTTTCTTTAAAAATTTAGTGCGCCTTCTCTTCAGTGCACGTAAAACATATCGAATGTTGTAACTACCGAGAATTTTCTAAAACGTTCCTAAGTTATCTGTATTTTTTCCAGCTGGGTATCGTGGACGTGTTTTCAAACAGAGCTAACCTGAGTGGAATCGGCAAAGGCCCCCTGAGAGTCTCTGATGTGATCCAGAAAGCAGTGATAAAAGTCAACGAGGAAGGTACCAAGGCTGCTGCTGTTACCGGTGAGTTGAGCTTCCTTTCCGATCATATTTGTTTTCATCAACGTCGTCATTATTGTCTACATCATCATACTCATCTTTATTGCAGGTACGTCGCTAAGTCTGGACTGACCTTTGGTCGACGTCAGTGAAGCCGTTTACGAAATTTCCTCTCCATTGGAAAAACAGCTACGATTTTCCAAATTCTGGAAAATATCATCTGCATAGAATTCCTTCTGGAACATTTACTCGAATCTTCAAGTTATTTGCTTTCGCTTTTTGTGTAGATATTTGAAATACTTTCATAGGCTTACGTAGACATGGCGTTGTCAGCCATATCATGGCATTTTGCAGACCATTTCTTACATTGAAAGAAAGAATATCTGAATGTCTGCTCACGACAATGTACACATTTGAGCAACTAGGCGCACTAAATGTTTCAGACAGGTTCACTACAAGAGTAGTACTTTACAAATATGACAATTTCCCGTTTCATATCGTAATTTGTTGCATATGAAGACGAGGTTTCGTGCTATCTGCGGCCAAAATAACTGCCAGACCTCATACAAACCTGGGGGTGCCTTTGGAGAAGAGAGTTCGGACCCGTTATCCGTCTACAGCATCCCTGAAGAAATTCAACAAGGATTTGCATGAAATATGGTGTAGGATTCCATTGTCCACCACCCAGGACTTATATTTGTCCATTACAAGGCGAATTCCGGCCGTCTTCAATGCCCAGGGCTGTCCTGCTTGATATTATATCAGGGAATCAGGTTTTTACCTGATGTTGCCATATTGTTTGTCCAAATCATGTATTTCTGATACCATTGCGATAAAGGGGTAGAAAAATAATTATTTAAGTCAACGCAACATTTGAAGTCCTATTTAAATATTCTACTACAACCATGGGCGTATTTAAGGGGAGGGAGGGTCAACGGGTCCAACCTCAGCACTTTTGGTTCAGTAAAATTAGCATATTACCTGTTCCATCCGCTTGTTCATAAAAATGGGACTGCACACCAAATGCCTACAATTTCCTGATAGTTTCGGAATTTCTGCGATAAGAAACTACACTGGGACTGTCAAATCAGTTATATTTTTTCCCTCGAGTCTTCTTAAAGGAATTTGGTTTTTAAAAACGCAATGCCAGAAAACCAGGGAAAAACCGTAACGATCTCAAGTTGTTTGACGAAGATGCACAGAAAAGTATCAATACTAAGTAGCGTGACCTGTGGAATTGTATTCACTAATTGTAGTAACTTTACAGACTTTACAATTTATTAGTAGAAGATAAATATTTCAGCAAGCTCTTCAGTTTCTTCACTGTGTAACCTGTGGGGGAATTTGAAATATCTTCACTTGTTCTAACCAAATTGTTTTCATGCAGTGCAGGATTATGTTGAGCACCTCAAAAGGTGGACTGTTCAGTACTGTGATCATGTCAGTACTCTAATAGAGATAATTAAAGAAAAAATAAGAAAGGGTTCTGAGAAATTTAATGAAATTTATTACAAAGCAGAGAAACTACGTACTTACAGACAATGATGAAGAAATGAAGAGACCTACGTAGAACACCAAGCCGTCAAATCTGAAGGAACAATGCACCAGCTGAGAGCACAAAATAATATTACTAGTAAACCTTCGTTGTCCATTTTTGGACCATTTTGTAGTAGAATTGAACTCACGTTTCTTTGAACACAGTCAACACATTACAAAATTGCAACAACTTATTCCAAAAAATTTGAAATGGCTATCACTCATTCATTGGGACAGTGTCAAAATGTTGGATGGCCTGGTTGATATATTGGAGTTTGATAGCCTGATCACACCTAGTCCTACTATACGTCCCGAATTTTACGGGACAATCCCGGAATGATATAATTTGTGGTGTCCCAAATAGTTTCTTCGGGATGGACAAATGTCCTGGAATCGGCTGGGAAAGAAGAAATGATTGAGACTATACTTTCCTGAAATTTATTTATATTGAAATGCGTAATATTAAAATGCTCACTTTACAAAACAGTCTAACTGTACATGGAACCGCTCCCTTTAGTTGTAAGAGTGAAGTTAATGTAAGGATAAACACATAACTTCTGAGAAATTCTATGTACCCTGTACAGGGTTTTCAATTTGTCACAGCCGGACCCTGTGACTGAGTGGTTAGCACATAGCGCTGCGACACCAAGGGTCCCGGGTTCGAATCCCGCTCGGGCATGGTTGTTTGTGAATGTCCATTCATCAATTTCATCACTCATCCCCATCTTCGCAAATTAGCCAAGAGGCACAAAACGCGAAGTAAAATAAAATAAATCAAAATCAAAATCAATTTGTCACAAAATAAATCATCGATTTCAAACCTTGGCTTGTACCTAGCACACAGTTCAGAGAGTAATTGGCGACTGATGAATAGAAATGGGAATGTGCTAGACGTGACATTGTTGCCAAACTTGCAAATGTGAGTTTATTTATTTCCCAGAGTTGATAATTATCTTTAATTGTTGCAGAACTTTGGTACGTATGACTTTAATGTATTTATATTGTGTTAATCGTGAAATCCATGTCATATCAAGTCATGGCGTTATAGGGAACACCAACTAAAGGCTTCTGTCATGCAATTTGAGAACGAATCTCTGTCATCAAACCGAACGTCACTGGAATTCTGTCTCGTTTTAGGTTCGTGTATTTTTCTGACCAAGTCCGACTGTTAACCCGGCCAATATATCACAACGCAAACTGCTAACTGGTTCAAGAACCGTGGTTTTTTCTTCTTCACCTTTCCCCCAGCCTCCAATAAATGGGGATGAAGAATGGACAACATGCCACAACCGTTATTTCTTGGATTTTCGTTGCTTTGTCACAACCTTCCTGCTAACAGCTTTCCTAGTCTACATACAATGTAATTAATTGTTTGAGGTTAATTTGTTTTGTTATTTCTTTTTCTTTTTCAGCATTTGTCGTGGAGCTTATTAGCGGTGGTGAACCCGCACGTTTTACAGCTGACCGTCCATTCGTCAGCCTCATAGTGGAACAAGAGACCAACATTGTACTCTTCGCCACAAGGATCTCTAATCCCCAGTATTCGAGCTATTCATGAGCAACCTAAAATTTGTTATTCTTAAGTACTCTGAGCGAGATTAACTCTGATACTTTGGAGTCATTATTGTAGCTTTTTTATGAATGTTTTATTTTATATATGTAAAATTACTGTTGAGCATTAAAGTGTTTCCAAATATTTAACCAATTATTTTAACAACGCATTTTCACACGAAACGACATGTGAACTTTCAGCTGTTGTTAGTGGTTCTACTTTAAGTTCATCATACTTTCATTAAGCCTTTGCTTCAACCTCAGAATAAAATAGAGTCAAAAAATAAAACTGCATCTTTGGAATGAACATTATGTGCAATACATGGGAATTAATTTTGAGAAGTACTCAATTAAATGGAAAAGAAACATGTTCCATATTTCTGTTTAGAAATGTGTCTACATGAAACATTTAGTAGGTTATTTGTGAAGCATGTTCACATTGAATAAAGTTTTGAGCTATTCTTTCTCAAGGAATTAAAATAAAAATCACCTGTATGAAGAAAAGTCGCAGGGAGTAAATGTACATCTAACGTGATATTTCAGAGTTAGTTCAATGAATGATTAATTGATTTGGTGTTTTGAGTCCACGTTATGCACAGTAAGGCTAATCGGGACTGGACCTACAGTTTAAAGTGGGATCCGGACCATTGTGTGCCTCCACCGGGAATCGAACCCGGGAATTGAATGAATGAATGAATGAATTGCTTTATTATTACTTCGCTTCTTGTGCCACTTTTAGCTAATTTGCGAAGATGAGGTTGTGTGATGATATGATGAAATTGATGAATGTACACTCACAAACATCCATACCCAGGCCAGGATTCGAACCCGGGACCCATGGCGTCGTAGCGCGATGTGCTAACCACTCTGCCACGGGGGCCGGCCTCAGAGTTAATTACACTCTAACATAATAAGTCTAAATTATAAGAGTATCAGTAATACAACTGAATAATTCCGTACATTTTATTATTATTCATGTATAATCCACAGACCACTTGTTCCCACTCAAAAAGCCGTGGTGCATTGACAATTCGTCTACTATTACTCTTGCAATCGGCTGTACAAGATTAAGAGACTCACATCGATTGCTTCTTGACAATCAGTCCTTTTTAATGGTGATTTACGTGATTATCTTTTACTGCTATGTTTAACATAGCAAGAGCAAGTTTGGGCGAGTTCTGTGATTGCTTCATATACCAGTAGACATCTCACGTGTTTGATGTGTCACCCCTTTCCTTCGCTGCTATTGCCAATTAGTAAAGAAATGAAGTTAAAGGAAGTTAAAGAAATGAAAACCGACACCATACCTTGTTGCTTTCTCTATGCATGTTTATCAAGACAAACACATGGAACTCCTTGAGTTCTTTCTCACTTCTTTTCTCACACTCTAAACGAGGTCTGGTCAACCCGCCGTATTTGTGAAAGAGCGCTCTCGTATGCACGGTGCAGTAAAAGATGTAAAAGGATTCGTCGGTCGCGTTCGTGCAGTACGCAAGAAGAGAAGCTCCCACCACACGTCAGTGTCAAAAGTGCAAGTGAGTTGTTCAAACGTGCTCTAAACTGACATGATGTGACAGGAATTAAATTTGTGACGAACAAGGAACCTCTACTTGGTAGAAGAGCACTCATAACTGCTCAAGGGAGGACAAAGCGGGGGTTAAGTTCGCATTCGGCCATTACCCAGTAAGTTTTCTTTTTAAAAAATACATAGAAGAAAGAATGGAAATACAGCATTCATAACCACAAAAAAAATAATAAGTAACGGAAGCATAAGTCAGCAGGTTACCGACCGACAACGTACATGTAACCGGGAAAGAGCAATTGATGTGAATAATTTATTTGTTCAGAGGGGGCGCTGCGGAGATTGATTCACATTTATTATACAGGGTGTCCGGACTAGAGGTATACAAAAATACACACATATATTTTAGCATCTGTTAAGTTTATTAACTTTCTTGTCCTGCTTATGTACAAAGTAACTCAGAAGGTTTTTATGTACGTTGGTACACCTCAATGATAGCACAATTTGTAGCTCGACACACATCCAAACGAATAGTCAAGCTCGTGCCAAGTGTTCACCAGCAATTGAGGCGTTATTAGCGCAACGATACGCTGTCTCCAATCACCAAATTCGTAAACTTTCCATTGTGCAAAACATCTTTAATGAAGCCCCATGCAAAAAAGTGTAATGGTGTCAAATCTGGGGATCTCGGTGGCCAGACAGTTTCTGCGCATGCGTGACTCAACAGCACGATTGATCGTCCACGTGGGCTACTGAAATCTTTGATCCATTGTCAAAAGACTGAGCTTCATTACGAGACCATACAAAGAGCAGTTTTCGCATTATAAGCAGTTTATTCTGTATAGTTCTAGCCCGGACACCTTGTATTTAAATAGCAAATGAAAAATACATATTTGCAGTAGACATACATCGATATTTTATTGCTGGTACAGCATGGCTAAGGGCGATCCAAGTTCAATTCCCGATGGAGGCTAATTGCACATTTGGTCGTACCCCACTTGAAACTATAGGTTTAAGTGGGTCTATTAGCCAACATGAATATAAAGTGACCTTAAACATAGCCAGTAGTACAGTAAATGTGCCTTTGACACCAACCCTGATTTTTTGACCTCTAAGAAAATCGCACCAAAACCTCAAAAACTCACTTTCTCTCCACGTTCCGCGCCTCATTTATTGCGCTGACGATGTTTCACAGCGCAGAAAAGCAGTGATGAGTAAATGCACTTTCTCATCCTTGAAGGATGAATGCGCCTTATCGTAATTTTCTAAGTCCGGCCATGTTTATATATCGTGACCTTTGTAAACCTCGGAACGATGTGATATTTCTGCCACACACACGCGCGCGCGCGCCTCTTATTATTTCCGTATTGTGGCGTGTTTTTTTTCAAGCAAACAAACAAATAATATTTTTTTTTTTAGGGTTCCTGGCCCCTAACCCCGCCAGGGTGCGTGGTGCCCAACCAAAAAAAAAAGGTTCTAACGGCTGCGGTTAGATAACCACACCTCTGTAGAGTTTCACGTGTTTTTTTTTCTCAAAGGTCCTATGGGACACCTCTGTTTGTCAAAAATTCGAAATATTTGCAATTTAACGCAGGACTTGGATAAAAAATTTCATAAAATTTTTGATTCCATGACGACCTATGTTCATTTTGGTATGGGAGGACAGAGGACACCGAGACTCGACCGACACACTAAACCCGACCTCTCTACGCGTACTCTACGTCACCAAAAAAAATCGACAAGGGGAGATTTTTCGATTTATTTTTTTCTCTATCTATATCACCGCTTTCGTGATATTTGCAATTTTTAACGCTGGACTAGGAAAATTTTCGACAGAGGGGTCAACCATGATAACCTATGTTTTTCTTGTTAGGAGCCGATGCTGAGGCATGTCTCTACGATGATCCTATCGAGCGTTCAAAAAAAAAAATCGACAATTGGCCCACCCTTGAACTTTTAGGACCATCAAACTTGGTACACGTACTCTACATCGACAAGCAATGGTGAGATTTTTCCATTTATTTTTTGCTCTATCTCTCATCGTTTTCGAGATATTCGCATTTGATGCGTTAGAACTGTTCCGTCACTCTTTCGTTCTTCACATCTTGGACGAAGGACTTCTCGGCGACCAGGATGACGCTGCACACGGTATCCTCGGGCAATGGATTGTGAAATTCGCAAACGATCTTGATGTTGGTGCGATCGTTGACCACCACCTGTTTCCTCTACGCTGGATGTGTATGGGTAAAAAATAGAACAGCATATTCTTGGTTAATTAACATGGATGAATGGAATGTGTGATAACTAAAGTTTTTTCTCGTCTGATAGGAGGGGGAAAAAGTTGATTTCGACATCTGAGAAAAAAGAAGATCGCTCAACATTGGAATTGACCATCATTATTTATCCTCGTCGTTGCGATGTAAAAAGGAGAAGATTTTTCCATGTGAGTTTTCGTTATATTATTAGTTGGTTATATTATTGCCTCGTCCTCTAGATCTGTTAGGAGACACAAACTTCCAACTTCTTAGGATTTTATGTATTTATAATATAAGAATTTTAGTTTCTGCGATATAATACATACATTCTCTTATTTATTCTTTGACTTTTACATTAACTATCTCTCTCGCATCTTTTCCAGAGGAACGAATTTTTTTGCATCCATGGACAAAATTATTACTTTGTATATATTTTAACTTCCAGAAGACAGAGAAAAGTAACACACATTTTCCGAATTAATATCATTTTTCATTTGTTAGTACTTGAATTTTGGAAACTGACACACACACACACAGTAGCATTTTTTTATGATTGGTTTTTTGTGAGTATGTGTTAAATCACCACGCCCTTCCTTGAGCAATATTATTCCCTTGCTGCGACGAACAACAGTCAACTGCCTTTGTTGTACATTTGAAAGAGGTAGATAACATGTTTCTAAGAGGTAGGGAGATAACTGATCAAGAAAGATATCGGAGAAAAGAGAAAAATTTTTAAGCGGAGGATAATGAAAATTTTACATTTTGAGTTCCCTATCGTGATAAACGGTTCAACTTTTGCAACATTTTATTCTTTGCTATCATGTCACCCATTTTCATTACCATCGGTTGTATTACAAATAATGTGGAGTTCAAAAATGAGAAAGGGCATCCAGTTTTGTATCGAATAACACACTTATAACCCAAAACAAAAATACATTAGAATCTTCGATACCAGGTGCACGTCAATATAAAAAACTGCATGTTCCGAATAAATCTATCAATTCATCAAGTTCAAGGATGCAAAACTTTAAGTTTTCACTCTCAGTCTCTTTTTTTCAGCCCTCCACGCTAACAATCTACTTCCGTGCCACATCACGCCAAGAGTATAATTCGATAGCACACTTTCGCTAACTCTAAGAAAAATCACTGGGGTGTGAAAATATATTTCTCCATAAAACTACAACATACCACAATCGAGAAAAAATGATCTGTGAAATTGTTACATGAAAAACTGTAAAAATCCATTTAAAAAAATAATCACGAATGAAAACTATATATTTTTTAAAATAACGATTATTGACATTTCTAACACGGAACACAAAAAAATTGACGGAATATTTTTTTCTGCTTTTTACACCAACAACGGGAAAAAACTATTCACCACCCTTCCACCTTACCAATGGGAGAAATTTGCACACACATAATATTAATTTCTGTTGCTTCGTATGAATTGGGTGCTTTTTACAAATCGGTGGAAATCAGAGAAAGGCAGATCTCGAACATGGACACCCTACTCCCTCATCAAAATTAATTGGAGACCAAAATCTCAGGAAACATTGATAATGGATGAACTTTCTACTGAAAATTTAATTACTTATAAACATGGAATGCGCGATATTCTCTAAAAAAAACTCAACCCTCCTCGCCCCCTGAAGAATTCGAATCCTGTTAAAAAAAAAAAAAAACAACTTCAACACGGACAACAAACATGATTCACAAGAAATATTATCATATAAACCAACGATTTTTTTTAACAAACCTATTTCCTTTAATTAAAAAAAATCGTAATTAAAGCACATGCTACTATACAAACTATAAGAAAATACAATCCCTGGCATAAAATGAACTTTAAAGAAAATTAATGAAACTTATTTCTTATAATGAATCTCAACCTATACAATTGTACATTTTTTTTTCATTCTGCGTACCTCCAAAAAATATGAATTAAATAGATTCGATATTTTGCAGGATTTATATGAAACAGACGTAAATAAGAATTGGGAGCACGTACGTAATGCAATAGAATCAGCAGTTAAATAAAGTATAAATCAAGAAAAAGTAAGCCATGGTTCGCATAACCTAATAGAAATAGACTTAGGTGGTTAAAGAACAGCATGTTTAGAAGATTACTCGAAAAGTAAAATTAACGAAATTGAAATAAAAGTATCAGAGGTGCAAATGAATTGAGAAAGGGGTGGCAACCTAAATTAAACTTGATAAAAAAATGGCTGACTATTTTAAATAGATGGAAGAACTACTTTAATGACGTTTTAAATGTTCATGTAGGAGATAAATCAGAAATAAATTAAGTACGCACAGCAGAACCTAACTTGATTGAAGTTAAAGATGCCAAAGAGATAAATTAGTCGAGAAGAAACTTGTTAATATGTCTGACAAATGTACAATTCATGATGGATTGAAAAAAAAAGAAGATGTTCTTTTTGATTTTTTGCCTAAGAATATGCTTTTAGGAAGGTAAAAGAAACTAACGAAGTACTGTTAGCATATGCAGATGATGTAGACTTACTGGGGAATGATGTAAATACAATTAAGAATAATGCTAAAATATTTTTTCAAAGCAGCTAAAGAGATAGGTTTTAGAAGATAGCAATGAGAAATCTAAAGATATGTGCTTACAGGCCGAAACCAAGTGATAACAACTTGTTTGAACCAGTTTTCCAAATCCAAATACTTAGGAGTAATACTAACAATGAAAATGATATTAAAGAGGTAATGAAAAGAAGGCTTAATTCATGTTACTTTTCTCTTCATAAAGCTTTTGTCTCCTCGTTTCATATCTAAGGAACTAAAAAATTAAAAATATATTTATATAGATCTTGCTCAGGTTAAGGACAAATCGAACTTTCGGGTTCAAGAAGGGTAGAGAATTAATTAATTAGTTAATATTCAAAGTAATATGGTTTCACGTATTAAACAAAAACAAAGATAGTAATAAGGTATTCATATTGACAAGGGAATTCTTACAAATTCATTCTCTTCGTAAGTTTGCCAATAGCATTTTTCATTCTGTGTTATTTCAAATCTTCAATTATGCAATGCAAAAAGGAGAAGAATTTCCATGACATGATAACATGAATTTGTACGTTGAAAGAAAAATGAAAACGAAGAGCTGTGATAAAAAAAAAAACGCTTGACTCTGACGAGCGGGAAACATAATAGAAATCAAGGACGGAAAATATGAACAGAGGAAAGGGGATATTCAAAGGAAGGTGGCTCTTCCATGATAATTTTTACTTTCTCAATCCGAACAAATTCATAAACATTATCATCATTGAATGTTGTTGTTGTTGAGTTGGTGTTTTAAGTCCACTTTATGCACTGTATGGCTAATCGAGACTGGACCTACAGTTTAAAGTGGGATCCAAACCACTATGTGCCTCCACCAGGTATCAAACCTGGGACCCTTTGATTACAAGGCGACAACGCTACCACTGCGCCATGGGGGAGGCCCCATAATTAATTGGTTGGTTACGTTGTCCCTCCGAACGAAAGATGGAATGTATAGAAGCCTGTGCCTCCTAAGTTCATCGTGGCTTGCGAAATGAAACTTCCGATGATTTTTATTTTTTAAGAACATGCTTCGCTAAGGAGGTCAAAATGACAAGTTCCGTAATTCGAACAACTTGTTGATTTCATTACGAACGAGGAAGGAATGCATGGCTGTAGTATCATTACATCAGATCATCTTTTATCTTGTTCGCGTCGATTAATCTCCCTACGTTTCTTCTTCTCCTTGTTGTTCTCGTCCATAATCGCTTCCATCTATCCTGTTATTACCACCAGTAGAGAGGCAGCACTTCGTTCCTACGCGTCAGCAAAAATTTGATGCGACTGGTGTTATGTTACATCCGGTCGTAGCGGGCCACGAGCGGTTTTATTGTTGAGTCAGCAGAACGTGTCTGATCACGTTGAAGACATCGGAAGCGGTGGGGGGAGGGGGTCAATGGATTTGTCACGTTGTTTCTTGATGTATGCTAACCTAACACGTGCATATGTTTGTGTGTGTGTGTGTGTGTGTGTGTGGAGGAAATGCGCGCGCAACCATTGCGTATGATGGAAAGACATGAAGAAATGATTTAAAGATGGCGCCGAAGGTGCTGTACCCCCGAAAGCTTAGCGGCTAAGGTTATTGCTCTGTAAAACAAGAGGCGTCGAGGGTTCGATTCCTGGTAGAGTCAATATTGATTGATTGATAGATTGAGTTAGTTTTTTTTAAGTCCGTTTTATGCACGGCAAAGCTAATCAGGATTGGAGCTACAGTTGAAAAGTGGTGATTCGGACCACTATGTGCCTCCACCGAGTATCGAACCTGGGACCCTTTGATTACAAGGCGACGATGTCAATATTGAATGGTCTCGATTAGCCTGTGTGTAAATAAAGGCAACAAAATGGTTGAGTTCGAAAATCGAGTTGGGTTAGTGGTTAATGTTGTCACCTGGCAATGAAGAGGTCGCGGGTTTGATTCTCTAGGTAATTAAATTACGCCAATTGTTTAGTCCCGCCATTATAGGTCCCCGATTAGTCCATCTGTGCATAAATAGTGTTTGAATAAAATCAATATGGCGGCCTTGGGTTAGTGGTTATTGTTGTCGCCTGGTAATGAAGAGGTCGCGGGTTCGATTTTCTAGGTAGTTAAATGAGGCCAATTGTTTTGTCCCGCCATTATAGGTCCCGATTAGTCCATCTGTGCATAAAAAGTATTTCAATAAAATCAAAATGGCGGCCGCGTTTTGTGTTTAGCGGCGGCGGCGGCGGCGACCGGGGCGCGGCGCGGGGCGGAGCGGGGCGGAGCAGGGCGGCGCGGCGCGGGGGGGTGTTTTTTATTCCGCGAGATGTTTTAACCAAGTGGTTGAGGGTTCGATTCCCAATGTTGGTGAAAATTGGATATTCAATTGTATTTGTTTAAAAGTTCCGATTAGCTTTTTGTGCACAAAGAGAAAATGAACTAATTGGAAATAGGATGTTTATGCTGTAATGAAAAGGTCCCCGGGTTCGATTCACAATGTCAAATTGGCTGATAATGATGTTTTTAAAATAAAAAAAAGAAGTGTGAATAAATTAGAATCTGTTGTTTTGCCGTGTGGGGCCCCAGTAACGATTATCTTAAATGCATAAAGAGTAGGTAAAATAAGCAAGATGGCCGTCACTATTGTTTTGTGATCAAAGAGGAGTCACAGGTTCGATTCAATCAAAGGAGGCAACATTCTATGTTTCAATTCCATGTAAAAGTCTAAAGTTATGTTTCGATTAACCTCAATGCATAAAGAGGAATTAAACAAAAACAAGCAAAATGGCGACAGATGTGATAAAAGAAAAATTGAATTAGTTTTTTTATAGTGACAAGAAAAAATAGCGAATCACTGTTAGAAATAGAATGAAAATAAAGATACTTGCCTCTGCGTGTCCAGCGCTGTGCAGAAAAGCTCTCATGCTTTATCTCCGACAAGTCCACAATACACATTTTTTTTATTGTATAGTTAATTATTAATGTTGTTATTAACACAGATTCTTACCAGTGTGAAGAAAAGCTCTCATGCTTTATCTCCGACAAGTCCACAATATACACTTTTTCATTATATAGTTAATTATTAATGTTGTTATTAACACCGATTTTTACCAGTGTGAAGAAAAGCTCTCATGCTTTATCTTCGACAAGTCCACAATACACACTTTTTCATTATATAGTTAATTATTAATGTTGTTATTAACGATTGTTACCAGTAAAAATATAAACCATGAGGATTTTTAAAGGGGTGATAAATGGAAAAAAAGCCAAGACATATATTTTGTCCCTGTTTATTACCAATATTTACAAAATTCAAAAGAGCCGCACACACACACATACATATGTAAAATGTTTATATTCTGTCACCAGTTTATCAGCATGTTATTTAACAAGTTTTTATTCTTCAAGTTTGTTCACTCACCCACATAAGGAATTGTGTCACTATCATATCCATTTTCTGCTGCAACCACTGAATTAAAATGTTTCACTATTTTTTTCCACAAGCATGTTCTCGCAAAAAAGAAACACTTCTTTGGAAAATCTTTTTCCGTCGATGTTTTGTATAGACAAAGGCTCAGGTTTTGTACATCCATGTAGATGGGAAAGCACAAACTTCTCCTTATTACATGCATGGACAGGGGAAATATCTGTGCAACCGAAACATTGTTCGCGAAGGTCGAGAATGCAAGATTCCACACAGTTTCCAAAATATGATTTTAGATACGGCGACACTGTTTCACACATAACTTTCGCATGCTCGATGCACACAAATATCTTCATAAAGTTCCGCCACGAACTTTCTGCGATGAACACTATCTCCAGGGAACCGTAAGCTGGTTTTTTTCCTTATAATGATCTGACGACGATTGTACAGTGTGGTTATCAGCATTTCATGTTGCTCACTTAGTGGGTAGGAAACACGAGGCTGCTCACCTGGAATAGCGATGTAATTGTCGATTACTGGAAACAATTCCTGAAGAGCGTGCCACTCCTGCAACTGTAGTTCAACACCGGCCGCCCCGCTTCTGTGTAGCCTGACCACAGGTTGGAAATCCAGATGAGAGGAAAGTCCGATTGAGATAACCTTTGTTTTCGAAGCATTCAAATAGTAGACGTGATCAAATAATATCGACTGGCGTATAAGACTAGTTACTTGTTTTTGTTCTTCAGGTAAATGCTGATCGCTCTCTTTCTGAAGAACCCCCTTGAAATTAGTGTACGGTTGAAATCTTTTTTCAACGGCATCGAAATAGAGGATTCCATGACTAAGAACTGCGAGATACTGCATGTCGCAGCGTGCAGATATACATTTGAAGAAATGCGTGGGTGTGTTTTTGAGACGCATGCGCGCGTAGCAAACCAAGCATGTGCTGGACAAAAAAGGTGGAGGGGGCGGGGCGTTACAAAGATCAATGGTGAGAGAAAAACCAGCAGAATATCATAAACGTCATATTGAGGAAATATTGGATAACAAATATTAATTAATTTAATTAAAGCATCAACCGCATTGTCGATCTGAAATTAGGTTTATAGACAGGGGGCAAAATGGAAAATATCGACGATGTTCTAGTATTGGATTGTTTCTGTATTTCCATCGGTATAATCCTCCACCACATTTGAAGCATACTGTTTTATCCTCTTTTTGAATGTAAAATAATCCTGCTTCGGACAGAGCTTCTACAAACGGGAATTCTCTTGATTGCCAGTTTCTGAAAGAGGACAATCTAGCATTAAAAGATCCCATCTCTGGATATTGCGTCATTGTTCTGTAAAGACACAAAACAAGATAAAGTTTATAAGTAATCTGTTGTAAACTGTAACGCTACAAAATTATTAATATACTATTAGGACTATATGTAACTTGTATAAAATTTCAAACAGTATTTACTGTCAATATTTTCTAGTATACGTACCGAGTATTATAAATTTAATTTACGAGTCAGCAAATAAGTTGTTATAATATTGTCGTTTTTTATCGGTACTGGGAATAAAATTTGAAATTTATGCATGGGTTTACCAGAGGCTCTATGGAATAAATACAGAAAACAGTAATGCCCACAGTACACAGACCCGTAACTTTGTATCTGATGAGTGTTGTACGTATAGAATTTAGAGTTACTTTCCAAAAATCGCAAATGGTTATGCACATGTGGAGGTTTTCCGTAACTATCAAAAAATTCCCCCCGGGAGTTACTGTCTATGTAAATTGCTACCCAGTGCTTCACGGGGCTATCTTTGGGGTCTGTATTTACAATCAACGCTGCTGGTAGTTCCACATGTACAGGTAATTCATTAGCTGCGAAAACCCCAACATGATGATTGTCAAAGGCTCTATTTGATAATAACCCGTGAAGCAAATTTAAAGTCGACAGCATTGCTGGACACTAAATAGTAATATTGTGCAACTCACCTTGTTATACAATTAATCCAGATGAATATCTCTTTGATTATTAATTTCCATGAGAGCGTCAAATTCAGAGTAGATAACACAAGTCACAGTAGATTCCAAAGCCGATTTGAAGTGGACTTCCAAGCTAACAGCCCCTTGCCGTTGAAGACTGCAGTGGGATATGGCACTTGCAGCTGCGTCTGGTGTTATATCGAAAACAAGTAATGCGTATCCCTGGGGGTATTCCTCACGCGATATATTGTTTCCTTCATCCATATAGTGTATCCCTGTTCCGGAGAATAATGTGTGATATGCTGTTATGTTCTTGTTGTTTTCAAAGTCTGGTTGAAGTGGTTTGCCGGGAATTTGGACTCCATCAACATATAAAGTAAAGAAGTTGTAATTGAAATGTTGAAAATTGAATGGGTTTGTAGACAGAGTGCCGTTGAATGCATCGTTGGTAACAAACCCCACAAGTAATCGTTTCGGAAGACGTCCAAGTATCACATTGTCAATTGTTTTTTGAAACAATATCTTTTGGAATAGTTACAGCTTTAAGTTGTACTCTTGTTAGAGGGTATTTTGCTGTATGTTTTTGCAATATGCGATTATGACTAAGTTTGATGGATGAACTGACCGATACTTTTCTCACATATAGTGTAGCATCCAGAATTTCCACTTTGCCTTCACTGTCATCTACTCCCATCAAGCAGAAAGTGTTTTTCGAAGGAATCAGTTTTATTCGCATTTCCACTCCATTGATCAAAAATTTCTCTTGATTGAAAATATCAGAATGCAAGTAACCAAACATATCAAATGTTTTACTCTGTTTTGTTAGTTGGTTACGTTTTGTAAAGCCTTTGTTGTCTTCCGAAACGTTATCAAAAGCGCCTCCTGTATCCTTGTACCACAATGCACTTTGGAGATGAGATGATTTTGCAGATATGTCATACTTCAGTGCTTTTTCAAAATAAGACCTGTATGGGTGCATGTGAGATGGAAACGAGATGAGTTTGTTATTTAAGTAGATTTGTACTTCGCTGAACATTGCATTGAGAAAATCATTGACAGGCTTAATTGTTTTATCTGTGGGTAGCAATAACTGACCATTCGCTTTTACAATTCTGGCATCTATATTCAACATTGTGTGTGCTAAATCCATATAATCATCACCATGTCCAGGTATTACAAACTCGGTGGGAGCATTATCTGCCAGAGAACTAACAGGTTTGTATCCGATGGTGTGGTGTTCTAAGATGCTTGTCTGAGTAGGTTTTACCGAGAAAATATCCAATTCACTTTTAAAACACTCACATGATTTCTCCCTAATTAGCGCCATATCTAATCAAAAATATCTGATGTTATTTGATTTTTTTTACGGTTGTGTTTGGTTGTTTTCTTGGTGTTTGTATTGGCACTGGATCTCTTCTTTCTCTGAGCGGTCCTTCCAGTTCGCTGTCCCGAAGCAGAGTGATTCCTTTTGAAATGTTTATGCCCCTGATAACCTGAACCAATCATTTTCTTTAGCTTTGTTTCAGCTTTTCTTTTAAGATTTGATCTGGCATCTGAAATTCTGGATTGTACTGACTGTTTTAGGGGTGTTTTGTCTACAACTACAACATCACCTAACACATTTACCCCTGTTTTTAACATTTCTTTCCCTACAGCTTTCGCTCCTTTTGATAAGAGGCAAAGCTGACCGAAAAAGTCCTCCAAGAAAACTTCCAATGCCATGTCCTTTTTGATAGGCAGCACTGTAATATATGTTACCCACACCAGATCCAGCTTGTTGATGGTAGTATTGAAAATATGGGTCATTCATAATCACAGCTTTTCACCACAACATCTAAAATGAAGTTTCAAACACACTAGTCCGAAGGAGAATGGGATGTGTGCACCAGTGCTGTCCCTTAAGTCAATTTCTATTTGTTCGAAATTATGTTTCTGCACTGGGATGTAATGTGGTGAATCGAAAATTTGCACACCATCACTTCCAAAAGTATGTTCCATAGGATTAATGTTTATAATACGTAATAGAGGGGCGATAGCATCCCCCACCATATGTGATTCCACAATATCTGTGTAAATATACATCTGGGAAGGAATCTCTCTCACAACATTTGGAGGCGAGCGTCCAATTTTTACTTCTGATAGATCATCGGTCGGTTTACAACCTAATATCCGTGCCAGTTGAGGTGACAATTGTACATTTATGTTTCTCTGCTTGGTAGATATATCAACAGTCACATGTTTGTACGCAGGATGATTTCGGAGACTAAAATTTAATGTTTCAGAATATTTATTGATTTCTGCAACAATGCTGTTCATAGATGCGTAATAGCCTTCGGATATTCGAAGTTCGTTCCATTTGACATCATCCATAGATTTATATTGAATATAGTTGTTAAATCTTGTAATGTTTAGTATTGAATAAGGATAATGCACTTCTACCAATGCCATCTCCCATTTGTTGGTGTCCAACTCCACACGGTTCTGAAGCTATGTGGTGTAATTAGTTAGAGTATTACCTGGGAAATATTTCATGGAACTGTTACTAGGCAAAGTAATGTAGAAAGCGTTTGCTTTTCTCATGATGTGTTATAAAGGTTATTTGTACCACTGATGAGAATATCTACAAAAATTTATGCCTCTCTCTCTCTTTTTTTGACTCCAAAAACGATGCGCTAATCCAACTGTCAAATAATCTGGAGTAACCTTTCCAATGAACTAACAACTTTTTACTGGCTCCTTTACCTTTGGTCGCAAGGATTTTATCAATTTCATGCATATCCGGTAAGCGGACCAGTTGCAACTCTTCCGTATAAAATGTTCCATCGATTTTATGTCCTTGTAGATCTTTTAATTCATACACTTGAGGATTTCTTTTCAAAATACGTTCCACTACAAATATTTCTCTTGTCCAATTTTCCATGTAACCTTTGTCAAAGCGTTTTTTGGTTTTTGTTATTCTCACTGTATCTCCTATTTTGAATGGCATCTTCAATGACAATAGTGGAGATGAATCAGATTTGAGTTTTTTGTCATACATATTGTGCCATACTTTCAAAACCTTCTCAGGAGTAACATCTGCTGGTGCCATTTTAATACTCGAGTGAATTTTATGATTATAAGCTTTCAAAAGCTTTGGGAGTACATTAACATAGCAGCTGGTTCTTTGCTTAGTAAAATACTTCCACATGCGTTCCTTTAAAGTTCTGTTGAATCTTTCAACAATACTAGCTTTAATATCAGGATTCTTTGTTGTAAAATAAATTACATTTTGTTTTTTGAGATATTCCTGCACAATACTGTTGGTAAACTCACGCCCTTTGTCAGTTTGTAATTTCAAAGGTTTTATTTTGCTTTGTTTGAAAATTTGCTGGAAAGCCTTTTTTATACATACACCAGTTTTATTTTTTACAGGGACAGCCCAAGCATGCCTACTAAAAATATCGATAACTGTGAGTATATATCTGTACCCTTTGTTGTGATTCCGCAAACTCTGCATGTCATTCAAGTCAGCCTGCCATTGGTCATCAATATTATGCACAAAATAAAAGTTTCTCGGAAATCGACGCTTTACAGGTCTATGCAAAGTGTATGCAGTTTGCTTTGTCAACCAATGTTTGATTGTTGACAATGGTATGGATTTTTTTACAGCTTTCCATAGTGTTGAAGCTGTAGAATAGGATGCTGGATGAGATGGATTGTACCAGATATTCTCTAATATTTTTTTGCTCATGGTTTGTATCTTGACCAAACTGGAACAGTACGTTTACGTTTGTGCCCTGGAAATGATGATACAAAAGAAATTGGTTCTTTTTCTTCTTCTTCTTCTTCTGCTTCTGTTAATTCTTGTGCCTCTTCTTGGTTAGCTCAGGACAGCAGAATATGGCGTCCGGGGTTGCCAAAAACAATCTGTTGAATAAACTCCTGTCTCCGGGGGGTTCCAATATATTCTTGAGGAATATTAGATAACGCCAGAGCTCTATTGAACAGTTGCCACCCAACAGGATTGCTTGTTTTTCGTGGTCGAATTATATCCGACACTAGATCGACAATATTTGAGCCTTCAATTTTATTATTGTTAATAAAAACTGCCCCATATTTATCCCAATCAATATTACTATTATGTAAAATATGTTCATACAACAGTTCGGCTTTTCTACGATACATGCTAGGTGTAGCAGCTAGAATTTCTTCTTTCATATCAGTCAACTTCTCAGTAGATTCTGTAATCGGTAGCGACACAGGTTCTCTTTGTTTTGGAGTAATAGCCAGAAATTTTTGGAGCACAATGCGGTAACGATTCCATTTTTCATCATCCGAAAGATCTTTGAGATTCAAAATTACTTGCATATCCTGATCCAATTGCGATAAGGATGTATACGGTGCAGACATAACAGGATGTCTTATATTATCCATAAATTCTTGAGGTATTATAACCATTTTTTTGCCATGCTTCATGTTCAGATTTTTTTTCACTTAAATAAACTTGATAACACACCTCCTATTAAAGGGGCTAATAACGCAGGTAGAAATCCTCCGTGTTGCACTAGTATCTGTTTCTTCTGCTTTGTAGAGTGTCATTTGGCAGAGAGATTACGTATCACCTTCTTGTACCGGCTCAATCTTGTTTTCTGAGGTGTTGAAAGAGGAACATTCCCTTTTAGAACATTGTAACAACACTCACAGATTGAATTAACTAAGTAAGAATCAGCAGCTTGTAATATCGCTGTGCGAAGAGCTGGTTTAGCATCCGACAAAACTTGGAGCACTTTAGCGTGTTTCACTCTTGGAGCCATGATGACAGAATAAACGACTAGTGATTATGCTTGCTTTTTTGTAGGAATATATACATAATTGATATTATCGTCGGGAAATATCCGCGACCGAAAACGTACTTCTTCCGGAGTGTTCTGCTTCAGATCAAACAGCAAATATCCATGGGGTTCAGCGGTGGCATTGTAATATGCATCTTTTATAAAATTTGGATTCTCCGGGTATACTTGTCTAGATAAATAATTTATTTGGGCTCTGTCTCTTGGATTTTTGAAGCACACAATATAATGACTATTTAAAGATATATCTCTATTCCCTTTTCCCTGATGGAATAGATTTTGAGTGATAAAGAAAAGACTAATATCACGATGATGACACCCTTTTGTGAATAAATCTGTGACTCTTTGATCGCATTCCCTCATCTGATCATCGATAATAATAAGATGAGGTCCAGAATTTGGCACAAATTGGTCAATATTAGGCATTCCTTCCCGAAATTGTACAAAACCAGGAAAATCATTGTATGCAGATTGCCATTCCCCGTAGCACACCAAAATATTGTTGAATTTTACATTTACCATTTGGGGTAAACACTGGAGAAAATGCTTCACAAAATATGTCTTTCCGCATCCTGATGGACGAGCCAATATTGCAGAGAACCCGTGTTTCCACAAGCACTCCATTTCTCAAACTGTGAAGAATGTTTTAAATTACATATAATATAAAAGTCGAATGTTATGAATATTTTTCTAGTTGTTAGATTTTACTGATACGTTGTATCTTCAAATTACATATATATATATTATATTGTATTGTATTATATATATATATATATATACCTCATCAATAAATAAATATGTGTGTGTGTCTGTATATACACACACACACACACACACACACACACACACACACATACAAACAATTTTCTTATAGTACAAAATTCACTTTACAACAGCACAACAAAATGCCAGGTAGCATTACCACTGTACGCATGCGCGTTTGTAAACTCCGCCTACATATTCCGAGCATCAGCGTTGTGTTAGATAGCTCTCCATTGTTTCAACAACGATAAACAGCTTGGTGGTCCAGATCAAATTGGTTCTGGAATCTACTGTGACGTGTACCGTCTACTTTGAAGTATAAAAAGGTGAGTTGCACAATATTACTATTTAGTGTCCAGCAATGCTGTCGACTTTAAATTTGCTTCACGGGTTATTATCAAATAGAGCCTTTGACAATCATCATGTTGGGGTTTTCGCAGCTAATGAATTACCTGTACATGTGGAACTACCAGCAGCGTTGATTGTAAATACAGACCGCAAAGATAGCCCCGGGAAGCACTGGGTAGCAATTTACATAGACAGTAACTCCCGGGGGGAATTTTTTGATAGTTACGGAAAACCTCCACATGTGCATAACCATTTGCGATTTTTGGAAAGTAACTCTAAATTCTATACGTACAACACTCATCAGATACAAAGTTACGGGTCTGTGTACTGTGGGCATTACTGTTTTCTGTATTTATTCCATAGAGCCTCTGGTAAACCCATGCATAAATTTCAAATTTTATTCCCAGTACCGATAAAAAACGACAATATTATAACAACTTATTTGCTGACTCGTAAATTAAATTTATAATACTCGGTACGTATACTAGAAAATATTGACAGTAAATACTGTTTGAAATTTTATACAAGTTACATATAGTCCTAATAGTATATTAATAATTTTGTAGCGTTACAGTTTACAACAGATTACTTATAAACTTTATCTTGTTTTGTGTCTTTACAGAACAATGACGCAATATCCAGAGATGGGATCTTTCAATGCTAGATTGTCCTCTTTCAGAAACTGGCAATCAAAAGAATTCCCGTTTGTAGAAGCTCTGTCCGAAGCAGGATTATTTTACATTCAAAAAGAGGATAAAACAGTATGCTTCAAATGTGGTGGAGGATTATACCGATGGAAATACAGAAACAATCCAATACTAGAACATCGTCGATATTTTCCATTTTGCCCCCTGTCTATAAACCTAATTTCAGATCGACAATGCGGTTGATGCTTTAATTAAATTAATTAATATTTGTTATCCAATATTTCCTCAATATGACGTTTATGATATTCTGCTGGTTTTTCTCTCACCATTGATCTTTGTAACGCCCCGCCCCCTCCACCTTTTTGTCCAGCACATGCTTGGTTTGCTACGCGCGCATGCGTCTCAAAAACACACCCACGCATTTCTTCAAATGTATATCTGCACGCTGCGACATGCAGTATCTCGCAGTTCTTAGTCATGGAATCCTCTATTTCGATGCCGTTGAAAAAAGATTTCAACCGTACACTAATTTCAAGGGGGTTCTTCAGAAAGAGAGCGATCAGCATTTACCTGAAGAACAAAAACAAGTAACTAGTCTTATACGCCAGTCGATATTATTTGATCACGTCTACTATTTGAATGCTTCGAAAACAAAGGTTATCTCAATCGGACTTTCCTCTCATCTGGATTTCCAACCTGTGGTCAGGCTACACAGAAGCGGGGCGGCCGGTGTTGAACTACAGTTGCAGGAGTGGCACGCTCTTCAGGAATTGTTTCCAGTAATCGACAATTACATCGCTATTCCAGGTGAGCAGCCTCGTGTTTCCTACCCACTAAGTGAGCAACATGAAATGCTGATAACCACACTGTACAATCGTCGTCAGATCATTATAAGGAAAAAAACCAGCTTACGGTTCCCTGGAGATAGTGTTCATCGCAGAAAGTTCGTGGCGGAACTTTATGAAGATATTTGTGTGCATCGAGCATGCGAAAGTTATGTGTGAAACAGTGTCGCCGTATCTAAAATCATATTTTGGAAACTGTGTGGAATCTTGCATTCTCGACCTTCGCGAACAATGTTTCGGTTGCACAGATATTTCCCCTGTCCATGCATGTAATAAGGAGAAGTTTGTGCTTTCCCATCTACATGGATGTACAAAACCTGAGCCTTTGTCTATACAAAACATCGACGGAAAAAGATTTTCCAAAGAAGTGTTTCTTTTTTGCGAGAACATGCTTGTGGAAAAAAATAGTGAAACATTTTAATTCAGTGGTTGCAGCAGAAAATGGATATGATAGTGACACAATTCCTTATGTGGGTGAGTGAACAAACTTGAAGAATAAAAACTTGTTAAATAACATGCTGATAAACTGGTGACAGAATATAAACATTTTACATATGTATGTGTGTGTGTGCGGCTCTTTTGAATTTTGTAAATATTGGTAATAAACAGGGACAAAATATATGTCTTGGCTTTTTTTCCATTTATCACCCCTTTAAAAATCCTCATGGTTTATATTTTTACTGGTAACAATCGTTAATAACAACATTAATAATTAACTATATAATGAAAAAGTGTGTATTGTGGACTTGTCGAAGATAAAGCATGAGAGCTTTTCTTCACACTGGTAAAAATCGGTGTTAATAACAACATTAATAATTAACTATATAATGAAAAAGTGTATATTGTGGACTTGTCGGAGATAAAGCATGAGAGCTTTTCTTCACACTGGTAAGAATCTGTGTTAATAACAACATTAATAATTAACTATACAATAAAAAAAATGTGTATTGTGGACTTGTCGGAGATAAAGCATGAGAGCTTTTCTGCACAGCGCTGGACACGCAGAGGCAAGTATCTTTATTTTCATTCTATTTCTAACAGTGATTCGCTATTTTTTCTTGTCACTATAAAAAAACTAATTCAATTTTTCTTTTATCACATCTGTCGCCATTTTGCTTGTTTTTGTTTAATTCCTCTTTATGCATTGAGGTTAATCGAAACATAACTTTAGACTTTTACATGGAATTGAAACATAGAATGTTGCCTCCTTTGATTGAATCGAACCTGTGACTCCTCTTTGATCACAAAACAATAGTGACGGCCATCTTGCTTATTTTACCTACTCTTTATGCATTTAAGATAATCGTTACTGGGGCCCCACACGGCAAAACAACAGATTCTAATTTATTCACACTTCTTTTTTTTATTTTAAAAACATCATTATCAGCCAATTTGACATTGTGAATCGAACCCGGGGACCTTTTCATTACAGCATAAACATCCTATTTCCAATTAGTTCATTTTCTCTTTGTGCACAAAAAGCTAATCGGAACTTTTAAACAAATACAATTGAATATCCAATTTTCCCCAACATTGGGAATCGAACCCTCAACCACTTGAGGCAATAATATAACCAACTAATAATATAACGAAAACTCACATGGAAAAATCTTCTCCTTTTTACATCGCAACGACGAGGATAAATAATGATGGTCAATTCCAATGTTGTTGAGCGATCATTTTTTTTCTCATGTCGAAATCAACTTTTTCCCCCTCCTATCAGACGAGAAAAAACTTTAGTTATCACACATTCCATTCATCCTTGTTAATTAACCAAGAATATGCTGTTCTATTTTTTACCCATACACATCCAGCGAAGAGGAAACAGGTGGTGGTCAACGATCGCACCAACATCAAGATCGTTTGCGAATTTCACAATCCATTGCCCGAGGATACCGTGTGCAGCGTCATCCTGGTCGCCGAGAAGTCCTTCGTCCAAGATGTGAAGAACGAAAGAGTGACGGAACAGTTCTAACGCATCAAATGCGAATATCTCGAAAACGATGAGAGATAGAGAAAAAAATAAATCGAAAAATCTCCCCTTGTCGATTTTTTTTGGTGACGTAGAGTACGCGTAGAGAGGTCGGGTTTAGTGTGTCGGTCGAGTCTCGGTGTTCTCTGTCCTCCCATACCAAAATAAACATAGGTCGTCATGGATCCAATTTTTCATCAATCGAAAATTTTCTAAGTCCACAGCGTTAAAAAAATCTTAAATTGCAAATATCTCGAAAATGGTAAGAGTTATCGAAAAAATACATCGAAAAACACCCCTTTACGGTATCGTTAGATACCCCCTGTCGATTTTGGAGGTGTAGAATACGTGTACCAAGTTTTGGTGGTCCTGGGGTCAAGGGGTTAGAAGTTAACCCACCCTCCAAAACTTTGATCACTCGTAACTTTGAACGAATAGTCGTAGAAAGGTCGGGTTTAGTGCGTTGGTCGAGTCTCGATGTCCTCTGTCCACCCATACCAAAATGAACATAGGTCGTCATGGAATCAAAAATTTTCCGAATTTTTTTTCCAAGTCCTGCGTTAAATTGCAAATATCTCGAATTTTTGACAAACAGAGATGTCCCATAGGACCTTTGAGAAAAAAAAAAACACGTGAAACTCTACAGAGGTGTGGTTATCTAATCGCAGTCGTTAGAACCTTTTTTTTGGTTGGGCACCACGCACCCTGGCGGGGTTAGGGGCCAGGAATCCTAAAAAAGAAAAACAATTATTATTTGTTTGTTTGCTTGAAAAAAAAAACACGTCACAATACGGAAATAATGAGAGGCGCGCGCGCGCGTGTGTGTGGCAGAAATATCACATCGTTCCGAGGTTTACAAAGGTCACGATATATAAACATGGTCGGACTTAGAAAATTACGATAAGGCGCATTCATCCTTCAAGGATGAGAAAGTGCATTTACTCATCACTGCTTTTCTGCGCTGGGAAACATCGTCAGCGCAATAAATGAGGCGCGGAACGTGGAGAGAAAGTGAGTTTTTGAGGTTTTGATGCGATTTTCTTAGAGGTCAAAAAATCAGGGTTGGTGTCAAAGGCACATTTACTGTACTACTTTTTGCATTTCTATACTGTTCCTCCCCTTCCGATTTCGTTACAAGCAGTTTTATCTAGGGTTGAGTGCCAGGAACCCATAAATTCTAATTGCTTCTATTGGGTTCCGCTGTAGGACCGGAACCTTTCTTTCTCGCACAATTTAAATTCGGTCCAAGTTTCGTAATGCATCATTAATAAAAGCTCCTGGATCGAATTTAAATTGATCCGGAAAAAAGGTTCCTGGACCGTATTTAAATTGATCTGGTAACAACAAACGTTCCTGGATCGAATTGAAATACTTTACAGATAAAAAGGTATTTTACGGTCCAGAACTAATTTACGCTTGCCGAATTTTTCTCCTGGACCGGATTTTTTTAAAAAAAATCCTGGACCTTTAACAACCCTGGTTTTATCCTTCACTCACCAGCAGTGGGGGCGATTGGGTTCCAAAATTGGGGCAAGGTGTCATAACTGGAGGGACATGGACAGTTTACTTTCCCATTGCAGGCAAGGTTTAGCATAGTGCGGGGGCAAAGTGGGGGTGGGGGGCAACTGCCGCCACTGCTCTCGAGCCGACTTTTAACAACTGTAATTATACCCATAGTGTCTCAAACAAAACCATGGCAAATGAAAAGATTAAGTAAGCACAGTTTTATTTACTGTAATAGTGTCCAAGCCATTGTCTACATCAGGTGTTGGGAATGTCCCCCCTCAGTCCGAAGGCACAGGCCGGACCCATTCTAAATTTGCCCACTATGGATAGAATTTTACTGTTTATCAGTATTTGGAAGTAACAGTAACGTTCTTGAAGGATTCTAACTGTAAGTAGCTATTTTTAAAAGTAAATAGTAACAGAGTTACTTCTTGCAATAGAAATAGCGTTGCCAACTCTTACTTTTACAGTTACTTCACGGTACTTATATTGTTAACTTGAAAATTTGTAAGTTGAGGGAAGATCTGGCAAGTCTATTCAACTGTGTGTCTTCTCTAGATGCTAAGGTGAAGAATTTTCGTGCAATAGCCTAAGGCAAGTAAGCCATGCTTCGTTCCATACTAAATTTAGAACATTCAAGCTTTATTGCAATTCATAATTTCTAATAACGTGCAAACACCTGTGTTTTGGGTTGATTACTGAATTAATTTGGATCGTTCATTTTTTTCTTTTTTTTCTTGGAACAATCATTGAATAGTTGCCGGCACCCTTGGCGGAGTGGTTAGCACATCGCGCTACGACACTGGAGATTCCCGGTTCGAATCCCGGCCTGTTTGTGAGTGTTGCTTCATCAATTTCATCATGTCGTCAATCATCCTCATCTTAGCGATTAGCCAAAAGTGGCAGAAAAGCGAAGTAAAAATAAACCAAATCAATCATGAACAGCTGGACTCGCCGTCTTGTGATTTGGCTGGCCCGCCTCAACATTTCGGGAGTGATCATTCTGAAAACACAGGGAATTGCTCCTTTTAAATCCTCAACGGAGTTCATAGAAATTCCGCACACTGCCACAGCGTTATGACTGATCTATTGGAATTGACTGACCTCTATCGGAGAACAGAGGAATTATTACCACACAACGTCTGTGAGGTGGATAAACATTCCTCAACCTAAACTAACCAGGCGCAGTAGTGACGCGAGATGGCTCCACCAATGAACAATGAGAGAAACGGGATTGTGTAATGGGCGACGGGAGTTACCCGATTTTCTCCTTCGCTATGCAGCGTTGCAAACTTTTGAAAAGGATAATACCGAACGCACATGGCAAACAGACCGTACTTTTATCTCCAGGTCCGTACGATTGGTTTAATAATTTCTTAGGGAAATATTAGGGATAAAACTGCAAGAGCAAATTTTGACAAGCCGTGCATTTAGCGTACGGACTAAGGTTTGGACCGTACGCCCGTACATGTACGGTCAGGACCGTACGGTTGGCAACGCTGCGCTTTCACCACTCGATTTTCGTCCTCCTCCTCTGTTGATATGGGCGGTCCTCCTCTACAGTTAGCTGGGACAGAGTATATATCTTTTCTAAAGTCAAATTCATTTGCAAATAATACTTACTTGCTCTGTAAATATTATGAGATAGTGATTTTTGGCCCACTGTATATATATTAGATGAAGTTGATCTCTCAACCTAAATACTCTCAATATGAATTTCAACGTTCTGCAAATACAAGCTTTTAGAATCTTCCTCGTGAAAAATGACGATTGTTTATTTTCTTCTATTAATACGAATGAAAAGCTCAGTGGGGATAGCGAAGATGTGTGAATGGGGGGTTACTAAGTAAATAAATAAATGTGAGAAAATTTAGGAATCACACCTGTAACAGTGCAAGTGTAGTGAAGGAGTTGAAATCAAATAGTGTTTGTGAACTCCCAAGCAGTGTGAATGTGGAAGTAGACTGAGAGGAGGAAGGGTGTAGGAAAATTGTACAAAACATTTTCATCCTTGTATGGTATGTACAGTTGTAAAGGCTCATCCTTGAAATAAATTCTATTCTATTCTATTCTTAATGTGGCTTAACTATTTAGTAGGAAAAAAAATATTGATAGTGTCTTTTAATAATAACAAAAGTGACGTGAGGTTAGTATTTTGCTTATTTAATTTTGAACTTGGTTAGACTTGTGTAGTATCGGTGGTGTGTATGTACAGGGTGGTCCATATGTCTTGTTACCCCCCCCCCCCCGAATCAATATCTTGTTCTCTCCAATTCAGTGTTTCTTTTGCAGAAATAGCTGACAAAAGCTCTTACAATGTAGAAGAGCACCTTGTTGTCAATGTTTGGGCCCATGAACGTCCACATACCGGCAAGACCATGGAGGGTGTGCGACGAGATTTCACAAGACGATTCCAAAAAAATGCACCACCAAAAGTGACAATACTGCGTTGGGAAAAGAAACTGTTTATGTTGGGATGTATCAAAGACAAACCGAGGTCTGGTGCACCAACCAAAAGACAGAACACATGTGCAGGAGTGGAGGCATCTGGGCATCTGTGCTTCGGTTACCACAGTAGTCACTACGCAAACGGTCTGCTGAGCTTGGAATCCCGAAAACAACAATGTTACGACACACGAAGAAGGATCATGGATTGAAATCCTTTAAACCAGCAAGCGTCAATGAGCTCAGTGGTGATGACATGCGTAGACAACATGCAGCATGTGGAAGAATGTTGGAGGTATTTCCGACACTCCCGCAGCGGGCTGACCTTTTCTTCTCCGATGAATGCGCAATATATCGAAGTGCACGTACAAGGAATGTGTATTTCTGGTCCAAGGAAAATCCGCATTATTACGAAGAGCTGGAAAACAACGCCCCACATGTGATGCTCTGGGTCGCTATGTCCGCTAAACACTTGATAGGTCCCTATTTCTTCGATGGCGTAGTCAACCAACACTCCTATCTCGCCATGTTACGGGCATTTTTTGTTCCACAGCTCCAAAGAATGAATCTCCTGGGACGTTCCTGGTTTCAACAGGATGGAGCACCGCCCCACTATGCCATTGCTGTCAGGGAATATTTAAGTGAAGTGTTTCCCAATAGGTGGATAGGACGCGGATCGGTACATTATCCGGCGCCTCTGGATTGGCCTCCCATAAGCCCTGATCTCTCGTCTTGTGACAATGCCCTCTGGGGCATTATTAAGGAAAAGGTATCAACAACGATACCAAACAACAGAACAATTAAAGGACGCTATTAGGGCAGCCTTTCAGACAACAATCACGAAAAATTTGCTTCGTAAAATCACACACAGGTCATGGCGCCGTGTCATTTTGTGCCATGAAAATAATGGTGGTCATACCGACCTTTTGGATGCGTGAACAACATCCTGGTTGACGCTGAATCCATACGTCTTACAAATTGTTACATACATATGGAATGATGGCTACCTTACACTTCATTATATTATATTGCATTATTATAAAATTTTATTATTATCAAGTTATGTAAAATTATGGGGGTAACAAGACATATGGACCACCCTGTATGTGTCTTGTGTTGTATGTTTGTGTAGTAGTTTTGCTGTCTAGTATGTTTGTTTTGTCTTGCGTTGTAGTTGTGCTGTCTAATTTGTTTGTGTTTGTCTTGTGTAGTAGTTGTGGTGTGTAGTTTGTTTATATTTATATTGTGTAGTAGTTGTGGTGTGTTTGTGTTTATATTGTGTTATAGTTGTGATGTGTTTGTGTGTGTCTTCTGTAGTAGTCGTGCTGTCTAATGTGTTTGTGTTCGTCTTGTGTAGTAGTTCCTCCATTCATATTGGGGGTTAGGTGTAGAGCTGACAACTCTGCACTGTAAAAAAAATGTCAAGAAACAGCAATATAAGGCCATGGATGTTCCCAAGGTAAAATAGTCCCCCCTTTTGATCTCCGGGTTGAGACTACTTTGGGAGGTCCCTGGATTAAGGATAAGATCTACATTAGGAATAAGGATATTAAATTAGGCACCTGGAATGTTCTGAGCCTTTACCGGCCTGGGGCATTTCACTGTACAGTTAATGAGATAGTTAAGTATAAATTAGATGTAGTAGCTGTGCAGGAAGTTAGGTGGCCAGGAGAAGGGAATTGTAAAACTAAAAATTATACTTTTTTCTATGGTGGTACTGAAAATCATAATTTTGGAACATACTTTTTCATAAATAATAGAATTATCTCGGCTCTTAAAACAGTAGAATTTATTAATGATAGGATATCATATGCAGTTTTACAGGGTAGGTGGTGTAAAATTATTTTAATAAACATACATGCACCAACGGAAGATAAAGATGATAATACTAAAGATGATTTTTATACAGAGTTAGAACAGGTCTTTGATAAATTTTCTCAGTATGATATGAAAATTCTGTTAGGTGACTGTAATGCACAGATTGGCAAAGAAGAGACATTTAAACCTACGATTGGTAAAGAAAGTCTTCATGAATTAAGTAATGATAATGGTATAAGATTGATTACTTTTGCAACCTCAAAGAATTTAATTGTGAAAAGTACCATTTTTAAACATAAAGATATCCATAAATATACCTTGTCTTCTCCAGATGGTAAAACTCATACTCAGATAGATCATATTCTCATTGATAAGAGAAGGCATACTAGTATAATTGACGTTCGTACACATAGAGGTGCTGACTGTGCCAGTGACTGTGCTAAATTAAGAGAAAGACTCGCAGTGATAAATCATAAGCAACAAAATCTAAACGTTCTAAAATTTAATAGAGGAGAATTTGCTGATGAAAGAATTAAGAAAGATTACCAAATTAAACTGTCAAATAGATTTGATATTTTGCAGGATTTAAATTATGATGAAAATATAAATGAAACAGACGTAAATAAGAATTGGGAGCACATACGTAATGCAATAGAATCAGCAGGTATAGAAAGTATAGGATACTATAAACCAAGAAAAAGTAAGCCATGGTTTGATAATGAATGTCATAATCTAATAGAAATAAGAAATCAGGCTAGACTTAGGTGACAATTAAGAATAATGGTAAAATATTTTTCAAAACTGCTAAAGAAATAGGTTTGGAAGTTAACAAAGAGAAAACTAAATATATGCTTACAGGCCGAAACCAAGTGTTAGGTAATAATCAAAATCTAATTATTGATAACAACTCGTTTGAACCAGTTTCCAAATTCAAATACTTAGGAGTAATATTAACAAATGAAAATTATATTAAAGATTAAATAAAAAGTAGGCTTAATTCAGGAAATGCATGTTACTTCTCTCTTCATAAACTTTTGTCTTCTTGTTTAATATCTAAGAAATTAAAAGTTAAAATATACAAAACAGTAATTTTGCCTGTAGTATTATATGGATGTGAAACTTGGTCCCTTACATTGAAAGAGGAACATAAATTGAGAGTATTTGAAAATAAGATCCTTAGGAAAATCTTTGGACCTAAAAGGGATGAGGAGACAGGTGAGTGGAGAAGGTTACATAATTTAGAACTACATAATTTGTATTCATGTCCAGATATTATTAGAATAATTAAATCAAGAAGACTTAGGTGGGCAGGCCATGTGGCACGAATGGGAGAGGAAAGAGGAGTTTACAGGATTCTTGTTGGGAAACCTGATGGTAAGAGACCTGTAGGAAGACCAAGACGAAGATGGAGGGACAATGTTGAGATGGACCTAAAGGAAATCGGTAGGGATGGAAAAGAGTATATAGATCTTGCTCAAGATAGGGACAGATGGAAGTCCTCTGTTGCTGCAGTCATGAACCTTCGGGTTTAAGAAGGCTAGAGAGTTAGTTAGTTAGTTAATACGAATGAAACACAGGCTCACCTCTTGATCACCTACCGATTTAGAACATGTTCATCACCGCCTGTTCATATTTGTTAATACCGCCAAGTATCTCTCATTAATTCCATTAAATTAATGTATAGTTACGTACTTGAATTTGAGTAAAGTTACATTACACAATAATTCAATTCAGTCTAGCATTTTTTCAAGCACCTATACGTGATATCGTCGTGTTACTTCAAATCGGATGAGTTAACTAACAGTAGAACAAAATAAACAACGCTCTAAATTTGATTTTAAGTCCAGGGAACAGTAGATCTAGATTTAATTATTAAATACATTCACAAACACATTCATATGAACATTATTTATGTCCACTTTATGCTCAAATTGGCTAATCGAGACTGAACGTAAAGTTTAATGTGGGATCTGAACAACTGCTACCTCTACCAGATGTCGAACCTTGAACCCCTTGATTGTAAAGCAACAACCTTACCTCTACCGCTATACTTTATTCTGAAACTGAAGTCTGGACCAATGAAATATGCCTCCATCGGGTTCTGGAAAATAATTCTGACTAATAGATGATGTACAATCATAAATTGAGGAAAGGTTCATGTGACTTTTATTTACATGTAATACAATAGACTAAGGCATCTAATCGATACGAGACGAGACACCTCGCTCAATCTTGTCTCGGTCTAATCTCGAATCTCGAAATAATAGATTCGATTTTTAAATTTTGACTCAAACTGAATTTTCATGTGTATTTGCATCGTTCTTGGCCTCCCTGATGACGCAGTGCTGGAGTCCTCGCCTTGTAATCAAGGGGTCTCGGGTTCGATACGGTGGAGGCACATACTGGTTTGGATCCCGATTAGCCTTACTGTGCATAAAGTGGACTTAAAACATCAACTCAATCAATCAATTAGCAACGCTTTCTTTTATAGATTCCAGTGTTATTCGGTCTCACCTCCACAAATACTAAACAAAGGGGTCTAATCTTATGCTTTTCTCAATGCTTGATTGGAAATTTATATCTATCTTTCTATCTATCTCAAGTTCGATTCAAATTTCGTGAGATGATCTAGATTTGCCTCATCTTAGTGCCATCATTAATTGATTTTGTTTGAGGAACCACTGACAAATTGAGTGAGAAACACGAGAGCGGGACAGAGCGAATGATATAGAGTGAAGAGAAAGATAGAGATAGAAGAAAAGAGAACAAAATAGACAGGGAATAAAAAGAAAGAAAAAGAAAAAAGAAATTGGAGTAAAGGAGAAAGAGATTAAAGTAGAAGAAGAGGAAAAGAAAGAGACAGAAAATAAAAAGAAAGAAAGAGAAATTGGGGTAAATGAGAAAGAGATTAAGGTAGAAGAAGAGAGAAAGAGAGATACAGAAAATAAAAAATAAAGAAAAAGAAAAGAGAAATTGATATAAAGGAGAAAGAGATTAAGGTAGAAGAAGAGAGAACGAAATAGACATGGAATAAAAAGAAAAATAGAAAAGATAAATTGGGGTAAAGGAGAAATAGATTAAGGTAGAAGAAGAGAAAAAGAGACAGAAACTAAAAAAGAAAGAAAGATAATTTGGGTAAAGGAGAAAAAGATTAAGGTAGAAGAATAGAACGAAATAGTCAGGGAAAAAAGAAATAAGTAGAAAAGAGAAATTGGGATAAAGGAGAAAGAGATTAAGGTAGAAGAAGAGAAAAGAAAGAGAAAAAGAAAGAAAGAAATTGGGGTAGAGGAGAAAGAGATTAAGGTAGAAGAAGAGAAAAGAGAGAAACAAAAAATAAAAAAATAAAGAGAAAAGAGAAATGGAGGTAAAAGAAACAGAGATTAAGGTAAATGAAGAGAGAAAGAGAGACAGAAAATAAAAAGAAAGAAAAACAAAAGAGAAATTGGGGTGAAGGAGAAGGAGATTAAGGTAGAAGAAGAGAAAAGAAAGAGAGAGAAAAGAAAGAAAGAAATTGGGGTAAAGGAGAAAGAGATTAAGGTAGAAGAAGAGAAAAGAGAGAGACAAAAAATAAAAAAATAAAGAGAAAAGAGAAATGGAGGTAAAAGAAACAGAGGTTAAGGTAAATGAAGAGATAAAGAGAGAGACAGAAAATAAAAAGAAAGAAAAACAAAAGAGAAATTGGGGTAAAGGAGAAAGAGATTAAGGTAGAAGAACAGAGAAAGAAAGAGAAAATATAAAGAAAGATAAATTGGTGTAAAGGAGAAAGAGGTTAAGGTAGAACAGAGAAAGAGAGAGACAGAAAATAAAATAAAGAAAAAGAAATAGAAATTGGGGTAAAGGAGAACTAGATTACGGTAGAAGAAGAGAAAAAGAAAGGACAGAAAATAAAAACGAAGAAAGAGAAATTAAGGTAAAGAAGAAAGAGATTAAGGTAGAAGAAGAGATAAAGAGATACAGAAAATAAAAAGAAAGAAAAAGAAGAGAAAAATTGGGGTAAAGGAGAAAGATTAAGGTAGAAGAAGAGAGAAAGAGACAGAAAATGAAAAGAAAGGAAAAAGAAAAGAGAAATTGGGGTAAAGGAGAAAGAGATTAAAGTAGAAGAAGAGAGAAAGATAGAGACAGAAAATGAAAAGATTGAAAAGAAAGAGAAATTGGTAATGGAGAAAGAGATTAAGGTAGAAGAAGAGAAAGAGACAGAAAGTAAAAAGAAATAAATAGAAATTGGGGTAAAGGAGAAAGAGATTAATGTAGAACAGAGAAAGTGAGAGAGACAGAAAATAAAAAGAAAGAAGAAGAAAAGATAAATTGTTATAATGGAGAAAGATATTAAGGTAGAAGAAGAGAAATAGAAAGAGAGAAGATAAAATGAAAGAAAAGAAAATCGGGTCAAAGAAGAAAGAGATTAAGGTAGAAGAAGAGAAAGAAAGAGACCGAAAATAAAAAGAAAGAAAAGGAGAAGAAATTGGGGTAAAGGAGAAAGACATTATGGTAGAAGAAGAGAGAAAGAAAGAGACAGAAAATAAAATGAGAGAATATTGAGAAAGAGAAAGAAAGAGGAAGTGGGAGTGGGATAGATTGAGAAAATGGGAAACAGAAAGAGATAAAATGGAAGAGCAAAAGCTGAAAGAATTATATGGAGAGTAAGGGAAGGAGAAAGGAGAGAGATTGAGAAAAGGAGAATGACAGAGGGGAAAAATGAGATGTGGAGAGAGAGAGAGAGGAGTTGAGAGAGAAGATAGAGACTGAGAAAAGCTGGGAGAAAGATACGTAGAGAGAAGAACCGAACGTTCGAGAACAGTAGATCAATCAAGGTTTTGAGTACATCCACAGCAGCTGGAAAATTTGCAAACCGACAAAGGAAAGCTTATTCGAATTTTCCTTGTAAAAATAACGATTATGTATTTGCTTTCCAACGAGGTCATTTTCCAAAGTCATAGAAGCAGCACTTCCTGCTCATGTGCGATTTATCTAAGTCACCTCCTGTTTGTTTACCTAACTGTACGCTAATCTCTTTCCCAATAGATTGTTTTGGTTTTAAACAGCAACAAGTCATTTACAGTTCTTCTTCCATTTCGTCGCTAGGAAAGGGTTAATGAGCTCTCAACATGAGCTATGAGATCTCGCTTTCTCTTCCAAGCAAACACTTTTCAGGTTTTCTTAGACATTAATACTTATCAGAAGAATTTGCAGCAGAATGCAGAAAGTAATGCAGTGACGATAAGGTGTTAAGAATGCATAGATAGTTGTAATTGTACTGTAGATTCGTCACTTGTTTTTTAAAAATAAATGACAGATTTATTTATGGACATGACTTTCCTACAAGCCTTCAAGCTTTCCTAAGTTCAGTAAACTTTCTCTATTGCATATACTAGACGTAAAAAACAAACTTAAGCTTTTAGACACACAAGGGGACTTTCAAACTTCCATATTAATAAAGATAGGTAATACACGTACTTATAAATTCAAATTTTGTTCAATACAAATATTTAGATAGATAAACACACACACACACACGCATATACATATACATATACATATACATATACATATATTGGATGTACGGGGCGATCCGTCCACGTAGTACAACCTGGACTGCATTTTGCCCGAAGGTTTATTGTCTCAGCAAACATAAGTTTTCTATCACGCCCCTGCGCGTGTATCCCGGTAGCTTTGGAACGCTGACAAGAACTACAGATTGAACTAAATTCACCCTAAAATTATTTAGAATATAAACACTACAACAGCCTTGTATCTGGATATTGCAAATCATATTGTGAAACGCAGATTCAGCAATGAAAATAAATGTTATTATAGTTCGTCATGATTTTATTCACCTAATACCTGCAAATTTCCCAGATACACCCAAAACGGAATTTTATCTTATCACATGAATATCTCCTTTCAATCCAACACCCTGTATTCGGTGTGAATTATTCAGCAACTGACATTTAGTTCTACAAAGATCAAATTACCAACAACGCCATCTCTTTCCATATAACTGCCAATATTTTAGCGTACAGCCTTTTTCCCTCACTCCCGTCCCTTACTCATCTAAAACAATAATCGCTGACATGCCAGAAACTTGGTCCAATTTTGCATATACTCATGAATGGCTGTGGACTGGTGAATGAGAAAATATATCATACGTTATCATAACCCCGTATTCATAACTTTTGATAACAATCATGACCGAGAAACCAGTGCAAAATACCCACCCCCTCTCCTGGAAAAGAACACTTTCATTAAATCACACTTGCTTGCATGCTGTACGCTTAGGAGCATATTCTGGTTCAATAACAACACAACATCGGAAGATAAATTATGTATTTTTATTTATTCTGAACAACAATGAACATGAAATTCTGCGACAAAACGTGGAAATTACCATAAGTTACCACCGATCAGATGACAAGTTATTTTAGATTGTTTGAACTTTATATCTTTTTCATGTAGACAAATATCGGCATAGCCGTCCTTGAAAATCAGCTGATTGAGCAACCTGCGTCTGACCTTATGTACAGTACATGTACTTAACCAGACGACGGATTAACACATATGAATTCAGCCTAAGGAACTATCAAATTCCGAAAGTTTTAATATTGCTCGACAAGTTATAAGTTCGTTTGCTCTTGAATATTCTCAACTGCAATCCCTCAGACACACCAGTTTGTACCAGCTGACAGACGTTTATAGAATCCTTCAACAAACATGTGACAAGAGCTGTCACACTAAGAAATAGAATTAAAGATTATATACAATGAGAATTATTTACAACATCTGTCTTCGCTCCGATGTATATGCTTACCAAGATGGCTACTCGAAGCATACGCTTCCCGCCCAAATTAACGATGCCTTGAATTCCCGCATTATGGCCATAATGTATGTGACGTTCACAAGTCAATTATTTGCACGATTACAACTAAAACGCGAAGGTGAAGATACAACTTCTATAGGTCTATATATTAGTGAAATAACTGAGCAATATGCAGTTCACTATTACCTATATTTCCATTTTTGTCAGACACACTACTACATACTGACTATTGATTCTCGTTGCTATAGCAACGTTAGAATTATAAATATCTCGTTTATACAGCGTATAGTGCAATGAATAACATAAAACATAATTAACGTTGTACAAAGTAATAATTATACATTTTTTTAAACGTTAATATAAAGTGATTTTTATAATATGAAATTAATAATTTCAATAAACATATAATTATATTGTGCGGATTCACAGAACCGTCACATGTACCGCACACGAGAGCTAGCTATATTTACGAAGTAGAGGTTATCCGTTGATCCAAGGATTGACTTGCAATAATCCAATAGCACTTAGGCAGTGGCACAGAAACGTTTTTCATTTGGGGGGGTACAGCCTCATATATATACAGGGTGACTGGTAATTAGATGTATTCCCTGAAAGGGGTTAAAGTAGAGACAATTTGCAATAAATTTGACCATATGATACCCCTTCCGGAAATTAGTAGTTTTCGAGATAATCGAATTTCAATTGTTTTTTTTAAAAAAATGACAATTTTCCACATAAAAAGATGAATTGAGAAAAAAACTGCTCATTGTATGGAACTTATTTCAGCATTTTCTGATAGCTAACAAATAAGTGGTTCGTTGAAAAGAAAAGTTTTTCCCAAATAACAATCACATGTAAGTAACGGGTGGGTCTAAACTTACAAGTGGTGTTAAAAAATACACTCTTAGTTTACTAGGTAATGTATTAATAAAAAAAATGGTATGACACGAACCGTACAAATTATTTAAATTACTTCCTTGAGTCATCAACTATCCACCAAGGTACAAATGTTGCTGACATTCACATTTGTGTACAAGAAATAATACTTCATTCATCTTCATGTGAATGGAATCAATGAACAATACAATTAAAGAACATTATATGTGTTGCTCAAAGTGGGCACCTCCGTAACGAATGCGGGCACACAGGTTTTTACGGACATTTGGTCTCTTAACTCGTGATTTGATGGTGTCCTTGATGTGTTGACCATCTGTAAAGATCCTCTCCCTGAGCTCTTCTTACGAGATTACCGGTGTCTTGTCATTTGGCTCCAAATGTAAAAGTCGCAAGGCTACAAATCGGGGGATCGAGCCGGCCAGGGAATCGAGCCGCTTCGGCCAATCCATTTCTTTGGGTAATTTTCATCCAGCCACAGTCGCACGCCCAGGCAGAAGTATGGATGTGCGTAATCAACAATCATTTGATCGAGCCATTTTTCTTGCCCCAAATCTTAAAAGGCATCACTTATGAACATTTCTTGAGGAACGGGATGGCAATGTTGTTGGAGGATGTGCCTCTAGCTACAAGATGTGACATGATTTATCAGCATGATGACTGCCCAGCTCGATCCCCCGATCGATTTGAAGCCTTGCGACTTTTACATTTGGAGCCACATCACAAAACACCGGTAAACTCGTAAGAAGAGCTCAGGGGGAGGAGCTTATCAGCTGCTCAACACATCAAGGACACCATCACATCACGAGTTACGTGACCAAATGTCGGTAAAGACCTGTGTGCCTGCATTCATAACGGAGGTGCCCACTTTGAGCAACACATATAATGTTCTTTAATTGTATTGTTCATTGATTCCATTCACATGAAGATGAATGAAGTATTATTTCTTGTACACCAAATGTGAATGTCAGCAACATTTGTACCTTGGAGGATAGTTGATGACTCAAGGAAGTAATTTAAATAATTTGTACGGTTCGTGTCATACCATTTTTGTTATTAATACATTACCTAGTAAACTAAGAGTGTATTTTTTATCATCACTTGTAAGTTTAGACCCACCCGTTACTTAAATGTGATTGTTATTTGGGAAAAACTTTTTTTTCCAACAAACCACTTATTTGTTAGCTATCAGAAAATGCTGAAATAAGTTCCATACAAAGAGCAGTTTTTTTCTCAATTCATCTTTTTATGTGGAAAATTGTCATTTTTTAAATAAACAATTGAAATTCGATTATCTCGAAAACTACTAATTTTCGGACGGGGTATCTATCATATGGTCAAATTTATTGCAAATTGTCTCTACTTTAACCCCTTTCAGGGAATACATCTAATTACCAGTCACCCTGTATATATATATATATATATATATATATATATATATATATATATATATATATATATATATATATATATATATACATATATATATATGTATATGTGTATATATATATATATATATATATATGTATATGTGTATATATATATATATACATATATACATATATATATAATAAATAAAAATAATAATAATCCGTCGCGCAATGGAATAGTCGGGGGGTCAGCCCGACGTATCCCCAGCCGTTATAGTAGGTCTCCGTGACGCTCACTCACTCGGAGCTCCCCAATTTCCTCACGATGGTGGGTTGCCACCTGCTCTATACGTAGGCCGAATGAATTCCGACCAGAGCCGGATTCGAACGTACGCCTTCCCGCAGCGAACGATCTCAAGACGAAATATCTAAGGATTTCGAAATGTGAAAATTGCGAACAAAGATACATCTATTGATTTTTAATGCAGGGTGATATTTAAGGGGGTGAGGAGGATTCACCCCTCTCCTCTATCTTCAGCTATCCCAACCAGAAATAATCGTCTCTCACCAACTGGATATAGAAAACATATTATTGAATATGTCATACTTATAGAGTCGACATCAGTTCAGTTCATTTTAATTTTAAAGTCCCATAGCAAAGCATAAAAATATCTTTAAACAATTTATGGCAGATGTGTACCACATCAAATGCCTTTTAGAAGCCATGTATTCGGTATTCCCTGAGATATCTATAGGGTGTTGTATTTTTTTTTTAAAAGAAATATTGATTTGAGATGGTTCCCGATCAACTCGTAGAGGTGTAATTAAGATTGGAATATTTGTAAAACATTTGACAAAGCATTTATTTGTAACATAATTATTTTTACCTAACGACGTTCTTCAAGCACTGAAAGTAATATCATTACATATACAAATCCGAAATCCTTCAGATCTCTGAGCAAGCAAGGAAAGCCAAACGCTCGAAAGTTGTTTTATTTCTCTTTTCGATCTTCGGTGCCGGCCAAGGTTTCTTTTCGTATTTAGTAGTATTAAATGCATATAAATGCATGTTTTAAGGTGACTTGTCAATTCCTCGTTTACTTGAAAAGGTGAACTATAATGTAAGCAAAAGCATGTGCACGTCACAGTTAAGGATGTTTGCATTTACAAAGAAAATCCAAAACACATTCCCACCTCCGTGGCGGAGGAGTGTTATTTGTGAGTGTCCCTTCATCAATTTCATCATAACATCACTCATCCTCATCTTCGCGATTAGCCAGAAGTGGCAGAAATGCGAAATAAAATTAACCAAATCACTCAATCAAACATTCCCAGCTTGCTCAAAGACCTTGTGAATTCAATCCAAAATCTACCAATATCTACGATACCAGCCGAATGTGAAATGTCCTAAACCTATAACCTTAACTGATTAGAAAATAATTTAGAAGTTTTAAACATTCTTTTACTTTCCTTATACTCCCAGTGCATTGCTTTCATGCAGAAAAATTTGCAAGAAATTGAATGAAGTCTAGTCTAGATAACACAGTGGCCTTGACAAGCCAACTGGCAAACCATAGGACCTGTAGTGAGTCTCATTTATCCCATGCATTCATTTGACTAATGTAATTTTCTTCCAGTTTGACTTTAGGGTTTAACTTCGAATGGCGTTGTGTTTGTGTTGCATTCGATATCAAAATCAGATTTTAAGCTATTAATGTCCAATTCTAAGTACTATATCTAATACTTAGGTAAAAGTAAGTTGTCGTCCTCTGATAAAATCACAAATTGCACCCTGTTGTAACGTCCAGGAATGGGGAAACTTTCATTTGACCTAGGAATGACATCGAGATGACACCATCGAGAAATGTCACAGCCTCATCTCGTCTCCTGTGTGGTGAGTTTGAGTTTGATTGAGTTGGTGTTTTAAGTCTACTTTATGCACAGTGAAGCTAATCGGGACTGGACCTACGGTTTAAAGTGGGATTCGAACCACTGTGCCATGTGCCTCCACCAGGTATCGAACCCGGGACCCCTTGATTACAAGGCGACGACGCTATCACTGCGCCATCGGGAGGCCCTCCTGTGTGGTGAGGTCCTTCTCGTTCTTGTTTGTGGTTTTCTTTTGTTTCGGTGTCCACTCAGAAGTTGTTAAAACGTATTCTATGTATGTTCACTTCATGGCCTAATCGGGACTGAATCTGCAGTTTAAAGTGGAATCCAAAGCTCTGTGCATGTTGGACCCTTCAATTACAAGGCGAGATATCTCGTCCTGACCCACGAAATGTTTAGTATAAGCAACACGTACATTGTGTCACCACTCAAAGTTTCAGAACGTATATGTCATTAAAGCAAAACTTTCTTAATAACGTTTTTCTGCTTTCAACGTTTTCGATGCTGTGAACCGTCGAAATACGGAATTATATTAGCCAATAAATAGATTATACCGGGCAGCAGAGGCTCGCAATTGTTACTAATGCATTAACTTTACAATTACAGTAAACAAAATACACGACATTTCGAAAAAAAGAAGTCAATACATTATACGCTTGGTATGTCTGATAAGACACACAGTAATTTAAATTTATTTTTACCAATTTCTTCAAATATGATACCAGAGTTTCGAACGAAATCATCTCGGACATCAAGTATCGCCTCGCTTTGATTTTGCAGAAATTTATTTCAGTCTCGTTTCGAAATTTGAGAGGAAACACAGATTTTTCTTGTCTCAGTATCATCTCTATGTTCAAAAATCTCTTAATATATAGGTTTAAGTATAGTTTTTCCTCTTACAAAGTTAAGTACAGGAGTACATTGTACCCCCCAAGGTCTCGTCTCATTTGTGTAAGTATTTCGTTTCGGAAAATTCATTTTGAAAAATTCAAAAGAAAAGGTCAGTCATATACTCTTCTGATAAAGATTTATATATTATCTTTGAATCGAAGCGACCACTTCTTTAGAAAAGTGTACCCCCTTTACGCAAAGGAGCATTCATCTGGAGCGTGATTTTCTGAGAGTAAACTTTATCTGATTCCATCGTTTCACAAAAGTTTTACACAATTTTCATCTCCTTAAAGAGGTTTCCAAAAACACAGGTCAATGAACTAACAACATAGTACAGTAAAACCTGTCTATTCCGAAACATGATGGTTCCGAGCAAAATTTTCCGTCTTAACAGTTTCCGTGCTTATACAGGGTTGACTTTAAATACAGTATAGAGCGCTTCAGGAAATAATGGAAAGACAGATTTACATTTCGCATTACTTATAATGTAGAGTACTAATGGATGTACGTACATGAATAAAAATGCGATACATTCATCAAGTTCATCATATCATCACTCATCCCCATCTTCGCAAATTAGCCAAAAGTGGCACAAAGCCGAAGTAAAATGGACAGGATTCGAACCCAGGACCCCTGGCGTCGTAGCGCGATGTGCATAGAGGAAAGAGAAAGATTGAGAGACGGAATAAGAGAGATGAAGAAAGATTGAGATAAAAGTGAAGAAAAAGAAATAAAGAGAGATAACAAGAAAAAAGAAAGATGACGAAAGAACAGGGGAGAAATAGACAAAGAAAGGTGGAGAAAGAGGGTAAGAGATGAAAGAAAGAAACGGAATCGTAACAGCTATGAGTATTGTAGCGCATTCTTTCATATTGACAATGTTACCGATAAGCGAGTGGCAACAGAGGCGTGTTCCACTTACATTATTGCATTATTTTCTTACGAGCGAAAAAAATAAAGGAAGAAATTTCCGTCTTACTGAGAATAAAACATCTCGTTGGTCTTTAACCCTTTAAAGCCTAGTGGTACAATAATGTACCAATACATTTGTAGTTATATATATAGTTTTAAATTAATATTAGGTAGTTGTTGCTGTTTTTATTCAACATCCAGTGCTTATTATTACATAAATCTTTTTCTTCCAGCTGGTACCACTGATTTGTGTTTTCTGTTTTGCGTAGTGTGAAGCTGCAAAACTTTGAGCTCCTAAAAACATGGATTTTGGTAAGAGGTAAGATAATTTATTCTTAATTTCTTCACATTTACTAGTAGTATTACTAATTGAAGTGTTTAAATAGTTCATGAACAGTCTGGAGAAAGCCTAAATTCCACTTATTATCTAATTAAATTTTTCTTTGTTAATGAACTACAACTGAAAATCCGCTGGTACATTTCTGCACCGCTAGGCTTTCCCACTATCGCGGATTGTAATGTTTGTAATGTAAATGTGAAATATGATATATTTCACTTCAATCTAAGTTAGTGAGTTTTGGTTATGGTCTTATCAAGTTACATTAAAGAAAAAACACGCACACAAACATCATTATATGTTTCTTATTCATTAATTTTGGGATGTGAACCAAAATATGGATATTTTCCATTTTGTAATAGATAAATTGCAACGTGTGTTTGTCTCAGTTCTACTTGTTTTGCTATATAAGTAAGTTTGTTGGTTCAGCAATTTGCATATGTGCATTAGTGTCTTTAGCACCTGCATTTTATTTTAGTTGATTTATGTTTTATGTATTGTTTATTTCAGGTTGACAGTAGCTGAAATAGCCACTTTATTAGAAGAAAATGACCTGGAATTAGACAAGCTCTATATAGAACCCCCAGATGAAGGTGACCTGTCTGGTGCTGATTCTGCAGAGGAAGACACAGGTGGAACGTTAGACAACATTTCTAAGGATCAACTCGCCGGACAAGGAGAAGCTTTGTTGAGGGATGGCAGAAGAATAGGTGCAGGGGATGACAGAGAAGACCAAGGTAAGAATGGTGCTGCAGATGGTACTACCACTGAAGGAGTGCCTAGTTCTGACAATGACCCATCTGAGTCTAAACGAAGAAGAACTGAGACAAATTTGTCGCTTACAGCCAAATTTAGAGAAAATGAATTCACTCCTGTTGACACCAAAATACTAACATGGAAAAGGAAAGACATTCAACAATCCGTTACAATAAAACCAACCCCAAATTATTCCCACTATGGTAACAAGAGTCCTGTGGAGCTTGCTGAATATTTCTTGTCCGATGATGTTATTGAACTTCTAGTCTGTGAGTCTATAAAATACAGCAGACAGAAAAACAATAACGAATTTCATGTTACAGCGGAAGAAATTAGATGCTTTATTGCTATTTTGTTGTTGAGTGGCTACAATCATGTGCCTAGTAAAAGACACTATTGGGAAAATGCTGAAGATGTTCGTAATGAACTTGTACGCAATGCAATGAGAAGGGATACTTTTTTTCAAATAATGCGTTATTTGCACTGTGCAGATAATACTCTTCTCCCTCAACAAGACAAGCTTTTCAAACTAAGGCCCTTGATGAATCTACTAAACGAAAAATTCCTAGAACATTTTCAAGGCGATATTGAGCTCTGCTACGATGAGTCTATGATTGAATATTATGGCAAGCATAGTTGCAAACAGTATATCCGAGGCAAACCCATTAGGTTTGGGTACAAGGCATGGTGTCTGTGCAACACTAAAGGGTACCTGGTCAATTCTGAAATATTTCAAACAAATATACCGAACCTCAGTCCACATGATGCAGCAATGTTTGGGAAATCATCTGCACCCTTGGTGAGAATGCTAGACCGGATCCCAGATCGATTCAAAACCCTGCCGTATGAATTGTATTTTGATAATTTGTTCACCAGCGTGAATCTGCTTGCATACTTGAAACAAAATGGGTATACAGCCACAGGAACTGTTCGCGAAGTTCGAGTTCCTAAAAACTGTACGTTAGTAAGTGTTCGTGAAATGAAAAAGAGGAAGAGAGGATCTTTCGATATGATGTTATGCGAGGAAGAAGAAATTATCTTTGTTCGGTGGATGGATAACTCTGTGGTCACTGTTGCTTCTACTGGCTATGGTGTGGATCCTGTAGCAAAAGCAGAAAGGTATTCTAGAACCGAGAAAAAGCATATACAAATATCCCAACCACACCTCATTCTCAAATATAACAAGAATATGGGAGGTGTCGATCGGATGGATCAAGATCTTGGAAATTATAGGATAGGAATTCGAGGGAAGAAATGGTATTGGTGCATTTTTACCTGGTTTATAGATGCAGCTGTTCACAATGGATGGGTCCTCTCTAGAGCAAGTGGATCAAGTATAACACAGCTTGAGTTTAGAAGACATATAGTTCAGACGTACCTTTCAAGATACAGAACTGTTCCTAGAGGACCTGGACGTCCCCTTGGAATGTCAAGATTCAGTGCAACAAACAGCCAGATCTCCGATGACATTCGATATGACCGATTGGACCACCTCATCCAGCAAACAGACAGTGCCAGAATAAGATGCCAAGGAGAAAAATGCAAGAAACGAGTACAAACTGAGTGCAGCAAGTGTAAAATTGGACTTTGTTTGCATTGTTTCAAGCCATTTCATAGGCAATGATTTCTTGTATGTTCACATTTTGTGTATTTCTTTAGTTTCATTATTATATTACTAATTGTAACAACTTGTTTTCTTGAACTTCAATATAGTATATTATTTACTAATGACATATAATTAGACAATATTCATCTTTCTCCATTTTCTATGCCTTAGCATTCTGAAAATAATATATATATATATATATATATATATATATGTAATTACATAAAAATACAATATAATTTACATTAAACTCAATCCCCGACCAAAACATAAAACCCTATTAATGTTTATCTAAAGGAACACATAAAATTTAGTTATAACATTTTATGAAATTATCATTGTAAATAAGACAACAAAAATATGACAGTTCAGGAGCCTAGCGGTACATTAATGTACCACCTTCCTATTCGAAATTGAAAAATAGAATTTGCCAAAATAATGTCAAAAGTCTTCTAAACATGCCTAACTAACATGGTAATATAGAAAAAATTAAAATTCAAAAGAAAAAAAAATCAGGCTTTAAAGGGTTAAATGGTGTTCCGTTTCCGCGTTAAGGAGGTTTCCGCCTTAATCAGGTCATTTTCAGGTATATAATCGGTCCGTTCTGTGGACCTTTTTTTTTTTTCCGTATTTACAGGTTTCCTTCTTATAGAGGTTCCGGGATATGCAGTTTTTACTGTAGCAAGCACAATGTAGTAGAATAAGTTTACAATGGTTTGAATTTCTGTGGTAGCTAAGTAAGATAAATTAGATAATGCTTGTAAGTTATAAACAATATACCTAAACCTTTTTTATTGAGCGAATTGAAAATATGTTCCTTTAACAGTAGCACGTTACGTCTGTCAAATTTTCTAAGCGGGGTACAGGGGGTACAACGGGATTTACTGATTTAGGGGGTATAGTACCCCCTTCAAAAATTTGATGGGTGGTACCCCTGTACCCCCCCCCCGTTCCTGCGCCACTGCACTTAGGATAGGTAAAGTTTGCCACTTATATCCGCTCCTGATACCTCGATGCAATGTTCATCGAACAAACGAAGAAAAACTAAAATAAAATATCTGTCCCACCTAACTTTTGTGCACAAATATTTTTCGAGTGGAAGGTGTCCTTGACCTTCATGCAACGTTAGCACCATATGGATTTCCGGGATAACTTAAGGATGCTTGGATATTCCTTGATATCCCGTACCAAAGTGCGAGTCGTTCCTCCAGGATCCGTTCATCCCGTAAATAACCCGTTCCTCAATTCCTACATACGAGTCCAGTCCTACGTGCAAAGTTGCCATTATCTAACTGTTTAGGCCGTATTTTCACATTTACCACATGTTTGAACTTTACGTACCACCTATTACCAGATATGACACATAAATTAAAAGAATAGAATCAATTTACTGTTTGGATTCGGCTTGAAAACGAGATCGGCTTATAAGTGAACGGTTCAGACGAACTGATTCACTTGCCGTCCTTCATACAGCAACCATCAGGTGTATGGAATTTACACTTGTCAATCCATCACGCTGAAAGACGAGCGCGTTGCATCAGTTTTGACGAAAATGTCTCTAACATACATAAATCAAAGAAATAAGAAAAATGTATTCACTCAAATTAGATCGTTATGACGACATACGTCATACTTCCATCTCTTCCTAGTGTGCTCAAACGAATCCACCTTTGCCATCCTTACCAATTTCCTTTACTTAGTCTTCCCGCAGGTCTCTTTCCACCAGGCTACCCAACAAGGATTCTGTAACCTTTGTATCTTCTCCCATGCGTGGTACCTGGCCTGCCAACAAAATTCCTCTTGATTTAATGTTTCTAATGATATCAGATGATTAATAGACATTATGTAATTTAATATTATGTTACCACATACAATCCAAACTTGTAATTACAATGTTTAAAAATAAACTTTATGTGTTGAAAAGTTGACACATAGTGATGAATTTTGCGTCTTCAACAGGAAGCTAGTAGGTAATATAGGTAGACGCAAGGCAGATTTTCAAGAAGGAAATTTGACAGTATGTATTCCAAATTTAATATGCATAACAAGAATATACCATTGATCCTCCACGATGGCGTAGAGGTAACGTCTTTCCCTTGTAATCAAAGAGTTCCAGTTTCGATACCCGGTGGAGGCACACAGTGGTTCGGATTCCACTTAAAACTGTAGGTATATCCCGATTAGCCTTACTGTGCATACAGTGGACTTAAAACAACAAATATAGGATGTTAAATGCATATAAAACATTATTTCATACATTAGTAATCATGTTCTGGATTAAAATCAATATTCCGAACTACATTCTCTTCTTTCTTTCACCACAGGTAAAATGTTAGGCAATTCCTGGTAGTTCGAAATATTGTTTACTATCTTAGCATTCTACCAAATTATCCCATGTAAATGTTACAAGGAAAGGATAGGAAGCACACGTTGCACAACAAATCTCCGTGTATTACCATCACAAACAGACGATATCCTTTTCAGTCCTGCTGATAACAGCACCATTTGCGGCTTTCACCACGAAATGAAACGGTAGGAAAGAGAGCAACACATCCAGTTATCTCATTTCCGGTCGCTGTAGCGTAGGTCTCTGCTTCAAAATGTTTGCACGAAAGCCTTCCGCCGAGTTATGTCTGTAAAGCCTGTAAAACAGTTTCGCCTCCAAGAGAGAAGGCAGCTTTAGACTTGGTGCAGGTAGATGTCGGTTGAAAGCCCCACAACTGCGTCAAAGTCTCTACCATCTGTGAGGGCCTCTTTTTTTCAGTTGGAGAGGGACACAAGGCCATTTACACCTTACGACCTTGCGCCGAAGAACCAACAGCAATGGATTTAATATATCGATTGCTGATGCATTCGATATGAATGGCGATTGCACTGTGAACAAAGAGATCCATAGTAGTGGTATTGACTGTACTATAAACTCAAGAAAGTATGAACCCCCCTCAAGCAGATTTGGCTATACTTAAAACAAGCTCAACATGCCCATATGAGCTTTTTGCTCAAGTGTGGAACCCCGTCTAATCCAAGATTTTTGTAAAAATGCCCTCATGGATTCCATGAGAAAGTATGAACCCCCTCAGATTGATTTGTTTACACTTACAAAAGGCACTTCTGTGAGATAGTTGTCCATAAACCTGTCAAAAATATGCCCCTCTTGATATTTTTTTTGCCCACACTTAAAATTAAGCCAAGATGCTTATAAAACCCACACCCACCTACACCCACACACACCCACACCTACCCACACCCACACATATTTACTTCCGGTCCACTTCCGGTCTACTTCCGGTCTACTTCCGGTCTACTTCCGGTCCACTTCCGGTCTACTTCCGGTCTACTTCCGGTCCACTTCCGGTCCACTTCCGGTCCACTTGTGGCCAAGTTGTGGCCTATTTCTGGTTTTTATCCAATAAATTATTAGATACGTGTTGTTTTCTGATTGGCTGCTTATGACATAATGTGATGATGTGTTACGTTTAAATAAGCAGTGTTTCTATTGGCTCTGTAAATCTATATAAGCCAGGGCACACTGCAGATTCTTCACCATTGCTGGATCGGCAGTGGAACCCACAAGTGGGGGGCAGAACCTGAACAGGCTCCACCAAAGTATAGGAGACTTGAAGCATATAATTTGGCGGAATAACCCAAGTAAGGTCATAGAGACAATATACACTGGTGCAGTAAAAACCAATTTTTGGCAGGGGGGCCAAAGTGGTTCCTAAATACAAAATCTCAAGAACTAATTGACATAGAGCTATGCAGTTTTTTTTTGTCTGCACTGAACCCAACTGATATTTTTTATCCAGCATAGAGCTTTGATTTGAACCCCAAGAAATTTTATATAAATACCAAAGCCAAAAATATTCACACACATACACACATACACACACACACACACACACACACATACACACACACATACACATACACATACACACACAAAGCACAGTGCTGAACCCAACTGATATTTTTTATCCAGCATAGAGTTTTGATTTGAACCCCAAGAAATTGTATATAAATACCAAAGCCAAAAATATTAAGTGTATACACACATACACACATACACACACACACACACACACACAGTACAGTGCTGAACCCAACTGATATTTTTATCCAGCATAGAATTTTGATTTGAATCCCAGGAAATTGTATATAATAAACAACAACAAAAATGCCAAGTCAAAAATATTGTAATCAATGCAATAAGAATATATCCAGCCCCAATTGGGCTAAGCACCAAAAGATTTGTAACCCGGACAAATACAGAACTCCCACAAAAATTTGCCCCAAATGCCATAGAAAATATAACATGCAATACTTCACATATACACATAAAGATACTTGCTCTGTACAGTCATCAATATTGCCCTCTCAACCATCTACATCTGGTCTGAAAAGGAAGCATGAAGCACCTGTTAATGCTGGACCTGCAAAGCAGCCACGCTATGAACCCATCCGTAGCAGTTTTAACGGCCAACTTAGGGATCACCGGTTTGTATCAGAGCCAAGATGTGGCATTGAGAATTTTTTGAAGAGTGTAAATTCTAATGTGCAGGCAATTCTAAATGCACAAAATGGCTCTTATAAGCTCTCCCTCAAATTGTTTACACAATATAAGAAACCAAATGGCACAAAATTTACACAGCCCCACATAACAGAAACTGTACCGGTATATTCAAATGCAGACAAAATAATAAGCAGCTTGATGGATCAACTGAACATCAAACACTCTGAATTTGCAGCAAAAGAGTCTGGATGGAGCCTATGCGGTTCTCCACACAAGTTATATGTTAATATTTCCGAATTCAGCCCATTAAAAGGTTCTACATATCTGCCATTACCTGCCAATATTAAAAACAAAAGAGCCGTGGTTAATATTGAAAATACCGACCAGAAATGCTTTATGTGGTGTATATTAGCTGCTTTGTTTCCAGTTTCAAGGAATCCTGAGAGAATAAGTTATTACAAACAGCATGAACATCTTTTTGATGATGCAATGGAGGGTTTAGAATATCCAATGTCTGTTCAGAATATTGATAAATTTGAAAAAAAGGCCAGGCACATCAATGGCAAACAATTATCTATTAATGTATTTATTTGTTCCACTGGCAATTGCCCGATAGATCCTCTCAGAATCAGTACAATTGATGATGAATCTGCTGTTCCGATTGATTTGCTCTTAATTGAAGGGGATGGCACATATCATTATACTCTGATAAAAAATCTTGAAGCTTTAGTCAGAACACAACTAGACAAAACCCATACAATATTCAAGTTGTGCAGAAGATGTTTATCTGTATTTTATGGTCAAAAAATGGTGAAGGGGGTTCGGGAAGAGAGTGCAGAAATTGCAAAAAACAAGTTAATTGAGCATCTGAAATACTGTGGCAACCATAAACCTGTTCATATGGTGATGCCTAATCCAAGTGAAAATTGCAAATTCAAAAAGTTTGAAGCCTTGTTGGAACACCCAGCATGTATTGTCTGTGATTTTGAATCGAACCTCAAACCTCTTGCATTCTGCAATCCAGATCCCGAAGAATCTGCAATTACACCATACCAGCTACATGAACCTTCCAGCTTTTGTTATACAGTTATACGGGATGGTGTAGCTAGTGAGCCATACTTATACATGGGACCAGATGCCATCAAAATATTTGCACATAGAATAGAAAATGAGTGCCGTGACATAGCATCTAATTTCTTATTAAAATCAAAACCCATGTTGCCTTTAACAGAGAAACAGATTGAGGATTTCAACAATGCAGAAAAATGCCCGGTATGTGATTGTGAATTTTCAGATACAAATATCAAGGTGAAACACCATTCTCATACAGATGGTAAATTCTTAATGGCCCTGTGTAATAGCTGCAATATTCAGATCAAGAGACCAAGATTTATCCCCATATTTTGCCATGGAGCATCCAATTATGATTTCCATCATCTGATCAGATACGAGGGGTTTGACAAGCAGAATTTAAATATTTTAGCTGAAAATGATGAAAAATATATATCTATTAGCAAGATAATTAAAGTTGATGGTGTTCCTATTCACATAAGATTTCTTGATTCTTACAGAATTTTATCGGCTAGCCTGGCTACACTGGTAAATCAATTATCTGATGATAAATTCAAAATCACACGTGCATTGTTTCCAAATCAGGATTTGAAATTAATTAGGCGGAAGGGTGTATATCCATATGACTATGTTACAGATTTTTCTAAATTTGATGAGTGTTCTCTGCCACCACAAGAAGAGTTTTACAGCAAAATCAGAGGATCTGGAATCACTGATGAAGATTATCACCATGCTCAGTTGATGTGGAACAATTTAAATTGCCAGACACTTGGTGATTATCACAATGCATATTTAAAACTTGATGTCACCCTCTTAGCTGATATAATGCAGGCATTCAGAAAATCTTCCATGCAAAATTATAGACTGGATCCAATGTATTTTTACAGTGCCCCGGGCCTAGCATGGGCTGCAATGTTTTTGAACACTAAAATGCAATTGGATCTGATCCCAGATCAAAATAAGTATCTGTTTATGGAGAAATGTATAAGAGGGGGGATGGTGCAATGTTCCCAGAGATATGCCAGAGCAAATAACAAATATATGCCTGATTATGATCCAGCACTGCAATCAAATTTTATACTGTATGTAGATGCAAACAGCCTCTATGGTTATGCTATGATGGATAAACTGCCATATGCAGGGCTTGAGTGGGTTGAAAATTTCAATATTGAAGATCTTAAGGACTTTGATGACAGTGACTATGGCCTCTTCTTAGAGGCTGATCTGACAATTCCTGATGATTTGCACAATACATTTTCTGATCTGCCCCCAATTCCCGAGGTTCAGTGCTCACCTGGCTCTAAACAGAAGAAGCTCATGATGACTCTGGAGCCAAAACAGGGCTATGTCATATATTACAAAAACCTCCAGTTCCTGATGAAACATGGTGTTCAAGTGACCAAAGTTGGCAAAGTTTTGAGGTTCAGGCACTCAAGATGGTTGAAACCATACATTGATACAAACACAGAGCTTCGAACATCTGCAAAAAGCCAATTTGATAAGGGCTTGTTTAAATTGATGGTTAATTCTGTGTATGGCAAAACTATTGAAAATGTCAGAAAACATACCGATGTTAAAATAATTACTGACCCCAGCCTGAGTAAAAAATTGGTTGCAAAGCCTAATTTCAATTATAGAAGAATTTATGATGAACACATGGCACTTTTCAACATGAAAAAAACAAAGATCAAGTTTGATAAACCTATTTATGTAGGGGCTGCGATATTGGAATTGGCCAAATTACATATGTTAACATTGTATTATGATGTGTTGAAACCTTTTTATGGTGATAATATAAAATTGATGTACATGGATACGGATAGTTTTATTCTTGATATTAAAACAGAAGATGTTTATCAAGATATGTCACAGCCTGAATTGTTTCAATACTTTGATACCAGTGAACATACAATAATTCAACACCACAACAAAAAGGTGCCTGGCAAGTTAAAAGATGAGACACTTGGTGATGTTATTGTGGAATTTGCTGGGTTAAGTGCCAAGGTGTATAGTTTTAAAACATGTAGTGGTGTTGCTGCCAAAAAGGCCAAGGGCATTGGCAAAGTAACTGTTGAAAAAGACCTCCAATTTGAAGATTATAAAAATTGCATCAAATCCCAGAGTTTAATCAAAACATCAGAAAATAGAATTCAGAGTGAGGATCACTTATTGACTTCAAATATTGTAAGAAAAGTGGCCCTGGACCCACATGATGATAAGAGATGCATTTTATCATGTGGCATACATACTCTACCATGGGGTCATTGTGATTTGAAAAATGGGAATCAATGCCCAATTACAGAGCATGATTTGAAATAAATAAACATGCCTATGAACTTATTTGGGTTCAAAAAACAGGCTATTATGGAGCTGCCAATACCACAACCCTCTTCTGATATGCTGTCTAAACTGAGTGGCTTGTTAATTATTCATCTGAACAGCATACTTACAGATGTTGATGATGAAACGGGTAAAACATTGTACATATTTAACAATAATTTAAATCATTACCAACTACCTGTAGGTGGGCAATTGCAATTTATTACAACCCCTGAGGGTGATGTTAAAATTTCAGTAGGGAGAAATATTTATAGAATTAAGCACTCAAACATGGTTTCTGGCACTGTTTATACTGTTTCTGCTGGTGACTGCTTATATATTGAGGTCCCTGGGTCATATGACAAGCTTATACCCTTTTTTATAGAATTAAGAATCAGATACTCTATAATAAATAAAAACTAAAACAAAAATGCCTAATGATATATTTGGCCATACAAGACATGAAGATCACAGTGATGAGATTCTGATGCTTGATGTCAGAGTCAAGAAATTAAGAAGTGATTTACAAGCTTTACAGACCACACTCAATGCCAGTCTTCAATTAGAAATTACAAATTTACAATCACAATGCATGGACCCTCTTCTTAAAATTGATTCTGAACTCAAATTGTTGCTTCAGAAATATACTGATTTGGCAACATTGGATAATTTTCAAAGTTTGGAAGAAGCTGTAGCAGCTCTTCAAGCCAAATTTAAGACCCAGGCTAACAACTCTGAGCAATTGAAACAACAATTGGAGGAACAGATTAATAATGTCCAGGCACAGCTCCAAACAATTGTCAAAAGCATAAAATCACAAGAAGATTTTGATCTAGTGATTTCCACTCTAAAGGAACAGATTCAGTCACTCCAAATACCTAATCTGGACCCTCTGAACAATGCCATAGCCGAGGTTAAAGAAAAAATTGAGACACTTGAAAATTTTATGAACAACTTGCCATCTTCTGATGCTTTGAATGCAATAACTCGGAGTGTAGCAAATATTAAGCTGCAACTTGAAACATATGAAGATTTTGGAAAAATTCAAAGTTCCATAACCCATCTTGAAGGTACAATAGCAGCAGTGCAAAGTGATTTGGCAAATGTACTAAGCCAAGCGTCAGGTTAACCTTGCAGCAGGTTTTATGTATCAATCCGCGCGGGAACTGAGCACAGAATCTTCCGTGCCAGTCTTGCCTCAACCGCCGAGCTGCTTACATCGCAGACACTGAGAAAATCCACAGTATTGCCAACCGCACAACACATCAAAACCCGCATGCATGTCAAGCGGAATATATTTGTGTTTCTTTTTGTCTCCTGAAACATAACATTTTAGAAGTACTTTCGGCGCATAAATTATTTTAAAAAATGTGTCATTACTTAATGTAAATGCGAAATATCTTCGAAACATGAGAGTATTTTTCCCAGGGGGGCAAACAAGTCACATTTCCCCCAAAAGAATGTAGTTCCCTAATAACATTGCTTAAATTTGAATTTATTGTGTTAATGCAATAATTAACATATTATTGTGGTTAAAATGAAATTATATGTGTGAAATACATAATTTTTGGTTGACTTTCATTTTCCAGGGAGGGAACGGCCCCCTTGCCCCTCCTTCCGGACGCCCATGAGCATGTGTGTATATTTCGAGCACGCAAAAATAAAAATAAACAAAGATATAAGTAAACAACGACAGGCCCTCTTGAATTTAATGACAAATTATTGTTTTTGGTTTATAAAAAAATACGTTTATGAAAACCTTTGTTAATGTAAGACACACGCACTTCAAGTTATACCAGCAAAAAAAAAAGTATGATTTGTTATTGTGGATATATACAATCAGGTGCATTGTCTGCTGCTATTATTCTGGTTACAATTTATGAATCACTTCACTAAACCAGGATTCAAATCTTGGTCTGTCCATTTCTTGCTAATCATCCATCCCTTTCCTTGCACGGAACAGTAAATATATGCGCCTTCAACAAAGACGTCATTGCCGTCAGTAGGTGAAACAATAAGCCTCCCCCTTCCCCTCTCCCTTTCTCGTCGGTTTCTTCAGCCCTGGCGGTGGTTTTGCATGGTGATATATATATAATAAAAAAAATCAATATAACGCCCACGCCCCTCCCAGAGTTAAAGCACGTCTGGTCCAAATAATAAACATGTTTCTTCTCACGGCGATATCTTTTAATACCGGGGACATTCTTTTGTAGTCAAACAACAAACAATCGTTTCCTCTTCCTAAACTCAAACCGCAAATCATTCAACACCCGGGATACAGTTCGTGCGCCCATTGACGGCAAATCACCTCACGGCCTGTTTCACTTTGATCTTGTTTCCGTAAGGAGGATTATGCATTTTAAACAACTTGCTTGATTTGAAGAGCTTTTCCCTTCGGATGAAGCCCACAATAACACTCGCTGAACAGGAAACCTTGCTTGATTCAGCTATTCTCGCCGCTGTATAGCATGATTATTAATCACAATAAACATAGGGTTAAAATAGTGGGATGTGCAACACTGGTTTCACGGATTCCGCGCGCTCTGCAACGTATTCAGTCTTGCTCGACTCGCACTTGGGCTTCAGGGATTCCTGAGCTCAATACAAACCCCAGTTGGCGAATCTGCGGATCCAAGTTCGTCTGCACAGTGATTGCAACCGATCAAGTCCACACCTGCTAATGGATGTATTATTTTGTCTGTATTTTACAAATCAAATAACTGTGTTCTTGCAAGTATGCAGTTGTGTCGGAATAGAACCCGTCTCAGTGGAACTATATTCTTGCGCGCACGTTTGGATCTACATATGCGAAAACCTGCTGCAAGGTTAACCTGACGCTTGGCTTAGAATCCCGATTGCCTGGGATTGTAGACACTCTTGTCAGTGTCCAGCACCAAATCACAAAGCTTGAAAACCTCAACACTGAATCTGAACTATCACATTTTCATCACTTGATAGATGATATCCAAACAAAGCTTGAAATTTTACAACAATCCACACCCACTCAGGCAGATATTGCCCTGCTCCAAAATGCTATGCAAAATGTGGCTGATGCTTCTGAATTAAACAATGTAAAATTGGCACTTGAATCTTTGCAAAATACAGTATCAAATCTTCCTACATCACAGGAACTTAAAAATATTAAGAGAGCTGTGAATAGGATATTGAAATCAGAAGATATCAAGAATATCCAAGCAGAGATCAAACAACTCACTCAGACAGTGGCCACTCTACCAACCAATCAACATATTAATGAACTGCATGCCCTGTTTGAGGATATCAGAAGACAGGTCCATGATCTTACTGCTCAAAATTCAAAATTGGCAGTTGTTGAAAATTTGCAACAAATTGTAGCTAATATCAAGCAACAGCTAGGGACCATGGAATCCAATCAAGCAAATGCTCTGTCTGTTTTTGCCACGCAGCTTCAAGAGATTGTGCAACAATACAAGAAACTTGTTGTGGACATAAAAATCAAGCCAGGCCATGATGATGTTGTTAGGACTATCAATGAGCACCTTGAATCTGTAACAAGCAGATTGCTTACAGCAGAAAAAGAAATAACAGGCATAATCGAGAATCCAAAACATACAGTAATTCTTGAATTGTACAGCATCCCCAACAAAGAATATGATTCCCCATTCACACCAGGTGGGAAAATATATATGCTGTCCCCTGCACAATTTTATTACCAGTTTTTTGTTGGAGGCACACTGAGACCAATCAAGATCAAATATTGGCTTCAACCACAGGCACACCACTACCCCACCTTATCAATAACAAATGCTGACAACAAAGTAAAAATCACCAGTGTAGAATTGGAGGATTTTACAGATCCCAATACATTAGAAACAGCCTATACTGAAAATGATGGCTCTTTGGAATTTAAAATACAAATAGGGGACAAATTATATTTAGAAAATCCTGCAGTATCAGCTGCTGAACACCCCATAGTTGCAATATTCTTGTTTTCATATTATGTCTAGACAAATTATTGTTGATGAATTACACAGACAAGCCAGACATAATTTTAAGAGACTGCCAGTAGTCACAAAAGGCATAGATGATTTATGGCAGAGCGACTTGATTGAAATGGCAAGTGGACAGCTGAAAAACTTAGACAAGATCAACAAGGGCTACAAGTATCTACTCACTGTAATAGACACATTTTCAAAATTTGCCTGGGCTCTGCCACTCAAATCCAAGACTGGAAAATGTGTTACAGAAGCCATCAGGACAATCATCAATCAGAGTGGAAGATCACCCCGCTATTTGCAAACAGATAATGGCAAAGAATTTTATAACTCAGTGTTTCAACAATTTATTAAAAGCCAGTCAATAAAACATTATTCGAGTTACAGTGATCTCAAAGCCTCGATTGTAGAGAGATTCAACAGAACCTTAAAAAATCTTATGTATAAACAATTTACACTTCAAGGTAATTATAAATGGCTTAATATTCTTCCAGAACTTCTACATAAATATAACAACTCGTTCCATTCCACAATCAACATGAAACCCTCTGAAGTAACTTCATCTGATGAGCAAAAATTGATCAGGACTGTTTATTATCCTAGATACCAGCCAACAATAAGAAAGGCCAAATACAGGGTGGGGGATCAAGTAAGAATCAGCAAATATAAGCACTTATTCAAAAGAGGCTTTACAAGAAACTGGAGCACTGAATTATTTACAGTGGTTCAAGTTAAACCCGGGACCCTTAACACATATATAATAAAAGATCATCGAGGAGTAATTCTCAAAGGCAGGTTCTATGAAGAAGAACTCAGCAAAACTAAACAGCCTGACACATATCTCATAGAAAAAATCATCCGCAGAAAAGGCAACAAGTTACTTGTCAAATGGCTTGACTCCCAGAACACAGCTGGATCGATGCAGACAAAATAATAATATGAACACCTGGGATGTTATAAAGAGGCTGCCAGAACCTGAACAGCAGAATAAGAGAAATGGCAACTTGCTGCCTGATAATATTAGGTGTCTTATTGTTGGGCCATCTGCTTGTGGTAAAACTACACTAATGGTTGATAATTTTTTATTGGCACCCAACTGGTTAGACTGGAAAAACAGGCACTTGTATGTCTCCTCTAAGAGCTTGGAACAATTAAAATATCAGCAGCTGATGAAGCTATATGATGGATTGGATATAGCCACTTTTGAACCAGATGTTAAGCCACTTCATGACTGTCTCGATAATTCTGTTGTTGTGTTTGATGACATTATACTGGATAATCAAAACAAGGTTAGAAATTTCTTTACCCAGGGCCGACACAAAAACATTGATTGCTTCTACCTGGCACAGACTTTTTCTAAAATACCGAAGCAGCTGATCCGAGACAACAGCAATTTTATATGTGTGTTTCATCAAGATCATACCAACCTCAAACACATACATGATGAATATGTAGGTGGGGACTTGAGCTACAATGATTTTTCCAAGTTTTGCAGTAGGTGCTGGAACCAGGACAGTTATGGGTTTGTCACTATTGATATGACAAGAACACCCAATAGTGGCAAATACAGAAATAAAATCAACAATTTTCTAGACATTGAAACATAAATAAATAACCATGAAAAGACCAATCATTGATGATCTTAAATTAAAAGATTATCTTGTAAAAAGATTTAAGGGATGGAAATCAGAGAACCGTGGAATTTATGAAAAACACAAACAAACAGAACAGCCTGTAATTGATGCTATTAATAATTTAGGTAAGAATATCAAAACTGTTACAGAGCAAAATCAAAATTTGATCACAGAGCTTGTACCTGTAGCTGCAAGAAACATATTAGATTATCCATTCACCCCACTTTCCAGTATTCATACACCTAGTCCTATTGCTCCTAGAAGAATTGAAGCTACTCAGGATCCTATTGAATTGGGTCTTCTTGCTCAAAAATATTTAACCACACCTAAAGACAATAAAGATGAGGTGTTTGGCTTATATGCTGACACAGAGCTTGATGGCAGCATCATACATAGAATTGGCAATTTCAGAGTAACTTTTATGGGGGATGATCTGATTGTTTATTCAGAATCTCGTCTCGGAGAAAAAGGTGCTTTTGTTAAGTACCCCGGCACACCTGGGTTGTGGGAACTGATAACTAGGAAAAGGCCTGGCAGCTATACAGATCAAGATTATGAACATTACAAAGAAATATTAATAAAATCAGATGCTCTGTACCAGAACAATGATCCCACACAAAAAAGAGTCAAGTCTAGCAGTGGAGCAAAATACAATAATTTAATCAAGCCCATATGGTCACAGATCAAGACTGGCAGTGGAATCAAACAATACAACACCCTGCCTAAAGAATTTGTGTGGGTTGATGATGTCAGGAAACTTGTAGATAGGTTATTGGTGATAGCTGGGGAGGAAAATGCTGGGAACAACAATTTTTACAATGAAAAGGTTGGAATTATGGACATGATAAGCACAAAATTGTCTAATTTTATAGTGAATGACACTAAGGGGATTGGATATCTCATAAAAATTATTAATACTCTACCACCTAAATTTTGGAATATTTCTGAGGGTCGGGGGTTGGTTAATGACATTATAAACAAGCTGCCATTTGAACTACACATTCCAGGCTATCAGTATTGTGGTCCCGGTACAAAATTGGACCATAGATTAAACAGAGGTGATCCTGGTGTTAATCCCCTAGATGCTGCTTGTAGAGACCATGACATAGCATACAACACACATTCTGATCTTGACAAGAGACATGTTGCAGACAAGAAATTAGAAGAGGCTGCATTTGGTAGATTTGTAAGCAAAGATGCTTCTTTGAGTGAAAAAATAGCAGCATTGGGAACCACCATAGCTATGAACACCAAACAAAAACTGGGGTGGGGGCTGTGAATATGTATATAATAAACCTAGGATGAAGGCCAAGGGTGTTATGTATCAAATACCTTATGCAGGTCTCAAATCTCTTAAAACTATTGATAGTCTTTTGACCAAAAAGCAGCGCAAGAAAAAAAGCTCTTGTCTTGCAAAGGGCCATGGTATGAAATTGTTGCTTAGCACCCCCCAATTAAAAAAATTACAGCAATCAAGAAAAAAATCACATGTAGGGGGTTTCATATTTACCATCCCGGCCATCTTAGCAGCACTCGGGGCTGTGGGGAGCTTGGCTGGGGGATCAGCTGCCATAGCAAAAACAGTAATAGATGCCAAGAAGAATAGGGCAGAATTAGATGAGCAGAAGCGCCATAACCTGGCCATGGAGAAACAAGGCAAAGGTGTTAAGAGAGCCATGAATAAGTTTAAAAAAAACAAGAGCCGCTTACAAACCAAGATATTGAAGCTTTAATCAAGCCACTGGGCATCAAAAATTTTAGGGGTGTGTACATGTCTGATTCTATACCAGAACAACCACTCAACAAAGAGTGTGGCATTGTTAATTTGGATGAGTACAAAAATCAGGGCACTCACTGGATCTGTTATCTTAAATATTTAAACAATACGGCATTTGTGTTTGATTCATTTGGAGGTGTTCCACCTGAAAATTTAATAAAATATTTAAAATCAGCTAATCTTTATTACAATAATGCCCGTGTTCAAAACTTCAAAGATGTTAATTGCGGACATTTGTGTTTATCTGTTCTTAGATATATGTCTCAAATAAATAAACCATCAATTGAAAATTTTCAAAAAGCCTTGTGGTATTTAAAACATCATGGGGGTATTCCATCTCACCAGCCAAAATTCAATATTGAAACTCAAATTACATGATGATATAGTGTATCCCAAAACAATAGCTCTCAGAGCATTTTACGGCATGTACTTGATCCCTAATATTACGCACCACAACAACACAATTGCAGTAGGGGATCAAAAAATTGTCATCACTCCAGGGCAGTATAATCTATCCACTCTAAATGCTCAATTACCCAGAGGTGTAGTGTTAAGTCAAAATTCTGTCACTCACAGAGTAGAGATTGTGTCTGCTACAGAGACAGTACATCTGGGTACTATAGGAGAACTATTAGGATTTGAGAACAACACAAAACTTGAAGCAGGCATCAAACACACTGCTATGAATATACCCAAATTCTTAGCCATAGAGACTCTGAATATTCACTGTAATGTGGCGGAGGGTATGATCACCAAATCAAATGGCATAGGCACTCACAAACAAACTGGCATCATTGCAACATTCAAACCTAATTCCGAATTCATGGAGACCATCATCTACAATCCATCCCCAACATTATATTTTCCTGTGTGCCATAATAGAATAGATTATATTGAATTGATGGTCACTAATGAAAAAGAAGAATTAGTTGATTTTGCTGGAGCCACAACAACTGCAATCATAGAGATTAATATTTAAATAAAAATACATACAATGGAAAATATTGAGAGTTATGAGCTACAATCATTCCCCCCAAACAGGAGGACATTTGCAAATTTAAATCAACCCAACACAGAGATTGAGGTTGATCTTGATGTAGGGGATGGCTTTATACACCCCCACAGAGCAGATCTATACATCAAATTTGATGTTGTAAAGCTCGATGGAACAGATTATCCGGCAAATTCAAATATAAGATTGGTAGATAATTTTGTGCCGCATCTATTCTCTGAAATTGAGGTCAGAAAGCATGGTGTTGTTATAAACAGAGTGGATTATCCCGGCATTACCTCCACAGCTTTGGCCACACTAAAATTATCCAAAACCGAGGCTTCATACTACAAAATCGGTGGATTTGAGGCTGGTGAGAAAATATTATCTAAGAACCACACAGTGCTGTTCCCTATGCGCCTGTTGCCAGGATTCTTTTCAGATTACAAAGATATCATGTGGAAGGGTGGGTTAAGAATTACATTTAGAAGAGCTGCCAATGATAATAATGCTTTGATGAGGTACAGTGCAATAAACTCTACAGGAGAAGCTCTGCCTAATACCCTACCTGATGAGGGCAAATGCATTATTCAGACTATGGAGCTAAGAATCCCTGTTGTTGAGTATGAAGCCAGTTATGCTCTTAAATACAAAGCAGATATAATAAAAAATCCACAGGTTCCTCTGCAATTTTATACATATCAATGTGTACAGAAGCCCGCAACTGGTACATATTATGAGTTTGATGCTACAAATTCATTCTCCAGTATACAATATGACATGCCGGATTTTGTGGTGGTACTGTTTCAGACTGGAAGACACAACAATCAGGAAAAAAATTCAAGTAAATTTGATAGCTGCAACATCAAGAACATATATCTTAAAAATGGCAGAAATGAGGTATTTCCTAGAGAAAATTATAATTTAGACATGTCCAAGAATGATTTCCTCAAATTATATGAGGCATTTTCTTCCTTCAAACGTGTCACTACTGGCAATACTGATATGTATTACACACCAGATGAATTCAAAGCACAGAGACCCATGTTTGTAATCAACACTTCAAAAAGGAAACAGGTTGTGGTGAATGACAGGACAAACATTAAAATTATCTGTGAATTCCATGAGGCATTACCTGATGACACCATATGTAGTGTTATTCTCATAGGTGAAAAATCATATGTTTATGATGTAAGAAATGAGAGGGTCACAGAGCAATTCTAGAGGGTCTCTGCATATTGCATTGTCATAGTACTAGATATGCAAGATGAGCCTGGTGTCCAATTGAACTTAAACCGGAAGTGGACCGGAAGTGGACCGGAAGTAGACCGGAAGTAGACCGGAAGTGGACCGGAAGTAAATATGTGTGGGTGTGGGTAGGTGTGGGTGTGTGTGGGTGTAGGTGGGTGTGGGTTTTATAAGCATCTTGGCTTAATTTTAAGTGTAAGCAAAAAAAATATCAAGAGGGGCATATTTTTGACAGGTTTATGGACAACTATCTCACAGAAGTACCTTTTGTAAGTATAAACAAATCAATCTGAGGGGGTTCATACTTTCTCATGGAATCCATGAGGGCATTTTTACAAAAATCTTGGATTAGACGGGGTTCCACACTTGAGCAAAAAGCTCATATGGGCATGTTGAGCTTGTTTTAAGTATAGCCAAATCTGCTTGAGGGGGGTTCATACTTTCTTGAGTTTATAGTACAGTCAATACCACTACTATCCATATTTACTGAAAGAATCTTGTGCCTTCGTTTTGAGTCTGCAAGTGTACGTCATGCTACATTAAAGCACCAGACAACACCACTGAATCTAACCTACAAGACAAGTTACTTGACAGACCCAAAACGAAGAATTGTACACTGTAATGATTAAAGAACGTAGCAAAGTTGAGTTCTATAGTGTGATATAAAGTGTGGAAAGAGTTAAAGGAAGTTGAATGATAAACTGAACCAGTTAGTCACGTTCATCTTCTGATATGTCGTTAGTGCTATGTCTGTCGTTTAAAAGTTATGCAATATATTTTGTATGCCTTTGTATTTACGTCATAGTCCCTCTCACTTACACTATCCTTGAAGGTACATCTAGAAGTGCTAGTTTTGAAAGCAGCCAAAGTAGCTCTGAAGATGAATAAAATGAAAGTACAGAAAGCGTTGGACGCTTCCGAATATGAACTTACCATCACAATGGAGTAGAGAATTCTACTGATTAAGAAATTCCATTCACTTCAGGAAATTGGTTTAGCTATTACGGGAGAATCAAAGGGTGGCAAACAACACGTACACCATCTACGTGAGCGGGTAATCTTTCTGAAGAATGTTTATTAAGAGACTCTGGAAATACAACTACTAAGGGGAATATGTTGTTGAATTTGACGGGGAAACTAAAAAACTATGTATGCAGAGATGAGGGGAATACTCTAGTGAATTTTCGATTGATTGATTGATTGATTTAGTTTATTTTACTTCGCGTTTTGTGCCTCTTGGCTAATTTGCGAAGATGGGGATGAGTGATGAAATGATGAAATTGATGAATGGACATTCACAAACAACCAAGCCCGACCGGGATTCGAACCCGGGACCCTTGGCGTCGCAGCGCGATGTGCTAACCACTAGGCCAGGGTCGGGCAAGTGAATTTTCGACTTCCCGAATACGAATCAAGTACCTTATCTATTAAGAACCAGAAGGCATGAGTTATTAGGAAATGTTAAGGTTTGTACATTTGTAATTTGCAAAATTAAATTACTGTAGACAATGCAATCGAATCCTGCTGTCGGCGTTTCCGGATGTGATAATAAATTTACTATAACATGTAGATCCAGTCCCGATTAGCATATTTGTGCATAAAGAGAACAAATAAATGCACGAAAGTAGAAAAAAAGACTGTAGCTACACGGTGGTATGCGTTGACAGTCTCCCCTGTCCCCCGCATAGCAACAGTAAAACTCATCTTTCAAGAGAACCTCCGCGAAGGGATATAAGTGTTGAGAGCCGACTAATTGTTGCAACTTGTGAGGCGACGAATTCTTGCAACTCGTGAACGACCCTAGCCTACTATCACGCCGGGGAGGGGTGGTGGAACTTCGGCTAGGGTCCTGTTCAAACGGGCGACATCTCGCCCGCCTTCCCTCCCCTTTTCATCTGAATTAGTAGGCTCGTGGCATTAGAAGGAGTAGAAGCTGCGAGGCCTCAAAGTGTATGGCCACATTTGTTCACTTTTATGCACATGTGCTTTACGAGAGTGGTTCTACAGTTTCACTTGCTATCAGGACAGCGTAATTCCTTCTTTCTCGCTTGCATCGAACGCAGGAACTCCTGTGTGCAAGGTAAGAGCAGGAACTGCTACGTTCACCTTTAGCCCTGGAAAACGAACCTCCTAATTATATCCCGAATATGCGGAAAATCATGATTTCAAGCTGTTCTGCTTCTTAAAGAAATGGCAGATCCCCCTGGCGGAATATTTGTAAGCATAGTCACACGGTAGATGTTTTGAGACGCAATAAATTATAATAATACTTTAGTGTCTGCAGCTACAAGGCTTATGTTTTACAACATACACTTTCCCACTGGTTATAGATCACTCACTCTGTGGCAAAGAGTAAGTCGTTATGTTGGTACGTACGTATTCGTGAAGTCGAAAAATGGCGATGAAAACATTATGGATGCAAAACAAATAATAATAATAATCTTTGTTAAACGTACATTCGTGTAGAGTACAATAGAGTAACAACGGAATGCCCTGGAAGGTGATATATCCTTCCTCTTCGATCTCTTTGGGAAGAAATATTTCTTTGGTAAGAATGTATTTCAGTGACTTAGTCTGAAATGTTTAAGAGTGGCCTGGAGGTTGGCATGAAAAGAGTTTTCCTGCCCCGTCGCGATACAGAGACACCTAGCGACATATCAGGGAACTAGCAATTCTTCTCGCTTGTGTCCTAAACTAGAGGAAGAGCACAGGCCGGGGACAAAGGACCTCCCCCCCCCATGGTGGAATGACTTGCCACCATGTCTCCCCCCCTGCCTTCACCACCCACTCCCCTTCGTGACCGCTGCGAAAGGGCACCACCTGTTTCATTTCATTCTGGTTCCGGCTTCTTTCAAGATTTCTCCACTGGCAAAATATTCACTGCTGGCTGGTCCTTGCTTGGAAAGTCAGGACCTTCACAAATGAGATTTGGATTGAATAAATTTTGTTGATTACAGTGGCTGCTATAATTATGTAGAATTTCTCTTTGTGCGGTTGAGATTATAAATTGAGAGTAAAGAAGGAGGTAGAGATTATCAGTTGAAAGTAACGACGAATCAAGTAAGAATAACTAATTGAAAGTACGCTGTGTAAATGTATAGCATACCAGTGGCAGTGATAACAAGCCAGAGGCATACTAGTCGCCATTTTCTTTTTTTTTGTAGGGGGTTTCGTGTTGATACAAAATTTGTATCTAATAGTAATAAGCACAAAAAATAGTAACACTTATTATTTTAACTACTACGAACAGTGCTGATAATAATTCGAGATGGACGGGAGCGAGACTATTTCGAATTTAAAGAAAAAAGTCTCGGATATGTGGAATGACCTAGGGATAATCAGAAGACGCGAAAGACAAACCAATGGAACAAAATGTACAACTACAGTAGTAGCAATGATGTAAGGTACCGAATAGGCAAACATTGAAATTACACTTTATGTATTACCCATCTTAAAAACAGCTCAAACGTATTTGAAACTTTCTACATGTTATCATTTTGTATCATTATGACACGTGCTTCCCCTCGAACTAATATTTATTGTTGTTAATTTCCTTTCTCGTTGCACAAATGTTTATTGCTCTTTCCATTTCTAGAAATATTTTAATGTTATTCGTAATACCTTTAATTTGCTGCGTGATTTTTGTGTTATTTAATATTAAGACCTATTACTGATGATGTCACAGAATAGTGACTCACCTGTATGTATATATCTTGTAAGACCTGATGCTATGGTAATTATGGACTGTGTTTAGTTTTTAGCTTTTTACAAAGTACTCTTAAAAAATCCCCAGTGAATTGGTCAAAATCAATTGACAGAATTTCGAGGAGAGGTCGAGCCGCTGTAAGACCACACCTTACGCCAATATACGTAAGTAAACCCGTGGCGCAACAGCCCGTGAAGGCAAGGGCCTACTCACTCACTCACAAGGGCCGGCCTCACTCACACACCAATCAGTTACAGGGTGACGTGTGGTCAGCACGACGAACCCCCCAGTCGTCGTTGAAGGTTTCCCCAATCTCCTCAACACGTCCTAAAGACCAGCCATGTCAAACTCAATTCGTGAGTAGGGCCGCATAACGATAATGTCAAAACTATCCGGATCACACATCTAGAACCCCAACACCTTGAAGTCCAGAACTAAGTGGTTCGACCCAACGGTGCCGGGATTCCAGTGATTATTATTGCAGCATCGATATGTAAATTATATATAGACCTCCCCCCATATTTTTTCATGGTTATAATATTTTACATGTTATTTCGAGTATAAATTGGTTACAATTGTGCAAAACTTTTTGCAAGAAACTGTGTGCAATTATAGTTTCGTTTCGCACAGATTTGACAGGTTTTTTTAACAAGCTTCTCAAAAGTCTGCAATAAGTTTTTTTGTGAGCATGAAACTCTTAATGCAGACAACAAATATTTTGTCAGTCATTCTTGATCATTCGGCTCGGCTGTTACATTAATCTTCATTATGGAAAACAACTTTTCACCAAGGCAAGTGCAACCAAAATTAATAAAATTTCTACAGCAAAATAGCTTATTCGAGGATACTGCTATGGGAGATATGAGAAAAATCAAGGATAGCTCACCTTGCGACATTTATTTTTCAATACGAGTTGCACTGCAATTCAATAAGTTCCATTCGAACGCAGGACTTGCACACGCATCATCAAAAGAAAAGGGAGCAGAGCAGAACAAGAATATTGCCCTTCGCACCCTCTGAAGTCTTGAAACCTGTTTCCAAATTCATCACGTAGTATTTTTACTGTGGACAAATATTCCTGCCATTCCTGGTATTCCTGAGAAGTTGAGGACAAATTATAACTTTATTAAAAAAGTTTTACTATAACGGAAGACTGTAACTTTGCAAAATGGCCTCCACTTCCTTCAAAATATCAGCCCTTGTGTCACGGGGAGGAATCATTCAAGTAGTTTTACTGTCATATCGAGATGAGAATCGCATCCACGAATGAAGGGAGCTAACCGAGCTAGCTCGCAGACGTTCGTAATTTCACATATTGTGAGCGAAAAGGCAACAACACGAACAATTTTTGCTTTAAATTGTTCTTTGACTAAGTCATCAATCCTCTCCTTAACTGTATTTCTGATTTTTTTAATATTTTTTTTATTAGCGTTGCTTTTCTGCCACGTTTGGATAATGGCGACGATGAGGATGAGTAATGGTATGATGAAATTGATGAAGAGACACATACAAAGAACACCCATGCTCAGGCCAGGATTCGAACCCGCAACCTCTGGTGTCGCAACGGGCTGTGCTAACCACTCTGCCACAGAGGTTGGCAAATTTATTTCGTGATATAGAAATACTTCTGAATGAATAAACTTTATCAGGGTACAAATTTTCTACGCTTTTCACTATTCACTTCACAACTAAAGTAAGCATTTCACTTGAAAAATCTACATTCCTCTTCTATAGTCCTTTTCTTACTCCCACGAAGTTTGGGCAGCCATATGGTTCTCTGAAACTTTTACAGAAACTGACTTTTCTTCCAGGTAAATCCTTGAAAATCAAGAAACAAACTCATAGGCGACAGAAAGTATGCACGCTGCCCTCCCCCAGCTGGTAAGATATTTTCGTACTTCAGAAGTAACATGTCCATCAGCTTGCTTAGTTGACACAACACCTACTCTATAATGGAATGTATACCTGTGTAGGGAAAATTGGTCAATGTGTTGAAGTTTGGACGAGTGGTCTTGTATTACGAGAAAAGAGAAAACGGGATAACTACAAATGTATAGATAACTTCAAGCATGAAGTGTTAAGTGGGGCCAAGGCGGGCCGCATTAACGGATGCTGGGGCCTACATGCGGCCCGCGGGCCGCGAGTTTGACTGGCCGAAATATCAGGAGAAAAGTTGTTACGCTTCTTCCAGGAGACTCGAACCTGCGCGCGGCCCGTAGCTGGAGAGCCCAAAGCATAACACCTTAGACAGCAGGCCCGTAGGCAGATTTTTTTTTGGGGGGGGATGCTCATCCCTTATCAGCAGCTGCCATCTAAGGGCGAAAAAGTGAGGGAACCCCTGAAGATGAGTTTTTGTTTCCTAATTTTGATTTGGCAAAGGGGAGCTCTCTCACTGCACCAAGCGCCGTCAACCCTATGCCGGTCGTTTGAGTATCTTGAGTTTGAGTTTCTGAAAGTCTTCTTTATGTATAGATAGGCTAATCGGGACTGGACCTACATTTATAGTGGGATTGAACTATTGGGCGTCCACCAGGTACCAAACTCGGGACCTTTTGACATTACGAGGGTCATCTTTACCATTACGCTATAGGGGAGGCAAAAATATCTGAAACTAAGAAGACATTTTGAATGGACATGTAGAATGTAGGAGGCAGGGTTCGCGCTGAAGAGGATGAAGACAGGGAATTCTCCCTCCCCTTTCCTAACCTGTACATCTCTAATGTAATTCTCAACCAAGCCAAGAGTCTTGTCTAGTGTTGCCCACGAGACCAGACTTTGGCCTGTCTCGTCTCGTGGAAATGCTGTGAAATGCTGTCTCGTTTCGAAAATATTCGTTTGTCTCGGGACACATGATCAATCTCGTCTCGTCTCGAATTTTTAAAAGCCTGTCCCGTCTCGTCCCGTGGGCAACACTAGTCTTGTCCTTCTACATTTTATGTCGCTTTTGTTATTGTTAATGAAGAATTCAAATTAATAATTTGTCTTTAAATCTCAAGTTAGCAAGTCAGCCAAAATTATGTTTTTATACTAAATTTTAGATTAATTGAAGATTTGCAAAGAAACAGTAGACCTTTTCATGATCCTTCCACTCCAAAAATAAATGTTTTGTAAGAGTCACATCAAGTTTATGTTTGGAAATAGTGAAGTTCTAGGAACCACACACACACACACATATATGTAAGCAACAACGATAGTAGGCTATTGTAATTTGGAGAGGATATGATTTGTGAGCGGAACAAGCATGGGAATTTAACGAAGTTCCTTTGCGAATCATCAATTATGTATGCATGTGTGTACACGTATTTCCTATCTGCACCGTTGACTCACAAAGTACTACATGTGAGGTAAAACTATCGAAATGTAAAAAGAGGAAGCGCTACCACCCTCCCCGCCTTTTCTACATTTTATTCAAATCGAACACCAGGCACGTATCGAGATATATATTTCGGAGGGGCGTCCTAACGTAATGTCTCAAAATAATAATATTAATAATGTTAAATTAAAATAAGTATAATTATATTAAATTAATTAATATATTTTTATTACATTAATAGATAAGAAGGCGATATAACAACAGTGATACAGTATAACATCACGTATTCATTATCTAGCTTACGTGTAGTTAAGGTCGGCAAAATTTGTAAATAAATAGAAACTGCCCTGGCAAGGAAATTAATGCCAAATAGATAAAGAATATAATATTTATTGAGTATGAAAAAATGATGTTAGATCCAGTTGACGAAAGTAAAATTCCTGGTAATATTTTGCATGTTATTATCAGTAGTAATAATTCTTGCATAAATCTTCTTTGGTACTGTCATTCAAAGTCGTATTGCTTTCCAATATTTTTGCGGAAATAAACAAATTGCGATTAGACAACAACTTTATTTTCATTACTTAATTGAAGTTATTTTATGATCTCATTATTTAATTTTTGTACTTGGTAAGTCTTTCAGGGGGAGGTTGGGATTCCTGGACCTCCCTGAATACGTCCTTCGCGGTAGGGATCGAGATAAAGTTACTGTGTCACTGGTTCCAATTCACGGTAAATATGCTCTGCTTCTCTACACTCAAACATACACAAACTTATGGCCTTCCTGCTTTCTTGGTTTCTTGCCTGGGAAAGAGGCAATAAATCAAGCAGTGACAGCTACGGGACCTTCTGACGAGGGGACGGAACCCAGCTGTGCAGAGGATTCAAACACCCGCGCGAACTAGCCCTCCCCGTCACCCTGGGGCAATTTTCGAACAGAGACATCTAGTGGCCAAGTGGCGAACTATGATGAATGAAATTCGGCTGAAGCGGCCGTATCTTTTGCCGTCGATAATACATGACATTTTTAAACAATCATTTTGAGCTGTGCAAGTGACTTTTGAAAGAAAAGCCCTCCCTAGCTTAGTCATAAAAGGATTGAGCATTACGTTAGTATGCATCATAATGGCCATTTTCGTTGGTGCTACCCACAAATCCTATAACCATTCTGTGCTTATTTACGTATTTCCTTATGGGAAATTGAAAAAAAATAATGGAATTTGTGCACATTTAACGAACTGAAATTGCATGAATGTGTCATGTACTAAAAGTTTCATAAACTAAGTTCACATCCACTGCGTGTTTTCCGGCAAATTTTTGTCCTAAAACGTTATATTCAACAAAATGCAAAAAAGCCCATGTTAAATTTAAGCGCTTTCCACGGCGACCTTCGCCAAACTCCACCTCCCTCTTAAGGTGCTTCTGTTGTATACATACACATATTCCTTATTTTTAAAGAAACGAAATCGAACCTGGATACTGAAGTTAAAACCATCATATATGCAGTAATAGCGTAATTACGTCGTAACAAATAAATGTTTGTTTAATCGTAACATCCCAGTGGGTAAAAATCTCGCGCCACGGGACAGATCGCAATACCCCTCACGGCTCACCAAACATGATTGTTTACGGATGCAAAGGTTATAGTTTTCTACTACGCTCCAAACTGAAATAACATTAATTTGCACCAAAATATTTTCCATCTCCCAATCAATTCAATGCACTTCTTCGTCGCCACGATTCGTGGCCACGAAACCTTTTGATATCGCCACCCAGGGGTGCCCATCCCCCCCTCCAACGCCGTGGACGCATCCCGCACAAGGTCATTCATCAAAATCCCCCCAAAAGAATTTTTCACCATACCCCCTCCCCCATACACATACAAATATAGTTTGGATAAACACGCAGTTATTGATTGTTGTTTGAATGTGGATAATTTGATTTCATTTTTTTTAAATTAAATTTTCAAAATACGTAAGCTTTAGACAACGAAAACTGACAGTATGTTGTTACAACTATCCAGTCAGTCGTAGCACAGGAACACATACAAGCGAAACTAATCGTGCCTGAAATCATCCAACAAACTGAAAGGAAACACCAGGCATTGTTTAACACTGGCCGAGATGCCAACAATCGAAAGGCGCATGACATTCGAAACCTTTCATTGTAGTTGAAATTAAAAGACTAAATATAGAAAAAGTACGGTTCATTTTCATGTTTGTTACAGGAAATAGTATTCTTGTGGAAGTTGTTAAATCATGAAGTAGATGCTGAACATCTAATAACCATAACTAAGAATCAATACCAAGTCAATCAAACGAAACGATGCCCCCATTTTTGTGTGAAGATATGTAGAATTGGTAGTTACACTATATAATTTCGTCCCCCCCCAAAAAAATCCCATGACGCAGGCGCGTCTCATGAATCCCCTTGGGGGCACCCCTGTCGCCACCAAAAGTCTCGGGTTCGAATCTCTGCTTGGACATAAGTATTATTTGTGGTGTCCCTTCATAAATTTCATCCGAATCATCACTCATTCTCGGAATTAGCCAAAAGGGGGGCGTAAAACGACGTAAAATGACAAATAGAAAAATACAATACGATTAACCCATTCAGTCAGTAATAAAATGCAAAATTTCCAAGCAATTGATGATGAATGTATGTATCCTGGAAATAAATACCTCGTGTATGCTGCGGAGTTCTAATTTTCGACTTTTCGACCACCTATATATATAATTTAGAAACACAAATACGAATTTCTTGGTAAAGTTCGCATAACGTAATCTGAAGACAAAAATTCATTCTCAAATATGGTTTACAATTTCACCTTGTAGACTTATTCAGATTTTTCGTTTCGAATCCTGTTGCCAGCGCTTGTGGTTGTGATAATACTATAACCTGTAGGTGCAGTCCAAAATAGCATATTTGTTCATAAAAGCAAAGAAAAAATTAATTAAATTACGATTTTTTTAAAAAAAAAAAATACTGTAGCAACACAGTGGTGCGTGTCAGAAACTGTTGTCTCCTGCATAGCAACAGAAAAAGTCACGTGTCAATAGCACCTCCGCGAAGGGGTATAAGTGTTGAAGAGCCGACTAATTGTTGCAACTTGTGAGGCGACGAATTCTTGCAACTTGTGAATGACCCTAGCCTACTATCTCGCCGGGGAGGGGGTGGTGGAACTTCGGCTAGGGTCCTGCTCAAACGGGCGACATCTCTCCCGCCTTCCCTCCCCTTTTCATCTGAATTAGTAGGCTCGTGGCATTAGAGGGTGTAGAAGCTACGAGGCTTCAAAGTGTATGGCCACATTTCTTCACTTTTATGCACATGTGCTTTACGAGAATGGACCTACAATTTCATCTGATATCAGAACCACAGGAATTCTCGTCTCTCTTGTGGATAATGATCCTGGAACTTCTGTTTACAATGGTTACGTAGCTTTTAACACAGCATTTAACGCTTAGTTCTCTATCTAGAGATAAAAACTTGCTAAAGTAATCTCAATGATAAAATAAAAGAAAAGTGTGTCATTAAAGCCAATTTCGTTAGTTCATAATTGACTATAATGGTATAATTGTAGACTACAGTAATGCAAACCGAATGACAGGTTAAGGTGATGGCCTGATAAAGTCGAAATTTCGAACTCTTGACTAGTTTTTCAGCATTAAGGATTTTTTATCTCATTTCCATCGTTATATGGTCTTTACGTCTCCGTTTACTTTGTGATGCGAATCAATTAACTCAACCGCCCCAATCAGCCGTACGTTCCATGTTTGTTGAGAACGATCATTGAAGAGTTGAAACGCAAAGCTGTCTCTGTCTACTATCCTTAATTTCTGCAAATTTTGATTCTGTATGGTATTTCCAAGTATCTCCTATCTGGAATTTGCTTCCCACATCACCTACAAAATCACGTTGGTTAAGATCAAAGAACGAATAGATTTTTCAAACTTTAATTTGCAATCCGTTCATCTATATAGCTATATCAAATAAATTCCAAACTTTGACAACTTAAATTTACATTAAGCATGAATTATAGTTATACATAAGTATTACCAAGCAAGTTGTCCATCATCATGTTTATTCTCTTTGTTTTACGCGATAAAAGCCTGTAGAATTGAAACAAAACGTTAAACAAGCCGCTGACTACATCTACACTTGCACACGTAAAAATCTAGTCCTTAAAAACATGTAGAATGGAAGAGAAAAATTAATAAAAATGGTCGTGGACAATTTGGCGAGTAATACCTGTGCATCCCACTGTACAGTAACTGTACTTGAAGTTGTGAGCCTTCATTAAATGTCTGATAAAAATTAATAATGATGAGGAAAAGGATAGAATGATTTAATTATAGTCTGTGCTTTTACACTACGTTGGTAATTTGTTTCATTTCCCACATAAATTACACGAGTTACGAACAGACATCAGTGGCGGCGATTAGGGGGCCATTTTGCTGCCGCACTATGCTAAACCGTATCTAAAGGGAAATATACTGTATTTGCCCCCCTTCAGTTTTGGCACCTTGTCCCGCCCCCGGTTTTGGAACCCAATCGCCGCCACTGACACTGACACACATACATTGCAACATATAATTATTATTTTACCAAGTAAATAACAGATCCGTGCCAAGGAACAGTAGATCAGTTTCGTAGCTTCTATTTGACGCAACGTATCCCTATCTGAAAGGATGGTAGGATATACCACTGCTTACTCTAAAAAGGCAATAATCCTCTCGCTTTGAGCATAACTTGAGACTCGGTGTCAGTCTACTTTAAGTGACAGACTCGCGATCTCGTAACAGAATGGTTTCGGTTCGAATCCCGGACATAAACATAATCGTTCATACTAAACATCGTGACATAATCTACACAGAGAGAGAAAGAATGTAAAATAAGATACAATTCAAATACGAAAATCCTGAGGAAGCCACTTGGAAATAATACGAGCTTTATATTTCCTGTTAGAACTATTCAATTACATCATGGCTATTGATGTTGGTGCCTAGATTCAAACGAACAGTTTCAGGAAAAAGCCCTCACATAAAAAAAGATAAATTTCAGCTGAAGAAAGGTTGAAATGAATGGGAATGGACACCAAAACCAATCGTCATGAATAATTTTGAACAAACACTTAATTAGAGTTCACCACATTCGCTTGAAATCGCCGTTCTTGGTTAGCCTAATATTTAAACTACATAAATAAAGTCATCTTACAGGAAATTGAGGTAATCCTTTTCATCCCGCCAGGCCATTGTGTTCAATCGTGCTTTCCAAATTGTTCCATAGATACTATTGCTTATTGTTAAATATTTAAGTATTGTTGCGCGATAAAAAAAATGTTCGATTGTTAGGCGAACGTGATATTCGTTATGTTCTCTTTCGGAGAGTATTCATATTCAAAGCTACCAGACGTTTCGATTTAAACAGGATGGACGGACCCTTCCTTTTATTTCTTGTCTCAACTATTATCCACTGTTGGCACGAGGAAATATGGATTCTTTCAGGAATAATATTTCGCGTTAAAATAAATTCTGCTGATATGCTTCATGAAATTAATTATGATTGTAGTTAGTTCAAACTAGTTTTAGTTTTACTAGAGGTAAAATTCTAAACTAAATTTGTAGTTTGTTAACATCGTTTGTGCTCCAAATTTGCTTTTCTTGCTTTATTAAACGGAAAACTTACGCCTAATGTGATTTCACAGTTAGTTAATTATTTACAGTAGTAGCACACACACACACACACACACACAATCACACACACACACACACACACACCATCACACACACACACACAATATATATATATATATATATATATATATATATATATATATATATATATATATACATAATGTGTGTGTATGTGTGTGTAATCTGTGTGCCCTTGATTCTATCATATATGACCAAAAATGGAGATGACTTGATTTGTTGCGGAGAAGGGACTAGGCAGAAAAATTAGCAAAGATGAAAAAATTCAATGATAATATTACATTCTTCTTCTTCTTCCTCTTGCAGGTCTGGGTAACCAGAACCCGTTCTGCTACAAAAATTGGTCATTCCATCGGTGGTCTTCCTGAATTTCTTTTTCATTTTGGCGTGTAATTTAATAATTTTCTTGGCAAACAGCTACTGGAATCCTCAGAACATGTTGATTCCTCTTTAACCCATACTTTTGAATTTCTTCAACCATTGCTTCAATCTTTCACCCATTTCGGATCGTAAGGTTACTCCACTTAATGACCGCAAAAATCTCAGTTGTGAACAATTTATTTCAGTTTTATCATATTGACGAAGAGTAACATTCGCTACCACATAGAAAAGCCGGTTTTGAAATTATGGTTTGTAATTTGAATTTCTTTCTTTTTTTATTCTTGTTTTCCAAAATGTATTTTCAAAATTTCATTTTTTCCATTTCATTAAATGCTTATCAACATCTTAAAATGATGCTTACAGAACATGCAAAGTCTGTTACCTATTCAATTATTTTATCGGTTAGTACAATTTTCACTCTAGGTAGTGGTTTCATTGCCTGAAATTTTCATGTTTTAATTTGTAAGAATTGAGATTTGATTCCAGTTTGAAAACAGAAAATCTTCACTTGCTGCCATCAATATCTGGTCGTCTGCAAATATTACGGTTTATATTATTGTATTTCCATCAACATATATTCATAAGGGCTTTTAAGATTTCGTTTCCTATTTTCTTTAAAGACTACGTCCTTATCTTAGTCATTGATTTAGTTCAAATGCTTCCGTTGTTCTTCCTCATTCATTTTGATTTTCACTAATGTAGCTTTATAGAGGCTCTTTATTTCATTCACTAAAGTTCTTATGACTTGATAATGCTCAAAGACTTCGCATAATTTATGTATTTGTGTTCGGTCATGTACCTTTTCAAAATCATACAATAATGCATGAACTGGACAATTAAAATCATTTCTTTCCTCGTTTCAGTGCAAATATAGCATCTATACACAAGTGATTCTTTCGAAAACAGAATTGATCTTCTCCAATTTTCTCTTCTGTTATTTTCTGTAAATTTTCCTTTCAAATTGCTGCATATGTTTTGTATGCTGTAACTGTGAGTTCCCCTATAATTTGAGCGTTTATATTTTTCTCCAATTTGTGCATAGGTGTTACTTAGGGATGTGCCGAAGCCGATTACAGATGTATGAAAATCGGCCGAAATTGACATATCGGCATCGGTATCGGAATCGGCAAAAATCCGATATTTAAACCGGTACAGATTATACTAGAGATTTACCTTCTAATAAGTTTTATATATTAGTTTTGTAAGATTTATTGAAAATTAGGTTATGATTCATCATTATTGTAGAGTTTTTGTAATAAAATTATTGCAAACTCTCATTCAGAGGATCAACCTAACTCAAAATCGGAAATAAAACAGTACATTGCTGATCCAGGATGTGCTGTTGTATTGGAAATTCAGAAGTGAGTATTCAAACCTCAAGCAAGTGCTGAGAAAATACTTGGGCATACCTGCTGCATCAGTATTCAGTGTTGCTGAACAGATTTGCGATAAGAGAAGAAGTAGGTTACTTCCATAAGTGCTTCCAAAACTCGTGTTTCTGAAGTTGAATCTGGCAGCAGTAAATTTCCAACATTAAGAACAGGAATTCATTTTGCATTTCAAACAGCTGCTTGTGTACTAATGTTAAATCTCTTGAGAATCCATGTTCTTCTTAAAGGTTCACATAACCACCTTTTGTAGATGCAAATGTACATTTGCATCTCTTGAGAATATATATGTATATACATATGATATGCAATAGAAATGTACATAGCAAATTTACTTTTGTCATGCTGAAAATAACATCCCATTTCTGTTTAATAACCTTATGTATCGGAATCGGTTAAATATCGGCATCGGTATCGGTTCCAAAAATTATCGGCGAGTACATCGGCATCGGTGAAATTTCAGCTTCGTCGCATCCCTAGTGTTACTAATTATGGTTTCAAATCATTTGGTATTATCCCATGTGTCCAGATGTTATTGAACAATTAAATCCGTCTATCATGATTTTTTCTCACCTTACTTCCATAGTTCAGCAAGCTGTTCTACTTTTCATGTTCCTTATTGCAATAATGGCTTTATTTCTAGAAGTTTCATTGTATGCTTCGGTTACAAAAGTGGTAATTTGTGTTTCCTCCTCCTTATATAGCAATTGTAAAAATATTGTTGGCAGTTCTCAGCTGTAATTCCAGTTATAGCTAGCTCGTTACATTATTTATTGAATATATCATAACAAAATCGTGGCTAGGTAATATTGTTGTTGTTATCCCAACTTTAACATTGCGTTGTATTGATACGCCGCAACGCGAACCGAGGTTACAAGCGGAAATTATTCTGGTACCTCATGAGATTTTATTGAGGGGTGGTTAGCATATAGTGTCTTTCCGTACATCCAAAGCAGTACCTATGAACCCCATTGTAAATTAACATATTTTCAATTAATGGGAATAATTTTAAACCGAAAATGAAGAACGGGAGTCGTATACATTCTCACGATATCGTTCTATTTATTGGAGGCATATAGTGGACCGGATCTCACTTTAAACTGTAGTTCCAGTTCCAATTAGCCTTACTGTGCATAAAGTGACTTAAAACACCAACTCAATCCAATCAATCAATCGCTCTATTTACGTTAAAACATAAAAACACAAAGACTTCTTATGTTTTACATGAGAACGCGCAGAAAATTTTCAAAAAGAAGGCAGACAGGGTCGAATTGTGATGTCCTCTGGTGGAATATAATGACGTCACGTTAACGTTATCATCAGAAGAAATATTTTTGAAGAGAGAGAGAGGGGATTAATAGATGGATATGGAAATAAGCGTTAGAGAATGAGAGAAAAGAAAGAGGGAAAAGAAAAGACAAGAGATACATAGAAGGCAGAGACAAAAAATAAAGTAATGAAGAATAAAGAAACAAGACAGAGAGTTTTCGAAAATGATAGAAAGAGAGAGAGAGAGAGAGAGAGAGAGAGAGAGAGAAAGAGAGAGAGAGAGAGAGAGAGAAAGAGAGAGAGAGAGAGAGAGAATACTGACGTGCCAGGATTTTTTTAAACGGAGGGGTTCCGTACACTTTTCTTACTAGCCAATCCTCACTACCTGAAAGGAAAGCGTTATGACCCCATCCCTTGGGGACTTCCACGATGGCGCAGTGCCTTCTAATCAAGGGATCCCGGGTTCAATATCCGGTGGAGGCACATAGTTGTTCGGATCCCACTTTAAACTATAGGTCCAGTTCCGATTAGCCTTACTGTGCATAAAGTGGACTTAAAACACCAAATCAACAAACGTGTCAATCACCACTTTGGCACGCCCCTGTGTGGGTGAGAGAGTGAGAATAACGAAGAAAATTATAGAAAACCGGGTGAATAACAGAAAACCAATGAAAAAGAAGAGATGAAGAAAGAACGAACAAAAGGAGATATATATTGATAATCGTCTTTCTTTGTTCGTACTTACTACTAAAACTGAAAATAATCCTAAGCTAGAAAGATTGATTGATTTGCTTTATTTTACTTCGCTTTTTGTGCCACTTTTGGCTAATTTGCGAAGATGGGGATGAGTGATGAAATTATGAAATTGATGAATGGACACTCACAAACATCCATTTCCAGGCCGGGATTCGAACCTGCGACCCCTGGCGCCTTAGCGTGATGTGCTAACCACTCCGCCACGGTGGCCGGCTAAGCTAGAAATAGGAGACAAGGAAAGAAACGTAGAATAGATAAATTAGTTACAAATAAAAGCACGCAGTTTCTTCTCTTATTACACGGCTCTTGTGGTATTTATACAGCCTATTGTCACACACGAACCGGAAAACGAGAATTAGTTGCATAATTGCTTAATGGTAGATAGTTCCCTGTCTTGAGACTGCAGCACCGCTGGAAGAAAGACGTTTTGTGAGCTTTGGAGTGGTGTGTTCTAAACTCAAAAGTCGAAAAGACTGACAGAAGAACAGTGTTATGATCCAAACACATGGATTCACCATTCCATGAACAATCAGCAGGCTAAAAAATGGTAAGTCCTTCAATTTTCCGTGAGTACGTAACTCCTTAACAAGTTAATATTATTGAAATCAGAAACAAAACGACGTCGCATGGTAGAACTATTCTAGAAGGGCTCCAGGGTTCAGTCAAAAAAAGATATTAGATTTCAAAAAGGGGTCGGTTTTTAAATTTTATCCAAAACATGTTTCTCTTAGGGGGGAAGTATTTTCGAATAACCACCTCTTATTATAATTGCATTAGGTAAATGTTCGTAATTTCCCCAATCTCTGGAAATCTGGAATTCTACACGTCATTTTCACCTTAAGTGATTGTCTCTGCTTTTCTTGAATAAAAACTAACAATTTACAATAAGTTCCAGGTACTTACAATGCAGAAACGTTGAGAATTGACGACTTTTTGAAATGACCATTCAGTATTTCCCGGCTGCTCGGGATCCCGAAAAGACGGGAAGTCATTTCCCGAAGTCGGGATCAGGACACGACATTTTTTTTCCAATCCCTGTCTCGATTCTTCGGGATCAGGCAAACCCCTACTAATTGCAATTAGTTACAACACAGCTGTTATTTAGAAAACGGTCACAGTAATATCCCAACTATTTTCAGGTCACCTTCCCTTACTTGCAAATATTAATTACCATCTTTTCATTGCTTCCAATCCCCTATTCTATTCAGTGAAAAGAGTGCAGATGTTAAATATATGATAAATTCCCAATTAATCATTTGAAGGAATAATAGTCTCTTTGATAGTGTTCATTTCAAAGAACAACGAAGGAGGGAGCAGCTAATGAACAGAACAGAATTCTGGAATAGCATATACGAGGGTCATCCAGAAAAAAGAAACGTTTTGGTGTAAAAGACAAATGACAAATTATGTAAGAAAAAAATTACGGTACAGAAACTACATATCTTACTCTACTTTTCCACATATTCACCTTGCTCCCCCGGTTTTGGAACCCAATCGCCGCCACACCCATTCAAGCAAAGGGCTTTCTGGATAGAAGGAACATTCGACTGTACCACACAGCATACTTTACACACACACTCTCAATTTGAGCCGAGCAGCGAGACGATGCAGACATGTATTGAACTGAGAGTCCTGAACATATGCCACAAAATTGAGAATAATGCCAAGATGTGGAGTGTGACAAGTTTTCTGAATGCGAAAAAAGTTCTTGCCAGTGAAATACATGAGCAAATAACAGAAGTGTACGGTAATGACATGATGAATGCCACTTTGCCACGGCTGATGAACTCAAAGATGCTGTTATTACATTGGCAGCAACCGAGTACAATGACGGCATCAACAAACTGATATCATATATATATATATATATATATATATATATATATATATATATATATACATATATACATTTTCCCGGAACGACTGGGATGATCCCACGATCATCGTCTCCCCCAAATAGTGTAGTTCCTTGACTCACTAGTTCATCATCTCGTTATCTACTATCACTGTGGTAAACACAAACGTCCACTTAGGATTTGATGAATTCATTAGACGACAAAGCTGAACTTCACCTCTGCAAGAGTGAGCGCCATGGATGGGCTACCTGTTGCGCCAGTAACTTTTCTCATCCCTGGGAGACGCTCCTGCATACAACCAAGGAGAGCTTACTGCTGGAAAAGCCCAAGGTTTTTAGTGAGATTGTCAGGATAGCTTTATGCTTTGCTTCACACCTTCACCTTGCTCTCACAATTCCCAAGCAGACACCCGAATCTAAGACGGCCTCAGATAAAGTCCACTACACTGCATGCAGAAGCCTACACTTAAGGAAACTGGTTATAGCATGAGTATGAATGTATGAAAAAAATTATGCGTGTACTAATAATTTTCTATTTCAGGGTAGGAAGATGCTCACCTCTTTCTTAGATATGTCACTTCTCTTAATCGATTCAAGGTTGTCCACTCCACATTGGTCGTAACTCAATGTGAGTAGCACCACCATTGTAATAAGTCATTCAGGCTTGAATTACCTAACCTTTTCATCCAGGTTCTCTCTGCTGCTGCGAATTTTTTCTCCTCATCCATCGCCGTGCTATTTTCTTCCGTGACTGTCCTGGTGAAGTCTGTGCAGTACATGACGCAGATGAGGTTTACACGCTTGCTTGGTTTATCCTTGTGACTTCCTGTTTCTATGTTCTTGTATAGTCTTCTTTGTTTTCCAATACCTATCAAAATGCTCAACCACTATGCAAAACAAAATCCCATCATATCCAATTCCACGTGCCCGACCCTGTGGCCGAGTAGTTAGCACATCGCGCTGCGACGCCAAGGGTCCCGGGTTCGAATCCCTGTCGGGCTTGGTTGTTTGTGAATGTCCATTCATCAATTTCATCATTTCATCACTCATCCCCATCTTCGCAAATTAGCCAAGAGGCACAAAACGCGAAGTAAAATAAACTAAATCAATCAATCAATCAATCAATCAATTCAATTCCACGTAGCAAAGTGCTGCTATGAATGGAAGGCCCTTCTTCAAACGTCGTACCTTCCCAGTCGAGAATCTCTGCAACGCCGTAGACCTATGCTGGAACCTACTCTATACCACGGATATTTCTTTTTTGAGCCACATTTTTCTTCTATATATCCATGGGCGTCTGGAAGGGGAGCAAGGTGGGGCCGTGGCCCCCCCTGTAAAATGAATGTCCATCTAAAAGTATATATTTCACACATAATTTCATTTCAGTCACAGTAATTTATGTTAATTATTTTAAAGGCGTCAAAATAATAAAGTCAGACTGAAGCAGTATTTCTTGAGGGGGCATCACTATTTTGGGTGAAAATATGCGTCCTTTGACCCCCTGGAAAAGAAATTACCTTGCTTGCCCCTCCCTAGAAAAAAAATCTGCGGACGTCCATGTACTGTATATATCACGCGGAGTGGTTAGAACAGTGAGCTACGACTCCAGGTTCGAATCCAGGCCTGGGCATGTAAGTTCTTCATGAGTGTCACTTCATCAATTTCATCACATTATCACTCATACACATATACGCAGGGCCGGATTAACCTATGGGCAACTGGGGCAATTGTCCCGGGGCCTCCATCAAAAGGAAGCTGTGAAGGGCCTCCACCAAAAAATATTTTAACCAGCTGGCTATGCTTGTGAAAAATTACATAAGAAGTTGTATTTTAAAAATCGAAAAACTTCAATATTGTTATGTCTACACTCTTCTGGATCCAATTGTTGCACAGCTCTCAGTCGATCTGTTTGTAGATATCTGAAGCTCAGTATACTTTATACCATGAATCGATTTGGATGTGGTGTAGAAATAGGGCACACTTATTCAAACAATCAATTCTCAGATACGATTAAGATAATAAATAATCCTACGAAGTACATAACTTTCTTTCGTTAATAACATCAAAAAAGAAAATTAGTGAAAAAACGGCTTCGTGTTGCAATGGGACAGGATCGCATATCCAATCTTTGTTTATTAAGCACTGCTGAACATGAACTTCTTTGTGGATTGGACTTCGATGATGTAGTAGGTGAATTTTCGGCGACAAAAGGCAAGAAAAGTGTGTCTACTATAAGTGTTAAGCCTTTGGGAATTTTCTTGAAGAAAGTGTACTTACTACAATTTCCACAATGAACCTGTCGGTAATTGTCCAGTAGATGGAGCGTGCATATGTAGTGACATATTTACTCTTAATTATAAATAATATCATTTATAATAAATTATGTACGTAAGTACAGTCTACTGCTCAGTTCTCTGTTTCCGTCTGAACCCCCTTAGTATTTACCATATATTGTAGTTACGGTGTTCACTCTTCATAATATACTGTAGACATTTAGACGCAGAATTTTACTGCTGCTATAGCGCTACGATTTTCATCCTGTAACTTTATTTCACTGTGCTATTCTCCCTGCAAACCTATCTGCGGTATGTTCGATTGTGAATGACTACTTATTCTAAAATCAGGTCTACCATTTCAACTGCTGAAAATTGGTGGTTAACCTATTGAGCTAATAAATCTCCTAGTAAAAAATAATAAAAAAATGGGGCCCCCACAAAACATTTTGCCCAGGGGTCTCCACAAGCGACGCTAAATAACAATAATGAAATTATTGATTGATTGATTTGCTTTATTTTACATTTTTTTAACCACTTTACACCACGGGGGCCGGTCAAAAATGAAATGAAATCCTACATATACGTATATATATATATCATACTTACATTTTGACTCTTGCAATATAAAATTCTATAGGAAATGGTAAGACGTAGGAGTCTGCAGTTTACTACACCGTATAAAGAAATAATTAGACTATCGGACTATGGAGCCCGGGGTCCCGGATTCGAGTCATGCCTTTAGGCATGATATGACACATTTTAAAGTACGTCAAATTTTAAATATTTTTTTAAAAATAATGTGTGCAGTGTTATTTTCTTTTCACTGCATTTTTTATAAAATAATTCATATTTAAAGTTTATAATCTCAGTTCATGTGACCATGACGAGTGACAGAATATTTACAAAACGAGAACTGTCGTTTAATATACATCACTCTAAATGTGAAAATTGCTTTAAAAGTTTGTCAAAGTTAGTTTTAAGTCCATTTTATGCTCAGATAGGCTAATCGGGACTGGGCCTCCACCGTGGACCACATGGAAACTTCCATCAGCACTTGTGCCAATAGTCTAGCCATGCTTTCCTTCTCGTTGAGGTCATCCTAACGGTGAACAGCATGGCTTCAAAAGGAAGGTTACAATCATTCATTTTCAGCACCAGCTACTGGTGAACAGCGCCACATCTCTTGGCAAGTTTTATCTTGATGTCAATACGCTACTTTTCAAAACCTAACTGACATTTTGTTTTCTTAGATAGCCGGTAACGTCTAACTTTCACATTTCGCAGCCGTAAAAGTTATCTCTTGCTTGTATGTTCGAGGAAGCTTCCATGAAAGTTCGATAACTCTGTCGGCGTCTACCTACAACGATGATAAGGCACTTGCATAAAAGCTTCCACTAGACGCATCACGCCACCATTTTGCTCAAGTGAAAGAGTGAATTTACTTACAAAACACATCTGAATCCGCCGACTATCCAAGGTGTAGCTGAAGAGGTACTGAAATGTATTCGATATGTTTATTGTCTATCACTATCCTGGTGTTTATGTGTGTGTGTGTGTGTGTTTTGAGAGAGAGGGTGATGGAGAAAGAGGGAGACAGGAAGCCAGAGAGAAAGAGAGAGAGAGAGAGAGAGAGAGAGAGCGAGAGCGAGAAAGTGAAAACCAGAGAAAAGAAGGCATGGAAAGAAGAATTACAGTTCTACATGGCTCCGTGTGTAGGCTAGTGATGGTGTGTGTGTACTTCCTCGCACCATGGGCACAAATGACCCCGTTTAGTTCGCTGCACTTTTTGACACTAGGTGTAGTGCAGGTGTATCCTGGTGTCAGACTGGTGCAAGAAAATGCAGTTCAACCAAGTAGACGAAAAGCAGTGTTCAAGTGCAGAAGATTCAACAAATTCCTGTCTGCTGCTTTAAACGTTCATTTGATTAGTTACTACTAACCACGTGACCATACACCAAACATACACCGCTCCAGAACGTAGTGCAAATGGAGTATACACCAAATCAACGAAGTAGACGAGTCGGTTTTGTACCGTGTAACCAACTAGACGCTAGCCGCGTGATTTCAGAGAGAGCAAAAAAGTGCAGCGAACAAGACGGGGCTATTGGTAAATTTTTTCAACTTACCATGTTCGATTCCTGGTGACTCAGCCAAAGATGTGGGAGGGGAGCGAACTCCCTCCAGTAACCAAGTAGGCTCCCTACTACCCTCAAGATACAAGAAACCCGAATAACTAAATGCTCTTTTAGATAAAATATGCATTGTAAGGTATTTAAGTGAACACTAAGTGTGAATGCTCCCTGCTGCCTGGAAGACACATGGTATAGAGGTTAAGATCCAATTTCATAAATATCCCCAAAATACACACACATCTGCGTTTCGCTATTAATAACAGGTTTAATCATTCCTTAGCAGATATTCACAATTTTTGAAAGACGTTTCGACCTATAATTAAGGAACCTTAGCATATTTGAATACAGTTATTTTACTGTGCTATGTTTTCCAGTGACATGTGTTGAGCCAATTTTGCCTAAATGAACAGAGGAACGTCTTCAACATCTACTCTCTCTACTCTCTATACGTTTCCCAGTCGCTTTACTCCCCTTCACGGAATCGAATTCCCTCTCACATGTTCATTGGTGGAGTCGTCTTGCGTCACTACTTGCGCAGAGACTTGTTTTCGTTCGCTTGCTCCAGAGATAAGGTAGTTTGGACAGGGAATAATGCGTGACACTCAGAGTAATTCTGCTGCGGTGGTGTTGTAGTCGCGAAAGTTAAAAATTACGACTGTTCAACAGAGAGGGCAAGTTATTATGAGATTAATCCCGTTATACAAGTGAAGTGTAACTTTCGTCATGTGACAGGGGTAAACAATCGATGTACTGGGTGAGTCTTTTAAATGAGGCTCCGTGGAAAATATGCTCCTTGCTTGTAGGCAACCCTGGTACATCGAAGAGAAGAGCGGGGCAGAGAACAGTCCAGGATATGTCATGTCATGTCATGTTGTCGAATATGCTTGGCACCGATATCCTGGACTGTTCTCTAACCCGGTCTTCTCTTCGGTGTACCAGGGTTGCCTATATGCAAGGAGCGCATTTTCCACAGGGCCTCTTTTAAAAAACTCACCCAGTATATTTGGGTGAAAAATCGGGATTTGATACTGTGCTATAGGTCTCGTGTCTACTCTTAAGTCGGGAGACCTATAGACTGTCCCAGCTAAATCTGGACGAAAACAAGTATCTGCGCAAGTAGTGACGCGAGACGGCTCCACCAATGTGAACACGTGAGAAGGACAGAATTGCGTGGAGGGGAGGAAAGCGACTGCAGTTACCAGCATTCGCTCTGCCTACTCGATTTCCCTCGCTGTTCTGACGCTATGCGCGGCCTTGCTCCACAGTTAGCTGGGACAGGGTATACATGCTGGTAAGGAAAGTGTGGAGCGGAGACCAACCAGACAACATCGGTGGCGCGGAGAGTTACAACGTCACTGAAGGAGGTGCTTCCCGCGCCTCGTACCACAGGCTGCTGCGTTTCTTATCGTGCTGGATTGGCCGCTTCCCCGCTCCCCACTTCTCTTGCAATCATGTAGGGCGCCCGCCGTAAGACCAAACAACAGCTATAATTCTTGAGGAGAACTCACAGTCCCGCAGAAATCAGCATCGAAAAATCCATACAGGTGGAAAACAATCAAAATCCACCCCACCGCGGAAAAACAAAGTCCGAATATAATTAAAGAAACGAATTTATTCAGTTGAGTAGGAAAGTGTTTGCAAGCCTGCTTGTTTTCTTTACATTTTTTTCATTGTCCTAGTGTTTGGGTTTTATTTGTAATAACTGCATTGTTTCAAAACGTTTGCACTGTTGATCAAGGGAACCAGAAAGACGATTGAGAGTTTCAGTGATTTTAATTATTGCCTTAACGAAAATGTTACATTTCGTCAAAGTAGATTTTCAAAAAGGTCGAAACATAATAAAATTACAAATGCCAGCAAAGCATTAGAGCAATGAGCCATGTGCAAGTTGAACACCGCAAGTGTAGGAAACAGTGTTTCCAGAAAATTGAGGAAACCGAAGCGTGATCTCATAATCCGCGATTTCAATTTAAGTGGTGACAAAAATACACAAAGTGTTTACATGTTCAGCTCATGGACTTCATTTCTCAGTAAAGAATAAAGAAAGGAATGCCCCCCCCCCAAAGACAAGGACATTTGCGAATTGGTTGTCAACAGGAGTTCTTCGAGAACCGTCTCTAGTTGAACGACTTACAATAATTACACTGTCCAACAAAATTGAAGTTTTTTTCTGTTAAAAGAGAAGTTGGGGGTGATTCTAATTGAATTTGATGTGCTGATTTCAAATCTAATTACAGAATTTATCCATCACCCATGAAATTTGAGTAACAGGGTATATACAAAATATCAGGTACATACAAATCTTATATAGCCTTATAGTGATACGATGCAATATTATTTACAATGGCATATCTAGAATGTCTTCGAACTTGATTTTCGGCTGTACTTTGCCTGAGGAACATCTCTTTTTAGTGTCCAGCCATAATCTGCCAACATATTTGGAGTCCATTTTTCCTGGTAGACCCTTTCCATTTCACCAATTTCCTGGTGGAAACGTTCTCCATGTTCGTCGCTCATTGTCCCAAGGTATTGCGAGAAGAAACGAGGTGGGAGACTAAAAAGTGTATCTTCAGAGACATATTACACCCCAGAGCATGATAGTTCTGAATCAAATTACTGACAAGAAGTTTTCGGTAATTTTCTGACTTGTTGTTTCTGAGCAAATTTATGCGAACTTCCTTGAAAGATTGCCAAGCAGCCAATTCCAGCTCATTTAGGTTCTTTTCAAAATCATTATCTTTCATTAGTTTCCTGATTTGAGGGCCAACAAATATTCCCTCTTTTAGTTTCGCCTCAGTAATTCGCTAAAACCTCTCTTTGAAGAACATAAAACCACTACCCTCGCGGTCCATTCCTTTTACAAAATTCTTCATCAGATCAAGCTTTATGTGGAGAGAAGGCACTAAGATTTTGTCTGAACTTACAATTGGTGGATGAACAAAATTCTCCTGTCCTGCGATGAGTGATTCTCTCTTCGGCCAGTTCTTTTTAACATAATGATTTTTTCTATCTCTGCTGTCCCATTTACACAGGAAACAGCAAAATTTGGTGTAACCTAGTTGCAATCCTAAGAAGATAGCAATTACTTTAAAATCTCCACATATCTGCCAAGAGTATTTATAGTACTGGATATTTGTTAATAACAGTTTCATGTTTTCATAACATTCCTTCATGCCCCAGGAATATGGTACGGGAATGCTTGGATAATTATTTCAATTGTGCATTAGCACTCCTTTCAAACTTGTTTTCGAAGAGTCTAAAAATAAACGCCATTCTTCATTTTTATGGACAACACCTAGTGACTCTAATAGACCATCGATGTTACAACAGAAAACAAGGTCCTTATCTTCAGCATACATATCTACAAAGTCTTTTTGGCGTTGCCGGAAAAAAGTAACTAAGCCAAGCGTCAGGTCAACCTTGCAGCAGGTTTTAGCATATGTAGATCCAAACGTGCGCGCAAGAATATAGTTCCACTGAGACGGGTTCTATTCCGACACAACTGCATACTTGCAAGAAAACAGTTATTTAATTTGTAATATACAGACAGAATAATACATTGATTAGCAGGTATGGACTTAATTGGTTGCAATCACTGTGCAGACGAACTTAGAACCGCAGATTCGCCAACTCGAATCTGTATTGCGTTGAAGAGACATTGAAACTTTAGAGCGAGTCGAGCGAGACTGAATGCGTTGCAGAGCGCGTGAAATCGCTGATACCAGTGTTGCACATCCCACTATTTTAACCCTATGTTTATTGTAGAGCGGCGAGAATGGCTGAATCTCCTGTTCAGCGCGCGGTTTTACCCGAATGTTATTTTGGGCTTCATCCGAAAGGAAATGTTCTTCAAAGTCAAGCAAGTTGTTTTAAATGCATAATCCTCCTTGCGGCAACAAGATCAAAGTAAAACAGGGCGTGAGGTGATTTGCCGTCAATGTGCACACGAATTGTATCACGGGTGTTGAATGATTTGCGGTTTGAGTTTAGCAAGAGGAAACGATTGTTTGTTGTTTGACGACAAAAGAATCTCCGCGGTATTAAAATATATCGCAGTGAGAAGAAACATGTTTATTATTTGGATGAGACGTCCTTCAACTCGGTGAGTGGGGGAAGGGGGAATAAACCATGGAAGGATACCACCATGCAAAACCACCGCCAGGGCTGAAGAAACCGACGATGAGGGGAAGGGGGAGGCTTATTGTTTCACCCACTGGCGGCAATGAAAGCTTTGTTGAAGGCGCATATTTACTGTTCCGCGCAAAGAAAGGGAAGGGTGATTATCAGCAACAAATAGACAGACCAAGATTTGAATCCTGGTTTAGTGAAGTGATTCATAAATTGAAACCAGAGTAATAGCGACAGACAATGCACCTGATTGTATATATCACCAATAACAAATCATGCTTTTTTGGTGGTACAACTTGAAGTGCGTGTGTCTTACAGTAACGGATGTATTGCGAACGAAGCAACCAAGTTTTTCATAAATCTATTTCTTTCTAAACCAAAAACAATAATTTGTCATTAAATTCAAGAGGGGCCTATCGTTGTTTACTTTTATCTTTGTTTATTTTTATTTTTGCGTGCTCGAAATATACACACATGCTCTCATGTTTAGAAGTTGTTTCGCTCTTATATTAATGACACATTTATTAAATAATATATGCGCAGAAAGTACTTTTAAAATGTTATGTTTCAGGAGACAAAGAGAAGCAAAAATACAATCCACTTGACATGCATGCGGGTTTTGATGTGTTGTGCGGTTGGCAATACTGTAGATTTTCTCAGTGTCTCCGATGTAAGCAGCTCGGCGGTTGAGGAAAGACTGGCACGGAAGATTCTGAGCTCAGTTCTCGCGCGGATTGATACATAAAACCTGCTGCAAGGTTAACCTGACGCTTGGCTTAGTGTCACTCTTCAACAAATGCCATCCTTTTAATCGCGATGCAAGCAGTTCTGCTTTACCATTACTTAACTCTAGATTTCGAACTAAATCGTTAAGAACCTCTTGAGTTATTAAGTGAGGTTCAGCTGTTGAAACACTCCCCACAAAATCAGGATCATTATGCAATTCGCTACATTTGTTAGGAACACTTTCACTTTCTTCCGTTATACTTATGTCATCTGGTAGAGCATGTATAGTAACTCCAGGTCCATGAGGCATCGGTCGAGTTGATGATTCTAGTGATGGATATTTCACTGTTTGCCTTGATTTCGAATTTATCCCAGATATATTTGTGAAGCAAAAATAGCAGTCTGTTATATGAACCTTAGGTTCCCGTCATATCATAGGAATTCCAAAAGGCATATGACGAGATCATTTCAGCCAACCACTCAAAAGCGTTACACAGTTCGCACAACAGATATCAAGGGCCAATTTCTTGTTTTCGTTTATCTTATTATCAAAGTAAGACTCATAAGCTTTTCTTACACGAGGAGTAAATGTTCTCCTATTTGCTTTTAAGGTCAACTCACCACAGATATAACAAAAATTGTTCCTGTCGTTTACGCAACTTCTTGACATGATTCTGTCTTTGCTTCGAAACGGAGACAACTTGTTATTGAAATGAGAAGTAGACATAACAGTTAAATCACTGCATTGCGTTGAAAAGTTAATCATTGTCAAATATTTCAGTCGGATTGTTTAACAAGTTTAATTGTTATCATTCATGCAGACATTAATGGCATAAAGTTACTAGTGTATTGTTGGAGCAAAGAAATAAAAATATTTTAAATATTGCCTACCAATCAGCTAATTATGGACTGCATGCTGCAATAATAATGCAGAATTATATTTTTATTGTTACAAAAAAATGGTGGGTGATTGACAATTTCTGACTTCATTTTCGGAATCAGCAGGTGGCAAAACATAAAGAACCGTTGAAATTTTACTTTTAACAAAATCATTGTTGGACAGTGTTATTGGTAGTACCACGTCATTGTTGACAAAAACTGTGGTACAGGAAGTGGATGACATTCAGCTGCTTAAGATGCAAGTTTAATTCCACTGTACGGCCCCTGAATGGTTCTCTTCAGAAAATATCCAACCTTAGCTACTTATCAAGATTGTCCATCGTCAACTAATTAGTGTTATGGGAATATTACTTTCTGTTATCTTTATTCTCTCATTACAACTTGACTTTTCTATCATGCGAATGAACAGTGGACAAATATTGTTTTCAGTGAAATTGTGCATTTTGTGCATTTACCGCCAGTTTGGAGAAACTGCCAATGAATATTCATAATGCCTCTCACAATAACTTAGCATCTGTGGCCTCTCCGATGGCGCAGTGGTAGCGTCGTCGCCTTGTAATCAAGGGGTCCCGGGTTCGGACCCGGTGGAGGCACATAGTGGTTCGGATCCCACTTTAAACTGGAGGTCCAGTTCCGATTAGCCTTACTGTGCATAAAGTGGACTTAAAAACAACAAATCAATCAATCAATTAATAACTTAGCTTCTTAGTTTTTTCCGTAAGACTGTGCATTTTGTTACTTTAGCATTAATTAGAACTTGGCAACGTAGTCTATGTTATTAATGAACACGAATATTCTGTTACTGTGCAAATGTAAACACAACATGAAACCTGTATATTTTTCCTGCTTCATTCTGTAGTATTTTCAAATTACATTCCTCTAAAAAGTTAAAAAGTATAATTTCATTGCTTTTCCACTCTATCCTTCATGTAACCGGGAAGGATATCTATCACCTAACACACTATCATGGCATGGAAAAGCCGTCCCGTCCAGAGGAAGTGTGTTGAAAATTCACAGACGCAGCAGTCGGTGCTCATACGCATGTAGGCGTCAGGTGAGGCATCACTAGGCCGCACAGGCTTCCCTGGTTGTTGGGTCAAACCCAGGGGACCGATTTCATGCCCACTCCCCCGATGCCCGGACAATATGCAATTTTCCTTGTTCTTGTGGAGGTATGTCACAGTGACATGCAAGAACTTCCTGTGCACATACAGGACGCTACTGCTCCTGTCGCGCCCAGACGTTAGAGAACACATAAAAGAAAACCGACCAGATATGTTCTGCGCAACAGAAGGAGCACATGCGGATCTGTACTAATTTCACTAATCTTACGTAGAACTACACTGTCTGAATTTTTTAATCAATAAAACTTGGTGAGTGTGTCTTCAAATTGAATAACTTAGTATCATTGCATTTCTTATAATTTAGCCTTTCAAAATATAAAGGTAAAGTGCTCCCCTGTGCTTAGCACCATGCCATGAAGGCGTATAGGGGGTGTGGGAGTAATATATAAATCTCAATCTGGGCACTCTATTATATACGTATTTTTTACAGGAAAAGACGTGGAATAAAGACCTCTGAAGCCATATCAAGAGTAAGGTTAAAAGATGAATAAATTAATAGGTAAGTACAATTTTCATTTATGTTCCAAAGTAAAACTTACAAAATGTCGTCACTACTATTTTATTAATTTCGTCTCTTAATACCGTGCGTTTGTTTTGGCTCTGGGCCGAGATAGTGCGTGCCTGTAGACGGCGCGGATGCCGGCATTTTCGACCCATGACGTCCCACATAATTGTACGCACATATCTTTAGAACGCAGACAATTATTCTTGTACGAGTATTGCATAACGAGTACAACCCGTTGTTCTAAGAGTTGTTCACGCGCTATCTCGGCCCAGAGCCTAGCTAACTAACTAACTAACCTGTTATATTAATTGCAATTGACAGAGGACTGAGATTAATGCAACATCAGAAAACCTTGGTGCCTCGTTTATTGATTAATACTTTGAAAAGGATATACATGTCTTCCCCCTTACCCCTAAAATAAGTTTAGTCGAAAGTTTAGAGAGGATGTCTGGAAATACGTTGTTTTAAAAGTTACAGACTGAAGTAAAAACGAGAAGAAACGAACTGTACTTAAGACAGTTACACTTGCAGTGAGGTTGGTTCCAAAATAAGCAAATAAAATTATCTTACTTTAAGATGTTATTGACGGCAATGATAAATACTGTTTCCGACAAGCGACGGTGATTGAAAACCATCTAGTCAATTGCCGGAATATACAGCATGGAGCACTGGCGTACGCAAGACTTTTATTCGGGAGGGGCTGGAATTGTAAAGGAGGATAGTACATTCTATATGTGCTTTCAAGTGGGACGGTATACACAATAAGATATTTCATACATTTAGAACGTTCTACTCTCAAAAATATCAATCGGAGTCATTTTAATGGGTGTTTGCATTTACCACTCTGGTTTTACCGAGATCCTCACTGCTTTTATGTGAAAATGTTTATTGTCTCAAAATTTCGGAGGGGGATGTGACCCCATCAGCCCCCCATCTGCGTACGCTAGTGGCAGCTATGGTTGCAAAATTACATTTGTTTGACACAGTGCTTTTCACGGTCAAATCGTTCGTGGAGCGGCGGATAGCGTCTGCCGGCAAACTGGATGAAAAATTCGGTAACTGGAAATGTAATGAAATAAACAATAAACTTGTACAATTACATTGGCAGTTACAATTAAAATGAGCACGTACCTTGTTACAAGAGGTGTTGGAAATTATAATATCCTCCTGCTTCCACACATTTACGGCATCTTTTTAGGAAATTTTCAATAACATATAACAATTCTTCTTTCGAAATTGCTTCAAATTCTCTCCTGATATTTTCTTTCAATTCTTCTAATGTAAGGATTCAGGTTTAAAAGCTTGGTAGCTCGCCAGTCAGACTTCATGGTAATGCCTGTTTCTTGTGCAAGGCACCGGAGGGATTTTTGAGGAGTATGTTCCAATCCAATCGTGCTCCAATGTCGTCTAGTTTCTCCTCAGTAAGCACATGCCGTTTCGCCCTTAGCTTCTTATCAAAATCAAACCCTGATTCCCTAAATTTGTTCACAAGTTTTGGGAACGCTGTCTCTGTGTGGGACAGTAACATCTGGGAATTCTACTGCAAAATGTCTTCTAACTGCCCTACAAGAATTGGTAATGTCGTAACAGCACTACATAAAAATTCGTTGCTTTAAATTGTACGTATATCGTGACATTATTAGACTGCAGAAAAGCACCAGCAATGCGTAAAAGTAAAACAAAACAATCTATGACAATTGTTAAGACCTTAAAACTTCAAAAACACGTGCAAACTGGACACTAGCTATCTGGATACTGAAGCACTGACACATCCAGTTCCAAGGTCAGCGTACAGCTGTGAGTGTAAATGCTGACAGACAAGGTCTCACTGCTCAGCGACTCGACAGTGAAACGCACTTTATATTCTAGAACAACACGCGACTCGCATCGTTTATCATTTCTCTGTGAAATGAATCGAAAATGTACGAATAGAATACAGGAACTTTACTCATGAAATATATTTTACTTTACCTAATGAGTATCATTGCCTGATAATTTTCGGACTCTCTAAGATATGCTGCTCTTCCTAATGTAGTGTTCATTCTCCTGCTCAACACCTTGAGGTGGTGTTCTCCCTTAAGAACTGGTCCAGAAGGAGCCGCTAGAGTGCTGGCTTGGAATCTGAACCACTTTGGCACGCAACTGCTTCAGGTAAGATGACATTTCTTAACAGCTTTCCTATATTATTAACAGTGCTATCACTCTTCCTCTTATTCAATTTATAAAAGTTATTAATCCAGTCAGTTAAAGGTGACCTTTACACAATGCACTCAAGTGATAACATTTTAACCATTCTTGCAGGATAATGAAAGCCTGGCATCTGTAACTGCAGCCTCTATAATAGTCTGTGAGATTGCGTTGTCCTGTGTCTTAACCATATGTGTGCTGAAGGCCCTGAATTTCAATTTTTAAAATTAAATGCAATGCTGTAACTTTATTCTGTGAGTGAACAATCTGAAATTGTTATTTGCATAAAAATTCAAGTATTTTACATAATTAAGTTAAAAGGTAGAAGGCATTGTACATATTTCTGGTTATATTTAAACTTTTTGATTTTGTATTCTGTCCCCCCTTGACGTGACTCCCCGGCTTATTATCTCTTTATTATATCTGAAACACAATTTGTCACTGACAATTACATCATGGAAGCTATGGAGCTCTCTTTACACCAGCGGCGTGGCATGCATGTAACCGGTGTTACCGCAGGTAACAGCAAAATGTAAAGAATTTAAAAGTTGCTTTAATAAATTGACAACATTGTTAAATACGTTAACCAATAGCGTTGCGTCGAGTAGATATTGCAGAGGACATTTATTTCTGCAGCCGACAGAAGCGAAGAGAGAGGCCGTACCGCTACCCTCAAGAGGTAACAAGAGAAGGAGCCAATGCAAGGGAAGAGGGGGGAAAGACTTTGGGGCAAGTGTGCTCTGGGGTTATTCATATGTCTGTTTAGGGCCCAGTTACCGGTGAGCCCTGCCGGACACAGGCCAGTGTTGTCACATTGGATTGGCAAGAAAGAGCTAAATCCCTCCTAAAATGGGAATACTATTTCTGTGAAGCAACTAGAGGTAGACTGCAAAGCAAAGGCTGGACTTAACTACAAATGAGACCAGTTAGGTATTAGACGAAAAGATAGTTCCTTGGTGCGATTCGTTATTTGGACAAATCTTGCTCCAAAATACTAAGTTGGCAACAGTAGCACGTACAGCTGCGCATCCCTTCCACATTGACTGTCACTGGAGAAGAGAAGTTCTGTCGTCTCATCACCACACAAACGTCAAACTGACCCGAGAAAAGTGTGGTTCTTCTTCTTTCCCTTTGCACAGAAACAGAGACAGATGAAGAATTGACAAGGGTCCACCACTATTCATTGGATTTTCGCGGTAACTGTTTCGTGAATGTGATGAACAAAAATCTAGATCGAAGACATGTTTTTTTTCTGGGGGGGGGGGGTGATGACATCTAGCAGACATAATTGTCGTACTGATGGCCAGTAACACTTTTGAAAAAGTCACGCACGCCACTGCTTTACACATAAAATAGAAAACCTCCCATAGAAAATTTAACTGATCGACATGTGGTGTATGGTATATTCCTAAGAAGGATTAATGATTATATACATCAAGTTTGATCAAAATCTTTCAGTCAGTTCCTGTATGCTACCTTCAATTACTGTTTTCAGTATATTTCCATACCTAAAGATATTTACTGTGGCCATTTTGGACCTCACATATATTATGTTTGTGATCTACAACTCGAGATTTGTGCTTGAAGAGGCCTCTGCTCAGAGAAATCACTTACAACAGCTTTATAATGTGAGAATGTGTTTTCTGTAAGTCACAGTCTAAAGCGCCTTGTACACGATAAAAGAAAAAAAACACGAACAAGTTCTTGAATTGAAAGCTAAAAAGGAAATTACGTCAGAGAGAACACGATTTTTCTAATTGGATCCAAGGTTCGGTCAAGGAATTTCTATTTAGGAATGGTTCTAATTAACACGATCCGAGTCTGACTGTCGACCAATCAGAGCACATGCTATTGTAATCGATTGTCAAAAAGCGACCTCTAGGTCACGAATGCTGGTGTAATGGCGGCCGCGTGAGATGTAAGCACTGTATCACTTCACATATTTATAAGACGATAACTATTCTACCGAGAGGAAAAACGTTTCGTATTAAATGGTTTTAGGTACGAAAGAATGGTGCTGATTAAATACATACATACTGTACACGTATGGAAGAATATTTAAGTTTTTTCAATTGTAAACAAAACACCGTCCACTCACCACTCCATGTGTCTTTCGTGCTGTCATTTATAGACATTGTAATCGCAATAGCTAACCGAAATGTTCTAATTCCAAGAAATGCTTTCGTGTACTGTTACAAGATCTTTTGAAGCATTTACTTAGCATTTATGCTAGCAAAAATGTTTTAAAAAAGTGCTTCCGTCTAAAACAGGCGCGAGAAAATACTGCATCCACATTACACTTCTTTCGGAATAGGAACGCTGTTCAACGACTTTCAATTGCGTTCAATTCAACGACTTGTTAATGATTAATTTGATCGGGTACAAGGCGCTTAAAACTGAAAATAGAGATTTGCCATCGCCAAGAACGCTGAGTTTTCACACAACCTAGCCTAACCTACACAAATACGTATAAACAATTACATGAAGATTTTCTATAAAGTTGGTTAACATGTAACAACTCTTAAGTTCATACTTTGTTGAATTGTTTGTAGGAACTGAGCTACAGCGAGATAGAGAATCTGGTGTTTTCTCCTGCCAGCATCGAATCGGCGCTGGTGATGCTTTACGAGGGATCGGACAATGTGACCAGAGACGAGATCAAGGACACCTTGCTTCTTCCAGATGATCCTGACGTCACGAGGGAAGGCTACTCAGAGCTGCTGAGGTCCATTGAGGTAGGAAACAATACTTTGGAAACCCTGTATGTTATAGCCCATATTTTTATAATCGGAAATTCATGGGTAGGGCCTCCTCGATGGCGCAGTAGTAGCGTCGTTGTCTTGTAATCAAGGGGTCCCGGGTTCGATACCCGGTGGAGGCACAAGTGGTTCGGATCCCACTTTAAACTGTAGGTCCAGTCCCGATTAGCCTTACTGTGCATAAAGTGGACTTAAAACATCAAATAAAATCAAAAATAAAATCATGGGCAAAGGTGCACTCTCATCTCTGCATTGATAACTTGCGAGTTGAGCTGACTCGAAAGCGGAAATGTTTCTCTACAACCAAGAACAGTTTCAAATACCTGAACAAATAAAGGCCAATCCAAAATTTCAAAAGTTAACATTTTTTCCTTGTTATGAAAATTGTAACGGAGATTATGACACTATTCTGGCAGATTTCTCGGGAAGAGAAGGTGACAGATTGTAATTCATATCTGGTGGTTGTTCACTATGCTCCGTAGACCTGCCCGATGACGTTGTGGTGACGTTGTCGTCTTGCAATCAAAGAGTCCCGGGTACAATACTTGGTGGATGCACATCCGGTTCGAATCTCACTTTAAACTGTGTTACCAGTCCTGATTAACCTATTTGTACACAAAGTAGACTTATTGTAAAATCAAAAACAAAAAAATAAAATAACTGTCTGCTGTTTGCAACCCGCCCTGTGCTGCATTCACCTTTAACTTAATAACAATATTGTTCTAGTAATCTTCTGCGTGCAAAAATTTATAATCTCCATCTACGCACACAAAGTAAAGGGTATGACGGTAAGTAGACTTAACAGCAAGCGCTGCAGAAACAGAATAGGTTCCTGTTGTTTCGAAGTGTTGTAGTCGTGGAAAAATTACCTTGCACTATTCTTAACAGTGACGAACATTTTTATTAAGTAACAGTACACAGTATATTAAATATTCTTCTCAAGTATTGTACGACAGCAGTAGACAAGCCTAGCTCGAGTGGACGAATTCAACCAGGAAAGACAGTGTAGGCAGATACATGAGCGAAACTACGCTGTGTTTTCCAGAATAGTAAATTTTTCTTATGCCATTGTTTACTGTCGCTCTCTTTTTTGTCACATAAATTGCGATGGAATAAGAACCCTAAGAATAAGAACCTCATAAAAAAACCTTTCGAAGTAGAACAAGAGGAATCTACATCCCAGTCTCAGTCCCGCAGTGAGGGATAGGTTAAGGGGGCTGGAGCCTAGGGCGTCATGCACAGCTTTTTTTTTTTAAAAAAAAAAATAAGACAGCAAAATCAGAATATGCGACAAAGAAATTTGCACTTGGCAGATTATATACTGGTAAAACTCTGCTTGAATGTTATCTTTCCCAAAGTAGTAGTAATAGGACGTTTATAAAGATGTTCTTCAGATACAAATACATTACTGATTCTTTTTTCAAATCAGAAATGCAAATCTCAAATTTTTAATTCCCATCTACATTATTTTTTAATGAGTTTTTCTTTGTTCCTTTATTTCAAAATTTGTAGGATGTAAATATCATAAACCATGGCATAAGAAGATAATATCGAAGGACGCACAAAAAATGTCGGTGCCTGGTATATTCCTACAGGGCTGCCCAGTCTTATAGCTAATATTTATTTTGTCAGTAGACTCGTCCAGTTGGCGCATGCACTCTTGTGTCGATGATCACGAGAGAGAGAGAGAGACGCAGACTGGATAGGAGTCAACACCCACTATTGTCACCTGTTTATCCTTGTGCAATAACTCCTCGAGTATTCTATGGCTCTGAGAATTTGGCACTAAATTGGATTGCCCTTCAAATGAATACGACCTGGCATTTTTCAAATTAAACTTTTCTTTCAAATCAGCATCGCACCTTTGTTTCTGTACTTTACATTGCCTACGTGCACTACATAAACTGAAGTCCTTGTAATCTACGCGTTAGCTTAGATTTATAATCTACGACACGTCACTGTTTACATCATAGTGCTACAGCTTTAAACACTGTAAATTATTCACTCTGGGTGAATTGTGGCTAATACTAACTACACTGATGACTAGGGGTGCGGATTTATAGGCTTACTAAAACCTCTCAAATAGACACCAAAAATGACGAAAAATAGTCACTTAAAAATGATCTATAAAATTAGAAAAGACACTAAAATAGGCACTTAGAAGGTACCCTAAAATTAAGAAAGCATTGAACATAAACTTATTTCAATTTTCTTCTTCCAACAGTTATATTCTACTAGCATTACAGTTTATACATAAAAGTGCTCTAACTATTCATAAATTATTAATAATATTTTGATCAAAATTCGCATTTGCGGGAAATCTTTAGTTAAAGTAATTCTCAAGAAAGAACTTATGCTAACGGTTGTGCCAATTTGAACAAATGTCCCAGTTGCGTGCACAATTGTTTAGAAGTGAAGGAAAAAACATTTGCGCCATTTTAACAACAACAAAAAATAAAGGATATTCCAATCACAATTTCCCCTGAAGAAATAAACTTGTGTTAGAGTCCGAGTGCATTCGGAACATCTCCAGCTGACTGCGCGAGTCTAGTCAGCGAGCCTACGAGCAGTGTACAGCGTGAGCAATAGAGTTGGCTATAGGCGCAGAGTAGAGATGACGTCAGCGGTTCACTTCTTGATTGGAGGCGTCGGGAGTTATGACTCGCTCCCAAGGTGCAAGCGCAGAACGGCCAGAGCTGTTATAGAAATAATCTCACTCTACTCATTGTATAATTGTAGAAAATGTTTCACTAACAATTGACAATAATAGTTTGAATCACATCCTTATTTTCAAGGATGCTAGGATAACACAACCTGGTTAATACATGGGATAAGAAGCTGAAAACTCAATTTTAAAAAAGAAAGGAGAGAAACTCCGATGCTATGAGGCAATAGAAGAAAGAGGAAGAAGGAAGATGAAAAAAGGAGAGTGCAATTTCTCTACGCTAGTCCGAACAATCGACGCAAGTTTGCATGCAATAACTGGACGAGACTAGTGGAATAATAGGGATGACAAGTGAAACACAAACGGGAAACAAGGTTTCGTGAAAATCGTCTTCTCCTAACATAAAATTGAAGTTTGAAACGTAATAATAATTGTGTGTGTCCCAGAAGTCGCCGAAATCGATGTTTACGACCGTATAACTGAAATGCTAAACGGAATGAGAAGAAACGCTTTCTTCGAAGATAAGGCCCTGTATGTTGAGAAAATTATGTCATACAAACATATGGAATATCATGCATGATTGAATAATAAATAATCAAAAATGTTGCCAGAAACGAAAAAAAATCTGCAAATCGTATTTATTGACACACCGAACTCACTGAGGTAAATTATTGTAACATTTTTCAATATCACCGAACAATCTGGATGGTATTCTATTGAATTCGACAGAAAAAGTACGTTGATAAAGTCTTAAAAACATTGGACAAGGGTATGAATGAGCTATTCCCAAATTCTATGTTTTTGCAATATTACGAACCACACTGGCAACACTGTTGCTGGCAAGTGTCACTGACAGACGTGTTTCACCTCTGGCCATGACACTGAGGCACTTTTAACGAAAAAAGGAGAAAGTTGGTTATTTTAGAAAATTTTCGATAACTTTCATACACCTTGCAGCCCTGAAATGTTGGTAGTGAATTACGTTTGTCAATTGTTTAATATTGAAAAATGTTGCAATAATTTACCTCAGTGAGTTCTGTGTGTCAATAAATACGATTTGCAGAATTCTTTTTTTCGTTTGTGCTAACATTTTAATTTGTTATGATGCATGATATTCCATATGTTTGTATCCCATAATTTTCTCAACATACAAGGCCTTATCTAATTTCGTTTAGCTTTTCAGTTATACGGTCGTAAACACGGATTCGGCGACTTCTGGGACACCCTAGCATAAAGCGAATGGTAATAAACAACTAATAGTAATTCTGCATCTGACTTTCTTCTATCGTAGAAATGCGTCGGAGAAAACGAAGCCTACCACGCAAATAAGATGTTCCTCGACGACCAGTTCCAGCCTTATGAAGACTACGTGATGACTTTGAACATGTACTACCATACCGGAGTTCAAACCGTGGACTTCGATGACGCAGCCGACGCATCGGAGCAGATCAATCGCTTTGTCTCGACAACGACAAGAGGAGAAATTGCAGACATAGTATCTCCAGGTGAGTAAAATTACGTTATTACTTTTATTTTGCGTAAAATCTCCGTGCTGGACTCGATCCTGAAATGCATTCTGTAGACATAATTTAATGGCACTTATTACATAGAATTATAAGTAAGTGGTGCCACACTTCGGGGATATAGACAAGATAAATATGGCAGAGTAATGTAATGAGTTCAGATAGACTCGCTTTTCGTGTTTGGCAGAATGTGTCAGTTCCTGGAAGTAAGAATTCCTATGGTATGGATCATTTTAAGCATTTTAGTTTATTTAGTTTTCTCAAAGTCACGGACCAGCAAGTTCAGTGGTCGATTCACGATCTCGTCAGAGAAGGTTCCCGGTACTAGTCTTGGTCTGGAAATGGGCGTTGTTCCTTTGTATGCACCCTTTTATCAATTTCAGTTATTCATCATTCACTCTCATCATCGTGGTTAACCTAAGCAGGTAGGAGAAACATCGTAAAAATACAAAATACAGTACGGCATAACCAGCGACAAATAATACATTTTCACCGTTCTCGATTTTGAGAAGAAAAAGGTTCTACTTACCCATAATAGCACATACTTTGTCCAGCGATTGCATCTATATATATATTAAATTCATTTGACAAATCCAACCCACGTTTACTTTGAACCATCGTATCGTTTCTGTTGGGAGTCCAGTAGAACAGTAGCCTGTGACTATAAAATTGGGTTGAAGGTATATCCCCCCCATGAGAGTTTGGTAAGTTAAAAATATAACGGATTACAGTCACCGTTACTCTGCTTCCAACAGTAACATGTTAAATTTACGTTAATTTGTTTCTAAATGTAAGGTGTAACTATTACTTTGCCATACTGTAACAGCATTTAACTGTTTGCATAAGTATCATATCTGAAACAACAAATGAAAGCGTGTTTCGTCCTGACAAATAAAACCGTCAGTTCAGAATTTTTCTTGGTAACACAAAACAACGAAGTACCGTTCCAAATACTCATATACAGTAAAACATCGTTAATCCGGACCCCGATAAGCCGGACTTCGCTTAATCCGGACAGGCAAAATAAAAAAAAAACAGAGTGGAAGGTTTTAAATGTGGCTAGAAGTCAACGATCGCATTCGTCATATTGCTGCATTACATTTTACTGTACTGTATAGTGTATGTAGACCTATGCCCTTTAAATACACCAAAATAAACGTGTTTTGTTGCTATAAACGGAGTTTTAATGCACTTTCTACTGTTCTTTTAGGCTATTTCAGTTAATCCGGACTATCGTTAAACCGGTCAACTTATCCCCCCATTAGTCCGGATTATCGAGGTTTTACTGTAATTTCTTTACTGGAATGAAGTGACCAGGCCACAAACTGGCAGCATAGGATTATCCACCGAAATACGCAAAGATGTTGCAAAACCCAGAATTCATACTTCGATTTGGCAACAACGAGCTCGTTGTCTAGTCCATTCGGATCCGGATCCGGATCCAAAAGTTACGGATCAGGATCCGTAAGTTCCGGATCCGAAAATCCGGATCCGAGAGTTTCGTATCTCAATCCCATTATAATATTACCACACTTCAAAAGGTATTATGATCTTCGATTACAAAGAAATTTTTCATTAGTTAGTCCTACAATAATTTTTTTCAAGTATTGTTCCTAAAATACTTTGCTACGCATCGGCTAACCCACTCGTGCACAAAAATAATCTTACTTGTTTAACATAAAATGTCAGAGGTGATTTTTTAAATGCCATTGAAACGAATATGTATTCATTCGTATTGGGTAGACTTACAAATACATTATTGGTTTTGTTTTGAAGCTCTTTGCATCTGTTTATAAAATCCATTCTCATTATCAATTCACGTTGCAAAACCGATTTTACACAGTTTTTTATTCAACAGATTAAAGATGTACGTGGAACATGGTAACACGGCACACAGCGATGTCCATTCTAGGGATGGCCAAACGGATCCGGATCCGAAAATTCCGGATCCGGATCAGGGTCTGAAAGTTTCGGATCTGGATCCGGATCCGAAAGTTCCGCATCTGGATCCGGATCCGGGTTCGAAAGTTTCGGATCTGGATCCGGATCCGATAGCTTCGTATGTGAATCCCATTATAATATTACCACACCTTAAAAGGTATTATGATCTTCGATTACAAAGAAATTTTTCATTAGTTAGTCCTACAAGAATTTTTTTCAAGTGTTGTTCCTAAAATACTTTGCTACGCATCGGCTAACACACTCGTGCACAAAAATAATCTTACTTGTTTAACATAAAATGTCAGAGGTGATTTTTTAAATGCCATTGAAACGAATATGTATTCATTAGAATGTATTGGAAATTGAAACACACATAAATGTGAGACATTCCATTCCAGGATGAAACCTTTAACACATATAACAAGATAGAAATGTTATACAAAAATTATACAATTTTTCTACAGTTACAGTTTTACAAATTAAAATAAAACATTATAATATATGCAGTGTTATATAATTACAAAGTGTAAGACTAACAAGTGAGGTTATCTAAATGCCCCCCCCCCCCCCGATTTCCATGAAACTTGGCAGGCGTATAGTGGGGCCCAATGGAAGAAATACGTGTTTTTTTGTTTCGGCTAAAAAACTGTTTTAGGGGGCAACCCCTCTCAAATGTCAATACGAGGACAAATTTAAGTGGGCATTTTACCTATGTGTCCCCTTCCGATTTCCATGAAACTTGGCAGGTGTGTGTATAAACGGGCCCAAAGGAAGAAATAGTGTTTTTTTTTTGTTTCGGCTAAAGAACTGTTTTAGGGGGCATCCCCCCTCAAATGTCAAGATGAGGACAAATTTAAGTGGGCATTTCACCCCTGTGTCCCCCTCCGATTTCCATGAAACTTGGCAGATTTATAGAGGGACCCAAAGGAAGAAATACGTGTTTTTTTTTTGTTTCGGCTAAAAATCTGTTCTAGGGGACAACCTCCCCTCAAATGTCAAGATGAGGACAAATTGAAGTGGGGATCATCTGACCCCTGTGTCCCACTTCGATTTCCATGAAATTTGGCAGGTGTATAGAGAGGCCCTATGCCCCCTGTTTCTTCCTATGCCATATTTACGTGGTTTCGGGGTCGGATCCCCACTTCAATTTCTCCTCATCTTGACATTTGAGGGGGGGGGGGGGTCCTCCTAAAGAAGTTTTTTTTAGCTGAAACACAAAAACACGTATTTCTTCCTTTGGGCCTCTCCATACACCTGCCAAGTTTCATGGAAACAGTACACCAGTGGATTCCCAAGAAGAGTTGAGAGAGAGAATTGAGACATAAGAGACAGAGTGTCAACGCGAGTGATTGTGTCTGAAGTACGCCGTAGGATTTGTAGTTTTTGTAACAGTTAATTCTGACAACCTGGAATCATGTGAATGGTAAATAAGATTATTATTTCACTCATTTTCGTTCCTTTATTTCTCACAGCCGACAACTTCTTTTCACTTTACAAAGAGGTCTACAACGCTCCTTCTCCGCTTTTTATTCAGATTTTTCCCCAACCCGTGTGTCAGTTGACAACATTTTTATCTTTTTGGAGAGCTTATGAAACGAGAAAGTTCTTTCCGTAATTTTTACGCCAAGTGTGTTACCAATTTTTTGAGTAATCCTCTTCGATTTAAACGATAATTTCCAAATTTCTTCATGATGTTTGCACCAATGACTGTTTCTTTCTGTTGGTATGGGAATTTTGGGCATGATTTTTTTCCCCAGTAGTCACTCATTCGTCAGGTGTTAGCAACATGTCGATTATATGCTCAGGGTGTAATAGTTTTTTTCAGAATTAGAAGTTTTTTGGTCGCAAGTCGGGATATGTCACGAAAATCTACAAACTGCTATAACTCGAAACCCATTGATTTCCGACCCCCGGTGCATAGGGTCAAATTTGTTGCAAATGTGTTCTAGTATTACCCCTTTCCAGGAATAGGTCGAATTACCAATCACCCTGTATATGTATATTAGCAGGTAACAATATGTTATAAACACATTCCAAAGAAGCGCATGTGGGATGGCAAAACGGATCTGGATCCGAAAGTACTGGATCCGGATCCGAACGTTCTGGAACCGGATCCGAAAGTTCTGGATCCGGATCTTAAAATTCTGGATCCGAAAAATTTTAGGATCCGGATTTCCGATCCGCCAGGATCCGGATCTGGCCATCCCTAGTCAAAACTCTCTGGACCGCACACCTCGAACCCCAACCCTTTGAAGCCCAAACCAAGGACATCGCGCCAGACGGGGGAGGTGGAATTTCCAATAATTCTCTTGCAGCATAGTTATATTATATAAACTATATATAGAGCCTCCCCAACCCCAAGTGCCAAAAAATTAGGGACCAGTGATATGCAAGAAACCAGAGGGGGAATTCCCCCTTATCCGCCTTTATATAACACCCTGCTTAGAGTTGAATGATTACAATATTACGCGTGTGTGTTTAATGAAAAATATTTTCATTAAAATCCTTATATTTATTATTTCTATTGATATAAAATGAAATAAATTGGTTACAATTGTGCAAATATATTTGGCAAGAAATAGTTTATGCATAATTCTACTTTTATTTCCCGGAGATTTGGCACTTTTTTAAAAAAAAAGAAAATAATCTAGCTTCTCAATATCTGAATTTTGTTTTTGTGAGCAGGGAACTTACTCGTAATACAGGCAATAAATGCTTGTCAGTCATTCTTGATCGTTGGGCTGTTTCATTAATGCTCATAATGTAGAACTGTTCAACTGCCAAACATGACTAAAATTCAAGCATCAAAATGGCTTAGGTGTCGTGTCGTTTGCGCCGAGTCATTTGCGCCGAGGCTGCTTATCGGTTCATTTCCGCCGTACATATGTCAAGACCATCCTTGGCGGGTTTTCCCACAATCCATAGTGTCATCACCGCCGCACGCACGTGTGTTTATGGGCACATAAAGTGGACTTAAAACATAAAATCAAAGGTATGTTTATGACGTTGCACATCTGTGTTACACTGAAATGTTAAACCTATCCACAGAGTCAAATATGACTTTTCTTTACTTATTTTAAAATACGTTACATAGGATTACTTGTATCAATTTTATTCCACAACACAAAATACATAAATCAGCATCAGCCTATTAACTATTATTCATTTATCGTTAATCGTCAAAAAACATTGTAAATACAGTGTTATTTTTGCAAACATTATATAAGTAATAGCTACTATATATAAACGCAATATTTCGATAGACTTGCACAAGAACAGTACAAACGTAATTTGAATTCTTGTAGGTATGCAAATGCTCGAAGGAATCCTCGAATATCGCCTGAGCTTCTGTACTTCGAAAGAACACACTCAACACATTTGTCCATTTCGATGTATTGATATTTTCATATTCTCAGCCATCTTGTCGTCTCTTACAAGTCTTAGTTTTACATAAATACTAATTTCCCAATGTAGATCCCTCATATATACTTTCATCTTACATTCATTTACCAATCACCTTCCTTTTCAATCAAAGATAAACACAGCTGCAACTGGGCAACGTCATAAACTCAAGTATGCGCGGCGGTAATGACACTCCGGATTGTGGGAAAACCCACCAAGGAAGGTCTTGACATATGTCGCGGCGGAAATGAACCGATAAGAACCCTGGGCGCAAATGACTCGGCGCAAGCGACACGGACTCAATGGCTTATTCCAGGATACTGCTCTGGGAGATATGGCAAAAATCTAAGATAACGTCGTGATAATTCTCTTTCAATAATGAGTCGCATTGTACAATTGAATAAGTTCCATTTGAAGGTCGGAACTTGCACACGCAGTTTCAAAAGAAAAGGGAGCAGTGGACAAGAAAGTTTCCCTTCCCACTCTTTCAAGTCTTGAAACTGTTTTCAAATTCAGAAAGTGGTATTTTTAGTTTGGACGAGTATTGGTTTAAATTGGGTTCACAAACTGGTATTTCTGACAAACTGCGAAATTACTTATATGATAAATTTTATTTATAAATTATTATATACGTATATTATCAACTTGAATAATGGAAGACCGTAACTTTGCAAAATGACCTCCATTTGCTTCAAAATTTCTTCTCTTGTTTGGTGTCACCGAGAGCAATCATGTCAAGCAGTTATTTTGTCACACTGAGACAAGAATCGAATCCACGAATGAATACAGCCAACTGAGCTATCCCACAATCCGTATTTTCAACTATTGCGAGCGATTCACTTTCAGTTGCTCTATAATATGGCTTGCTAAGTTATCAATCACATCCTCATCTGAATTTTTTATTTTTGTCTTTCATTTTGTTTCGATTTTTTGTTATTTAGCACCGCTTTCCTTCCACTTCTGGCTAATGGCGACGATGAGGATGAATGATGATATGATGAAATTGATGAAGGAATGTACACAAAGATCATCCATGTCCAAGCCTGTATTCGAACTCGAGACCCTTGGCGTGATATCCACTCCGCCTTGGATGTGAGCAGCTGGATTTCATGACAAAGAAATGTCACAAATTCACTTTATCAAGGTGCGAAATTTCCACGCTCTTCACTATTCACTTCACAACAAAAATAGGCAATCTCCCATTTTATCTTGAAAAATTCTACATTCCACTTCTAAAGTTCTATTCTTACTCCCACAGAGATTAGGCAGTGACACGGTTGTCTGAAACTTTTCCAGACAGGGCCTTTCCTTCAAGACAAACCCTTCACAATGGAGAAACAAAACTAACTCATTGGCAACATAAAGCATTCACTCTACCCCTTCCGAGCCAGTATGATATTTTGGCACTACAGAACTAACATGTCAATCAGCTTGCTTATTTATCACTAGTCCTCTGATTTTAGGTTTTTAACCTATTTTTTACTTTGCAGGTAAATAAAAATAACAGGTTACGTCAGCATTTCATTAAATAACCCAACAACTTATGAAGCTTTACAATGTCCAAAACAACCTATTTTGCTTGTTAGAATCTATTTTAAGTTTATGCGCTTAAATCATACCTTGTTTTAGATCTTTATACATTTTTTTAAGGATTTACAGGTTTTTTTATATCATACAGAGGTATTTGCTCTGTTTGGTGACGAAAAAAATGAATGACTAACGTGTTTGAAATACAATCTCCGTCGATTTCCCTCCCTCCGATTCCAAGATGATTTTTTCTAAGACAAAACAAAATGTCTGGCACTAACATTACCTGCACGGCACAAAGTACAAACTTCTGATACGTGCGATCTTGCTGATTTTCGAGTTAATTCGGTGCTTTGTGGCATTCACACTGTACGAAGTAACGTTTCAGCATTCAAATTTGCACCACTGAATATGTTTCTGTTGAAAGATCATTTTGTTATCTACCAAATATTCTTAGTTGTCGTATTAATTTCATACTCAAATTTACCTTATCAACTTCAAGATATCTTCCTGGTGGGTGAGTAGCCACCCTGGAATTGTGCAGTAAATTATGCATAGTGTAATTCATTCTTCATATCAACATGTATCTTTTGCAAACAGTAGTTACAATAATTTGGGGATAATTTTGAAAATGGTGTATAGAATTGAAAATTTGGCTAGAAAATTAATTTGGTTGTTAAACATAGTACATATTAAAATTTTATATGGTTGTTTTGTAAATTTTTTAACGATTGTACCCAATGAAAATTTTCAGTAATATTGCATCATTTTAAGTTGTTTGGAACCTACTTCAAGTTTTTTCGAGCCTAATTTATGATTTTTAGAACCTATTTTAGTAACCTAAAAGCACACGTTTTAGAACCTAAAAATCCTATGTTTAATTATCACCACACCTATCTGTTAATGGAATGCAAGAATGTACGTGTTATAGAAAATAGGTGAATCTGGAGAAGTTCCGATGAGTCGAAGCTCTTTCAAGAGAAAGGGAAAAGCGGGACAAATATACCGGTATATGTGTAGATAGTCCTGCATACATGAAATGCACGTACGGCCAAGGCGGGCCGCACTGAGGTATCCTGCGGGCCTCAAGTTTGACATGGCTCTAGTCTTATGGCAGAATGTTCGACCGCCTTGTCCTCCCGCGTAGCCAATTAGAGTGTGAATTTGTGTTCTCTCACATCATGCACGCAAAGAAAATAAGACTATCAGACTTTGGCCGCGTCCGAATCGGCAGCAGATGTCACCTAGAGCACCGTTCCATCCAGGGACTCAGTCAACCTCCGTTGTCCGAATCCGCGGCAGACGTGGAGTCGGAGGGGAGAGCAGAGAGGCGCGACAGATGCACGCTTGAACTCTTTGTGACGCTGCGCTTGGCAGCCATATTCTAACTTTCACTTTGTACAGACAACATTTACTGGTTAGAGGATGTAAAACTCAGTTATACTTTAACATTTTATCGATAATACTGAATGTAGAAAAATTGTAAATGATGGAATAGCGTGTTACATTTTTAATATGAGTAGTAAATAGGTGGAAATCATTGTCATGTGTGTTTGGCGTCTGCTTTCTGCTTCCGTGCGATGCGCCTGCGCCCCAGAGCGCGGTGGGTGAAGTTCGGGCTGACACCTGGCGGGAAAAGTGACAACCGTACTACTAGGGGACATGTAGATTCGGACGACTTGGACGTGACTTCGACGGCACGCGAGAGGAACGGGACAGAGCGCTTGCCAATCCAGACACGGCCTATACATACCATTACACTGGCTCCATCTAGTTCGCTGCACTTTTTGACACTAGGTGTAGTACAGGTTTATCCTGAGAATCTGTGGAGTAAGCGAACGAAAACAACTCACTGACAATGAACGCGTGAGAGGGAACGGGATTGCGTGGAGTTGGAGAAAGCGACTGAGTTACCAGCGGTTTGCAGGAGCGTGTACTGCTTTATTCCACTTTGCTCTAAAAATTCCCCTGATAGGGTATAGACGAGTAACGGTGTTCAAGTTCAGAATTCAAGAAATGCCTGTCTGCTGCTTTAAACGTTCATTTGATTAGTTAAGCATGCACCATGAGTCATACACCACACACGACACTACTCCGGAATGTGGTGCAAACGGTGCAGACAACATATACACTACTTGACGCCAAATAAACAAGGTAGACGAGTCGGTGTTGGACCGTGCAACCAACTAGACGCATGAGTGCAGTGAGAGTTTAAAAGTGCAGCAAACTAGACGGGGCTAATCGAATACTCTGCAACAGTATTGTAGGCATATGGCTGTTTGCTTCCTGTGTTCTAGTTCAGGCTTAACCAACTCGTTTGTCCTTGTGCAGGCTTTCAAGGCCAGTAAGCAGCAATGCAGGGGTGGGGGAGCCGCTTGCATTGAGAGGTAAAAAATATCCTTGGGGAAGCCGCCCTTCTTGTTGCATCCGTCATTATTACAATGCCACCTGTACTATTACTACCGAATTAGATGACGAGAGGTTTCCCACTACACGAACGCGAACGACAGGGTTAGCGCCCACGTTCCTGATTGTTTGGAGAGTACGCCACTGTGCAACGGAAGAAGAATCAAAAATGGATGAAACGCTTAAAAACTTTAGTTATCATCTCAACAGCAGTAATCATTTGACTTTCTCCGCCTATCACTAAAGTTCACTTTCTACACACTTTCCTCCTATCTCCAAGGCACTTATTTCCCTACGTTTTACTTGTCATTATCCCTTGCCAAATACGAGTAGATGTTTACGCTTTGACAGACACTTCCTCCGATAGAGCAAACTTTGAAACTTTGTTTTTCCTTAAGCATAGACAAGGAAATAAGTCCATGTGAATTCTATTTATTCAGTGACATATTTTCATTACAAATTATACAGTACAATATTCACATAACAGTATATACTATAACGAGTAGCCTGCTTTAGAAACCCTGTTGGCCAAACTAAACAAACCCCGTAACGAACAATAATCTTCAAAATCCCGAAATAGTTAAGAACCTTACATCTGTCCATACAACAACATAGGCAACCGTTATTCACAGCTCTTAACTCATATTTCAGTGTTCCAGTGCTTCAATAACAGTTTTGCAATTATCGGCAATATGAGATCACAAAGTTGAATATAAAAGTGTGTGTGATACTATGCAATAATGGATAAATTAATGCATCACATTGCTAAAGCACATATCTACTCACTAATAAGCATTTACAATTCAAATCATACATATCAACTCAAACAATAACTTATTCGTGTGATTTGAGAATTCAACAGAATTATTGAAGTTTATGGAATTTAGCATTTTGTTGAATTCCTAAGGTATACGCTTTTCAACCATTAAAGGAAATACTAATCTTCGATATTTCTTGGCCAAGAATACCAACCAAATTATCCATTATTACAATTTTAATACAAAAATATATTTCTATCAGAATTTAGCCCACAATTTGTTTAACTTGAAATCTTATATTTTTCACTAAGTCCAGTGGAGGGCCAGAACCCTAAGGGGGCCAAAAAAGGGTACAAATTATTATTCTCGTATTTCTCACGAACAATATTTACGCAAATTTTCACGGTAACATGCTTGGACATTTTTATCCACTTAGTCCTGTCTTGAATAAGAATAACAAATTTGGATGAATTTGCGACAAAGTAACATATATAAATAATTAAAATTGTTGCTCGTTTGTTGTATCCCGCGTTGATGTCTGTCTCGCTGTCAACGTACAGTGAGATCCTTGAGTATTACCGTGCAAATTATCCATCACCACGTTCGTGCACTTTATTTGACCCAATAACAGCTTCAAGATTTGAAAGAAAACTCCAAACCCATCGAACCCTACAGCGCATGGCGTTGCCATTTGGCTACATCAAATTTACTGCATCGTAGTTATGTCAACTAATCGCTAGATGGCAGTTGTATGGCTTCATTTTATTCTCTGAAATATGAGTTTGCCATTTGTAGCACTAGATGTCATGAATTGAACTTAAAGGCTCATTAATGTTAACTAATATACTATGACCGCGTTAGTCAAGGTTGTGGTTTTACATATTATTTAGTAATGTTTATGTACAATATAATGACTTTTCTTTCGCAAAAATTACACAAAATAATTTGAAGGTTTGAAGTTCACTTTATGTGACTGTATATGTAGCAACAATTAATTTGGTTGCTATTGTTACGATAATAACCTTGTTTCCAAATGGCAACATTATGCAGTCAGGGCCTTTTACAGTTCCAATATACTTGTTGCCAATTGGCAACATGATGCAAGAAGTAGCAGCTGTAGCCACAGTAAGTAAAGCATTGTAGCACATTTGTACTGCTTCCTGTGATCATCGAAGGTGGTGTCATCGCGTGATTTGTAGTTGTTGGAGTTTGTTGAACATTGGAGTTATATCTAGCTGTGTGTGAGGTGTGTTCCAGGACAATAGAGCAAAGTGTTGACAATACGAGGGGAGGCTGAGAAGTATTGAGCCTTACCCAGAAAAAATTGACCTAGGAGGCTGAAATTTGCAGGGTGTACTGGTAAATTCTTCTATAAGTAATGTTGCAAAAATCTACTTTTTATGGTTTTTATTTCGCTTTGTTTTTCAGGTCCAAAGTGAAAATGGCAGCACATACAGAAAAGCTCTCCAAGGGCGTCATCATGTTGCAAATCGTTGTCCCTTTGGGTGTTTTTTCAGATGGGGGAACAGATAATAGTCAGATGGAGCCAGGTTTAGCGAATAGGGTGGATGTGGCAACACTTGAAAGCCTAAGGAAGGCTGTGTTTCACCTGCAGTGTGTGGTGAGGCATTGCCATGCAACAGGATTACGTCTTTGGAGAGCTTTTCTGGAGGTGCTACCATTTCCACATTAGACATGAAAAACAAAGGGAAGTTAATCTCATAGAAAGTCGATTTTTACACCATTAAATATAGAAGAATCGACGAGTACATCCTGCAAATTTCAGCCTTCTAGCTAAATTTTTTTTCTGGGTAAGGCTCAATACTTCTCAGCGGCCCCTCGTATACGCTTTGTGGATGAAGGCGGGAGTGTGAGGCCATTGGCACAAAGCATTATACTAGAAATCCCCAGTGGTAGCGAATTGGATCTTGATTTCGACGACAGTGACATGGACACAACCTTTAATCAGAAATGTATAGGGTTGGGCACAAAAATAAAACTGGACCGTCTCATCTTGTCAGATATTCATAAACTATTATTTCATCTGCCGGCCCCCGTGGCGGAGTGGTTAGTACATCACGCTACGATGCCAGGGGTCCCGGGTTCGAATCCTGGCCTGGGCATGAATGTTTGTGAATGTCCATTCATCAATTTCATCATATCACCACTCATCCCCATCTCCGCCAATTAGCTAGAAGTGGCACAAGAAAGGAAGTAAAATAAATCAAATCAATCAATCAATTATTTCATCTACATTCGCCCATTCCACTACTTTCCCTTCTGGTCACATCACCCCTCCCCCGTATCTGCTCATGTTCTTTTTTCTACAGCACATTAATTTAGCGTTTAGGAGAAAGTTTTATTTCAGACCAAGTGATATGAAATTGTTCATAAAATTAATATTTTTCACTTTTTATTTTTTAAATCATTTTTTCATGTGTATATATTGTCTAGAGAACAGAATCATTTTTTTTTCATTTCATTAAAGTTAGGTTAAGAACACACAGGATGTAATATAAAAATTAATGAAAATAGTCATGGACAATTTGCTGAGCAATACTAGTGGATCCCACTGTGCAATGGGATCCATGAGTATTACTGTGCAAATTGTCCATCACCATGTTTGTGCACTTTATTTGAAATAATGACAGAATTAGAGTTTCAAGAATTAAAAGAAAAATCAAAACAAGCTGTTGAGAACTTCTGCACCAGCATTAATAAAAATCCATCGCTTAAAAACACATAGGATGTAAAAGAAAAAATAATGAAAAAAGTCATGGACAATTTGCACGATAATACTCATGGATCCCACTGTACAACCACGGGAGAGAATTCCTCACAAGCAAAATAAACATGTGAGTAGTTTAAGGCATAAAATCAAGCTTTGAAACTGTACAGTAGATAATTGCGACAACATATGTAGCCATGATATATAGCCATATGATTTTGCAGAACCTTGAATTATGTTCAAAATTCACGTAATTTTTTAAAAAAATCTTAATATTTAGTTCTTGTATTTGGTTTTACTTATATTTCCGATGAGAATGAATGGTGGATCAGATGAAACTAATGATAAACATTCATGCCCAGACTAGGACCAGAACCAAGATTCTTTGGTGGCAAGATATACCACCTTTGTGGTTGTTTTGTTCTTGTGTAAGCTGATCCTGTAAAATTTAAAAGAAACGCAAGCAAGGATTACCTATTACAGGATGAGACACTGAGCATATTCTATTGCCTTGTGCGAACACTTCCTAAGGCCTTACACGGTAAACCACAGACTATGCATGGGGGGAAGACAACGAACTCTAACAGTGAGGAACTATCGATTAATACGCATATCAATGTTTGAGCTCGATACTTGGAAAGCAAATCGACTTTTTCATTGGAATGTAATAATTAAAAAAAAGGAATAATTAAAATTGTTCCGTCTTTTCTTGGATTGTGCAAAGGAAATACCTGAAAAATATTCTAATTTATTATATATTTACAAGTGGCCGCGGTGGCTCAGTCGATCGGCCACCGTGCCCGAGTGGTTAGCACATCGCGCTACTACGCCAGGGGTCCCGGGTTCGAATCCCGGCTCGGACATGGATGTTTGTGATTGTCTGTCCTGCAAGTCCTGAAAGAGAAATTTGAGTGAAATGATATGAGTAAATGAAGAGTGATGGGAGAAGCTTCCGCTTAGGGGTTTTTTCCTTTAAAAAAAAGAAAAAAAAAGTTTGTAACGCGTCTAAAGGTCCCGGGTTCGATCCCCGGCCGGTTCAAATCCGGGAACTTTTCTAACGTTGGAAGCGGCCCCGGCGCCCACAAAGCATCGAATGACATGGGCACCTGGGTGAAACCCTGGGGGTTAAAGGCGGTCAGGGGCATGATGCTGATCACATCACCCCCACTCACATCACCGGATCAAGAAAGTGTGGGGCGTTACCCCCACACCCCCTATACGCCTTTATGGCATGGTGCTAAGCACAGGGGAGCACTTTACCCTTTTTTTGTTATTATATATTTACTAAATATATATGATACTGGGTCACGTTTTTTGGTTTTCGTAAAATTCAAAACAAGAAACATATCAAATCTAACACTAAAAATCTTACTTAATACTTCATTATTCTAATCGATTCTGGATTTGTTATTTACATTTGGGTTTATTAATTGCAATCTACGTGATATGGAATGAGATTAACAATAATAGGACCGAAATGTGTTCCACTTGCACTGAAATAACAAACTACCCGTAGCGCAGTACAATTATCACAGAAGAAATATTGTACTGTGAAGTTACAATGAAAATTATTCGTATGCAAATACAGAGGACATACCCATATAATATTTAAACTAAGAATTTTTAACGTTGACCATACACGTGTTTTTTTCTTTTTGATTCATCATAAGTTTACCTTGTCTATCTGACATTTAAAATCATTTACTGTTCCAAAATGTTATAAATATGTCTAGGTTTTCTTTAAAAATAATAAATATTCACGTATGCAGCCATAACTCATTTGTAGGATACAAGAAAGATTTATTTTCCAAATAAACTTAAATTTTTATTCTACACGAATTTAAATTACACACACACATAAAAATGTAGAGTTTCTACCTTTGCTTAGAGCGATAAAACTCAACCTGTGTGCTTTGAGACTTCTTAGAGGATGGTATTTAATCACTATAGAAGGTAAAAGAGTATCTTACACGATGCTCAGTCAACGACGCATGTAAAAATTTTGTAATGAGATGTGTACGTTAAACACGAATACCAAATTCCTAGCCTATTCTATACTATGCTTGACATAAGACATAAAATAAATATTTCACAGCACAAGGCTTAATAACAAAACCAATCACCACTGAATTCCTAAGCATTCCAGGAAGATCGTAAGGGAAATCACAGAAGCTTTAAAATTCTCCACAATGAACCTATATTGTGGTTCAGAAAGTAAAAGATAGCCACACTAAATCGAAATGTATTTATAACAAAAAATCAGTCCTTGATCCAGGTGCGTTACCACAGGTTAGTCAATAACGAACTTTGAGAATAGTGAAATGCGTCACAATCTTCCATGAAAGTTTAAAATCTTAACAACAGTTTTATTAAAAGTTTCAAGTTCTTGAATATGCACGACGTAACACAGTACTACATAAAATGCAATACAAATATACTTTGTAATGTACATTGCTTGAATTTATACGATCGTTTTATGAGTTAGCCTCTGACCATGGACTAATAGCAACCATGACAGGGCAGATCCCATTAATTGTCCATCATTTTAGGGCTGTTAATTTTCGTCCAAGCGGTTAGATGGCACTATGCACTTCCGTCTCCAACGGAAATGACGTATAGCAAGTTCCGCATCCGCCTAGTGTCGGCCTGGCCTGGCTTATGCGGCTGGGTTATCCTCATATATATTATCCTTGACGCAAGTATCAGATTTCAATCACATTGCAATTTTATTTAATGTTTGGCTCTTCGCGTTTGGCTACGTTTTTATATTAATGATCTTAAAGTGTCTCTTTTACTTTTCTTTCAACTTACTTCGTTTACTCGTTCACTCTACTTTAGTTCTGCTATCAGTTTACTAAAGTTTAGATGATTTGTCTTAGGAATTCAAGCCTTCATTTTTTGTCCCTTACAAGCACCTCTTATCATCATATATACTGTCTTCAGACTTACACTACAATGTCAATTCACTCCATCAAAGATCACCTCTCTGTTTATGCTAATCCATCAATGTTCTACCTTCCACAGAAATGAAAGGCATGCTTGTCAAATATCTGTTTGGCTTATTCAAGTTCAATAATGACTTAACATTCGCCACATATCAAGGTTGCACACACAACTGATTATTCCTAACTTAAACTAATATTTACAACTTTATTATAACTACTTACAGCCCTTAAGGCAACTATTTACAATCCCTAACCTTACTATTTATATCTCACATCCAGGTAGATACTGCATTAAGCGATTTAAGTCTCAATCATGTATAACGACATAGCAGATAAACCTTGTCCATATCAGGTAGTTACAGTTTAAAACAGTAGCCAGTTAAAGACATCACAACCGAACACAAGATTAAGAAGTTACAAATAATACAATAACATTTCGATTTCTTCTAAGTGGAAGCAGTCATAAATGATGTAAGCTCATCACGAAGCAATTTTTCCAACGTGAGAAAACGGTTTTTCACTTCTAGCTGCTGCTTCTTTGCGAAAAATTCCAAATCGTGTCTATTCGTATTCAGTTTTCGAGGATGGACTTTTCAGCTGAGATTTCTAATTCACCCAAATGTTCATTAAATTCTACAGGAATCTAATTGCCAGCTGCGTGGATCCTCTTAGTCAGGTCATATTCCAAACTCCAGTCCAAATTTACTTTCCTGATTTTTCCCGGGCAGGAAGAGGTTTCCTCGCGCGTCTTCCTGTGCAAAAAAAACCCTCTAATTTTGAACTTAATTCGCTTAATTTCCGCTTGAGAAACAAGCTCTTTACATTTTGAAACAGTGTCTTTAGTTTCTGCATAGTCTTCTCCACTTCAGATCTTCGGTACATTTAGTGCATCAGCCACTTTCCATTCTTCAATGTAAATCTTCTCCTTCCCAATTTCCTCTCTGCTCTAGTGGCCCAATGTCCATAACTAGTGGTGGTTCTGATGTTGTGCTCAAGATGGCGTCTCCTCCGTCCCTGGAACAGTGTGGTATCTCTGCGCGTAGTTCTTCTGCGTCAGATGGTGTTAATCCTTTCAAATCTTCAACCGACGCCATCTCAAGTGCTTGATGGTCAACTTCCCGCACGTTTTACAACACTGACATCCGCTTAATATTGAAATATCACTCAAAATAACAACGCGAAGTGTCCTGGGTTCGAATTCCATCATAGGTGACCCTTCATCTATATCATCACATCATTACATCCTTATCTTCACGATTAACCAAAGTGGCAGAAAAGATAAGTAAAATAAACCTAATCAAGTTATTGACAGATGGATAATTTGGAAATGAACCTACAGTTTAAAGTGACATCCAAACAACTATGCAGTATACCTCCACACCTGGAACCTCTTAATTACAAGGTGAAAGCGTTACTCCCTAAACTCCCATTACCAGGTATGGCATGCAGTGTGCAGAAAGGAATTCGGCAATCATCCCTCCCGGCCTTGAACAAACTATGATCCGGTCAAATCTCTTTGCTTCCAAATAAAATTACTGAATTGTTTGATTAATAACATTTGCAAAGTACGTGCTTGAAATAAAATATCAAATTATGCTTCCTACATGTCACATTGTTTCATTCCCTTCAGGCAGCATCGGTGGCAACAGCAGAATGCTTCTTGTGAACGCAGTGTACTTCAAAGGGCTCTGGGAGAAGCCCTTCAACAGGCGCTCCACCTACAGAGGGAGCTTCAACGGGTACAACTCCCAGCCTCTAGCGGTGGACATGATGAATCAAGTAGGAATCTTCAACTACACATACATCCAACGATTGGGCAGCGAAATCCTGGAAATGTCATACGAGGTATGTCAAGCACGAGCAATATATGTACTGGGTGTCTCATAAGTAATAGCGCAAACTGACACAGGTGAAAGTACACGATAATAGAAGCAAAAAAGTCTCAGTAAACATGGGTCTGCAAACTAGCCGTTTTCGAGACAATCGCGAATGTGTGATTACAAGTCGCCATTAACTTCATTGTTTGCAAACGTCGTCCTAGTTGGTAAAAATGCTAATAATGTGTGGTTACAAGCCGTCGTTGATTGCATTTTGTAAACACCGAGTGCTTTACTTCTTGCGCTGTCCGAGGTTTGCTCTGTTTAAAAAAGAGAACATTTCCAAGAGGTGGCGTTGTAACCAAACAGAACATTTCTGAAGTTAGTGACGGCTTGTACTCATACATTCGTACACATTATTAGCATTTTACCAACTAGGACGACGTTTATAATCAATTAAGTCAGTGGCGGCTTGTAATCACACAGTCGCGATTATCTCGAAAACGGTTCGTTTGCAGACCCACGTTTACTGAGACTTTTCTTGCTTCTATTATCGTGTACTTTCACCTGTGTCAGTTTGCGCTATTACTTTTGAGATACCCTGTATATATATATATATATATATATATATATATATATATATATTGATGAGGGAAACTGAGCAAACGTTACAACATCGCCTATATCTATCTATCTATCTATCTATCTATCTATCTATATATATATATATATATATATATATATATATAGATAGATAGATAGATATAGGCGATGTATATATATATATATATATATATATATATATATATTACTCTGTTCCAATCATCTCTGGAGCAGGTAAACGAAAACACTCCAGCAGTCACTAAAGACATAGCGTATGCAGACGATACTATCTTGATAATCTCAGGAACTTTAGAAAAGAAATAGAAAATAACGGAACCACCGCTATTAACACCTTAGCGGACTGATGGCAAACTGCTAAGTTAGAGATCACACCCCAGAAAACGCACTTCCTGTTCTCAAAGGCAGACTAAGCAGCATAAGAAATCCACAAATTGAATTAAGAAATACGACACTAAAAATTGTTTGGGAGGCTAAATACGTATCTGATATTAATATTCACATCATACGGGAATGGCAGGAGGAATGGTCCAACGCTGATCGGGGCAGAAAGGTGTTTAATCAACTACCCCATGTCCATGAAAGGCTCTCAATGGATCCTTTTGCACCTACAAAAGGATTGATTCATTTCTTAACAGGCCACGGGCCTTATGTTCAATACCTGTACAGATTTAACTTGAAGAGAACATAGTATTGTGATGACTGTGTAGACTTGGTAGACACCCCATTAGTACACGAATGCCCCTTCAATAATCCACAAATTAACCAGTTAAGACAGGCCTTACCCACAAAAAACACCAAATTATAAGATCAGAAAACTTCAACCTTCTCAATACATTAGCGAACCTGGTGTCTAAAGAATAACTTACCAAATTCCAATCCAGAAACCCCATACCTCCCCCACGTTTCTCGGCATCAACAGGAGCCCTGGAGATCTGAAAGACTACGAAACCCAGTACCCTTGAGTCCTCTACGTACACCAAATCAAGAGCAGGAAATCGATCCTGAAGAAGGACACTCCAGAGAATGACAATACATGCCTTCAACCTGAAGACAAGAAGCTGCTAAGGAAGTGGAGGAATGTCACAGGGAATAATTGGACAGAATTCACCTGAAAATCAATTTTATATCTTAAAAACTAACATTCACTACTCTTACTAACTTAGTACTATACGTAACCTACCATTTAACTTTTCGCTTACTTCAATAACCAACATCTCATGTGAAAACATACGATTAATATATCTAAATTGACTTTATCATTTTTTCACATGCAGCCAGTGGCGCAACCACATGGGGGCAGGGAGGCATTGCCCCCCAGGCTTGGTCGGAAATGAGTTCTAGGGGGGGCAAACATTGACGGTCAAGTGTACCTGCAGGGGGCAATTACCGCCCAGGACTTCAAAATTTTATGCAAATAAAAATACTATTCCTAAAAAGTTCTTGCTCGCTTCGCTCGCATTTCACTGCCTGCTTTTCTTAGTCTTATCAAGTTCAGAACCGTAGCTAGGAGGTGGCAGGAGTCGGCCCTGGGCGCCGAACAATCTAAATGAAAATAAGTTGTAAAATTGATTGATTGATTTGTGTTTTCATTTTAAGTCTACTTTATGCACAGAAAGGCTAATTGAGACTGGACCTATAGCTTAAAGTGGGTTCCGAATCACTATGTGCCTCGAACCCGGGACGCCTTGATCACAAGGCGATGATGTTACCACTACACTACACCATCGGGGAGGCACAAAAGTTGTAAATGATGTAATGCCATGGCGTTCAGTGAAATTACATGCGCCGTATTAAATTAATATTGATTTCAGCCTGCAAAAAAATTGGATCCAAAAAGTTTCTTGCTCACTTCGCTCGCGATTTCTGTTTCTTCGCTGTAATGCATTGTACGAGATCACCAGACAGAGAAATAAGACTTGTCTTAATTGATTTTGTTTTAAACGCATGAACAATTGTTTTCAGAAAAAGGGAGCGTGCACATTTCAGAGACAATGTAAGTAATTTTTGCTGTTGCTTTATTGTGAGATGGATGAATTGGTTGTGTAACGTATTTAAATAATACAATGCTGTATATAATATTTATTAAACTTTGAATACGTACACAATTTAGTGTCCACGTCACTCCACGTTGCATATATGTGAAACATATATTGTGCATGAAAGTTATGTTAATGTAATTAAAGAATTATATTTGTAACGCATTTATCAAGCATTTTCTGTCTTTCAAAAATAGTTTATGTGCTTGTTTCCCGTAATTAACGTGGAATTGAACGTGTTAAAAAAATAATTCAAATCGTTTGTTCGAACACGAATGCTTTAGCACAAACTTCTATCTACTTTTTGCGTAATTTACGAGAATAATAACGTATTTGATACTACCACTAGTACTAGCAGGAATAATAATGTTGGTCCTTGTTCGAAGCCCGGCTCGGGCATGGATGTTGTGAGTATCCACTCATCATTTTAATCATGCCATCACTCATCCCCATCTTCGCAAATTAGCCAAAAGTGACACAAGAAACGAAGTAAAATAAAGCAAATCAATAATAACAATAACAATAATGCTATAATAACATTATTAGTAACATTATTATTATTAAAATTATTATTATTATTATTATTATTATTGGTACGTTTAGCCTGGTACTTGCCCCCCCAGACAAAAATTCGTGGTTGCGCCTCTGCATGCACTTCTGCATATTCCACGACTGAATTAACATTTAACCAAACTTCCTGAAGCTCCCCAGGACTACTATCCTGAAGATTTCAGGAACATCTAATAATCAACAATAACTAATAATAACCATATATAATCCTACTGATGATTATTCCCAGTTAGATTCTCTTCATTATTATTATTATTAATTCACTTATTATTATTATTCTATTATTTTCTTTCTTCTTTTTCTCTTTCTTGCTGGCTTCCAGTAGATTCACTTTCTTAATTCTTGCATTAGCTAACTCGACTTTTTCTTATCTTCTTTTTCTATCCAACATTTGATATGCTTTCATCTCGTACTTCTCTTATCCACTATCAACTCAACTACTAACAATAGCCAGTATATTGTTCTGGTTATCCGAATATCTGATCCTGTATATTGCGTTGTTTTGTAGTATCATTGTATTGCACTGAAAAAAAAAGGACACGGGGGAACTGCAAAATTCGGCGGATATGACGCCCTGGTTTATCTTAAAAGCACCAGGGCACTAAGTGCATACCCCTGACTGTATGCGGGTGGAGATTGGGCTACTTTGGGGGCTACTTTTTTTTAATTTACAAGAATGAGGGGGGACCAAAAGAAGCCTCTGCGCAAGTAGTGACGCGAGACGACTCCACCAATGAACACCTGAGAGGAACAGTATTGGGTGAAAGGGAGGGGGGGACGACGACTGCAGTTACCAGCTTTCCCAGCAGGGTGTACTGTTTCGCTCTGGTCACTCGATTTCCTCCTCTTCTCTGCCACTATGCGCGGCCTTGCTCCAGAGATACATTGGACAGGGTATAGTAGGAAGCTTTCGTATCAAACTCTCCGTGCACGATCAAATTAATCTCAAACAACGGGTTGAATAACTCGTTTGAAGGAAGTGACGTCAGGACCTACGTCATTTTTCTCCCTATATTCTAGATTAACTTTCAAGAATTCCTATTTAGGAATGGTTATAAAATAAACCAATTAAAGCCCGACACTATCAAAAAAGCAAAAATACCAAAATTCGACGACATTTTGAAATCTTTTAACAGCTGTAGATCAGCCTAGAGAGCTCAAATTGGTGTCATTCTCTTCCGCTTTTAATGAGCTTTAATTTGAAATGCAACATGACTTTTACTTGCATTTTGTAATTTTGTCATAAACTCTAAAAATGTCAACAAATTTAGCAAATTTCGCACACATTAAAACACAAAAAAATTAATTTCCATAGGAACTCATTGTCGTCCCATTATGAAATTTTGTACACAAATAGTCAACTGTTGTCTTCCAAACATTTTTTTTCAAAAAAATTAACTGGGGCTGTTTTTGAGATTTTCAAAAAAAGTTCATGAAAAGTTACAAAATCTAAGTAACACAGTCATGTTGCATTTCAAATTAAAGCTCACTAAAAGAAGAAGTAAACAAACATAAAACTTGTTAAAATGTTACATAGTAAAATATAGAAGTATTTATCACAGACAAAACTGATGAGATGATAGAAGAAATAGAATACAAAGAGCCAATAAAGCATACTTCTCATTATTACCAGTGATTAAATATCATGAGTAAACCATAGAGTCAAAGTTACTTTGTATAATACAGTAATTCGCACCATAACGATACACGGGAGTCAAACATGGACCTTTAATCAAAGCACAGCTGAATTGGTGAACCTTTTTGAACGGAAAAATATTGAGGAAAATATTTGGGCCAATAAAAGTGCAAGATATTTGGAGAATAAGAACCAACCAGGATATATTTGAACTTTACATCTCAACTTATATAAGTGTTGAAATATTAGAGTTGGCAGGAATTGTAATCAGGATGGATGAAAGCCGAATCCCCAAGAAGGTGATGGAAGGAAGTGGGGAGACCCAGAAACAGGTGGGAAGAAGCGGTTGGAGCAGATGCAGTACAACTGCTGAGAACTAGGAACTGGAAGAGAGCAGCCCTGGATAGAACAGGATGGAAGAGAACGATTGGGGAGGACATGGATCAATTATGGACCGGAGCGCCATAGAAAAAGAAGAAGGTTAAATATACCTAGAGGAAGGACATATTTATAGTTTTTGTGGATCTGGAGAAAACATGAAGTGGATGAAAGTTTCAGAGATACTGAAAGGTTTGGTGTAGATTGGAAACAGGAGGGACTCATCAAACTGTAAAATGAGTTAAACTCAGAGTAGGAGAAGGAATGACAGATGGAAGTGAAATTGGAGGACAATGATGCTGCCCAGTATCGTATACAGAAGACCTAGTTTACGTTAACAATTCTTATTTATTGTACCGTATTAATTAGATATAATAGAATTACCCACTGCTAACTTTCTCTGTTCCAGGGAGGTGAGACATCTCTTCTGATTTTCCTGCCAGACGGGTTGAGTGATGCTGATCATATTTTGTCGCTACTTAGCCAAGTTCCCATTGAATGGATAATGTCGGAGCTTCAACCCATGCACGTGAACATAACGCTCCCTCGGTTCAGGGTTGAGAGGGGGCTGCAGCTTGTGAATCCACTGAAACAGGTAAGTCCATATGCAATTCCTTCTATGTCCGATTCAGCGAGTGAATGTGCGTGCGGTTAATTGACCTTTATGTTCTCAAGAAAACCACTACAAACTAAAAATGAAACCGTGAAAAATATTTTGACAACTGAAACCAGAAAAGAAGCTGTTTTGACAACTGAAACCAGAAAAGAAGCTGTTTTGACAACAGAAACTTTAAAACTGATTTGTCACTTCAAACCAATAAAATGAAATGGTTTTAGATAACTGAAAATGGATAACATGCTTTGGAAATCGAATGTGAACAGTTTAAAAACCAAATCCAGGAAACTCGATTTGGAAAACTGAAATGTTATTTTTAAATCCGAATACTAAGAACCAGTTCTGAAAACCCAAGTCAAACAATAGTTTTGAACTCCGAAACCAAAAGCGAGTTAGTATATAGTAAACCGAAACCCAACATAGGTTCAAAAAATTGAAACGTACAAAGGTTTCGAGAAATGAAAAGTGGATAACCTCTTTTTGAAATCAAAATAGAAAAACTGTTTAGAAAGTAAAGACTGTACAACGGTTCAGAAACTTAAAAAATGGAAACATAAAATAAAGTTTAGAAAATCAAAAACGGATATCTACTTTGAAGTTTTAAATTGAAAAAGTACTTTTGAAAACTGAAAATCAGTTTTGTAACTAGTTTCCTGAAACCAATTTTTGTTTTCTGAAAAACTGTCTCCATAACTCTAGTGCCTACTAAATTTGTAAATTATTGTCTTACAACAGATCTTGTCTATTACTGATTATATTACTGTTTATTTTCCAGCATCGTAGTATCTAATATTTTCCATACAGAATATGCATTACACCTTACTCAGGGCAAATCTTTGTTAACAATAATGTAATACATATATTTTTCGTGACAATACGTGCCTCATTAAATCAATATTCGTTAGCTCTTCCAATCTTCAATTTCAAATTTAACTTCCAAATTTCATCTATGCAGCTGTGTTAGTTTGAAAAATGTCAACATGTCACACGATATAATAATTATCTCTAACGCCAAGATAGATGCCCGATCAAGACATTAGTATATGCTGTGTCGAGTTAAAGATGTTAAGTATGGTATTTCATAAAATTTCACGTTCGTTGTTCTAGTAGTTTCTGAGATCTTGATAACGGAAACTGTTGAACGCACAGAATCACCATATAAGGCTTGTTGTTTGAAAGAAAGTTTTCAGGTAATTATTCAGAGCTATTTAGACCTTAAGAACAGATAACAGGTAAAAGTTGAACAACTACAATCAACATAAAGACCGTTCGGTTATGTATTGTTATTGAACTAATAAAGAGGAACATTTTAGAATGAAGGTTAAATTTATGCGAGAAAAATATGAAGGTCAAATTAAATATGCGAGAGTAATGAAAAGAATACTTGAAGTTTATTATGAAGGATAATGGCTGAGAATTACAAAGGTGAGGCACATTCAACTTCCACCTGAATCAAATGGTCTTAATATATGCCAGTATTTAATTAGTCTTTTGTCCTGAAAAATACACTTCAGGAACTTGTACAAATTACCTTGCAAATATAAATTTTCCTTTCCTTTCATTCTTTTGTAACGTAATGTTATTAAATTGATGAGTATTAAGAAATTAAAGTTTCCAATTTGATTGATCAGTATACTTAGCTACAGTATATATACTTAGATTCATCCCACCCTCTAAAACAGTTAATCAGTAAATTATAACAATCTCGAGAATAGTAATATATGCATTTATATTATCTTTACATCACATTTCTGCCTTGTTAGGCTAATCGCAACGATGAGAATCAATAATGCTTAGAATGTAGGAAAATCCTTGGAGAGCGTGAATTATGTAATGTTGTCAGCCACGGGCTCAGTAAAAGTCCAACTCTGTTCAATCAGCGCCCGAAGTATGCATAGGAATTTCTACCGGAAATTCTCATTGAATGTTACGTATTGTAAATACGCAAATATTTTGTTCATTAGAATCAGCCAATTTGGACACCCTGAAAATGAACTCCTAGTTAATGGTAATGAACTTCGAGCACATTCAAGTGGGCGTAAAGGAATTATTACCACTAAGGCCTAGTTATTATTATTATTTAATTTTTTTAAAATTATTGTCCACAGCTTGGCATTGTGGAAGCATTCAGGACATCGGCTGACTTCTCCAGGATTGCCCCCGACCCCTTGTACGTCACGGATATTGTACACAAAGCTATGCTGGAAGTGAACGAGGAAGGCACCATTGCAGCTGCTTCTACAGGTAAGTGATCAATGCAAGGTAATTACGTTTCTTGGATTTGGACTCGAACAGTCTTCAAATCTTAAAATGACTATGGATAGTTTTGTGGTGATTAGAACTCTTCTTTGGTCAAATAACCTTAGACAAAAGAATACCACATAATGAAGACACACTAATAGCTCATATAAAATTGCAAGGTTAGGGTGTAATATGATTCAATGTGATTGGGTGATTGATTTGGTGTTTTAAGTCCACTTTATGCACGGTTAAGCTAATCGGCATTGGACCTATAGTTTAAAGTGGGATCCGGTATCGAACCCGGGGCCCCTTGATTACAAGGCGACCTGGCGACGACGCTACCACTGCGTCATCTGGCTAGAAAAGCAATATCAGATTGCACCTCGAACATCAGATTTGCTTGATGTTTTCTAATGGTGCAAGTTGATACGTGTATTGAGTGTTGGGTTTTCTTCCGTCAGATTGTTCTGCTGCGAGGGCGCTATTCGATTGTCTTGCCAACAGAGGAACAAGTAGAATGAGGTTATTTTCGTAACATCTCCAGCTGTTTACCAGTAGCAGCTTGGGAACGAGTCACAACTACCGAAGCATCCAATTAACAAGTGAGTCGCTGACGCCATCTCAACCCAGAACATCAGTGGAGGCACATAGTGGTTCGGGTCCCACTTTAAGCTGTAGGTCCAGTCCCGATTAACCTTACTGTGCATAAAGTGGACTTAAAATACCAACTCAACTCAACCCAGCACCTATCGCTTACCCTCTTTCCCCCGCTCTTCGCCGTTGGCCGACTCGCTCGCTCAACACGTGCGGTCATTTAGAGTTGTTCCGAAAATAAGCAGACTCTACCAGTGACGAAAACTTTCCGCTCAGAAAGCGGTAGATTCCCACGCAAGATAATCTTGCCACGTATCAATCTGAAGTCATATTTGTGGGCTGCTACTAACTCATTTAATACAGCCATAAAGTTAGATCAAATTTTAACGAAAATGTGAAATATAAAAAAAAAAAACAGGCAAGTCAAAAAAATCGACAGTAAATTTTAAGGATTATCCCCCAATCCCCTCAAAAAATATAATGGCGCCTTACGATCTCTTCCTACCACAGTGGTATCGGTTTTAGAATAGCATGTGCAAATTTATAAAATAACTAACTCTCTAGCCTTGTTAAACCCGAAGATTTATGGCTGCAAAAACACAAGCCTACCACCTGTTCCTATCCTGGGCAAGATCAATCCAATCTTCTACATCCTTACCGATTTCCTTTAGGTCCATCTCGACGTTATCCCTCTATCTTCGTCTTGGCCTTCCTACAGGTATCTCACCATCAGACTTCCCAACAATAATCCTGTAAACTCCTCTTTCCTCTCCCATTCGTGCCACATGGCCTGTCTACCTAAGTCTTCTTGATTTAATTATTCTAATAATATCTGGAACCCCATTGCCCAGTGGCTTGTTCACTGCAGGTAGTCAACCAACAGAGAGAAATGGTCAACATTTTCCTGTGTTGGAATTTATAGAGCTGTCTTGTCATGGCTCTATGAGCGTCCCGCAATTGGCAGAGGTGGGATAGGGTTGGTGGTTCACCTAGCCAGATCCGAGGGATCCGCTGACCAACGACAGGTGCGGTCCTCCATTCATATTGGGGGTTAGGCGTAGAGCTGACAACTCTGCACTGTAAAAAAGTACTCTGAAGAATCATCAAAATACGGCCATAGATGTTCCCCAAGGTGAATTTATAAAATTAACATTAACATTTATAAAATAAGCATTCAAATTTGCACTACATCCTTATCTGGTAAACAAGTGTTATGGAATAAGGATCTTGACAGCAAAATCAAATGTAATTGGATATTATGCAGCAAAGTCCATTTAAGAACAATGAAAGCAGGGTAATCTATTAGAATCAATAGTACTTTCACTTGAAGAATAACAAAGTTACGTGCTATGTTATTATGCTAAACGTTTCAAAGATATTTCAATGTAGAAAGTAGTATTTTGATCACTATAATTATCTTTTTCTTTGCAGGCACTGCGTTCATGCCATACAGCATACCGTTGGATTTCTACGTTGATCGTCCATTCGTATTCCTTCTCATGGCGAAGGATCCAATCACGACCCTATTTTTAGGAAAAGTTACAAACCCCGAACAATAAATACTCGTTCTACAAATTTGATGGGCCAAATGAAATATTGAATGTGAAATTTCATACCAGTATTTAACAATGTTAAGTACAAACTTGAAGTAAATTAAGTTCACTTTCCAAATCTGGTTCACAAATAAAGCCAAACACAAGACCTATTTCTATGTGGATATCTCCGAAGTACAAGTCGTTACGGAAGCTTTCACACCGAAGTGGCACGTGACATACCACTTTAAGGAACGTTTCAAATAGGAGTAGTGTTATACTTTATGTAGTTCTGATTCCGAACCTGTTAAAATATCGGTAACAATCTGATCAATCTTAGATGGTCCAAAACATGCACCAAAATCTGACATTGTATGTACGATTGAACAAGCTACTTTGTTTTGTTTCGAATAACAAAATTCATATTTCCTACAACAATATTGCAACTGACAGTGTTGCTCAGTCAATCTTTAATTAGCTTACACATCAAAAGCATATAATACTTTTTTAAACACAGTACAAATGATTATGCAGGCGTTATGAGTCTAGCGGTTATGGATTTCCCGAGACCACATGATAGCCTCGTATTTTATAGGTTTTGTGGTGAGGATACGATACCACAAACTCTTCTCTGTAGTGAAAGATGTAAGGTCTTACGGTACATTACCCACAAGAAAGTATAAAAATGAAACATTTTATCGGAGAGTTCGTACAAGTTCAGTTCAATTTGCATTTTGGTTAAGTAACGTTTTATTAATTGTATTTTGTAAATCAAATTTATTTCTATAAATTAACCTAATAATCACAGGAATTAAATCAGTTGACACCTAATTGGAACATCTAGAAATTAATTCTACACTATTTACAATAATTCACGTGTGCATGTAAAGTGTACATTACCGAACAAAATATAATTACATGAAATAACAAAAATGCAAGGAATCAGTACCTTCCTTAACGATTCTGCTGAATAAATTTTCTTAGAAAATGATACAAGACAATATTCAGTGATTAATTTCAACGATTATTGCTTATAGTGGTCTTGTATCATTTTCCAAGAAAAATAAACAAATAAATAAATTGCTTGTTATTTGTGAACCAAGATTAAAAATGAAATAAAAACTGAGCTTAGCCATCATTGTTGATTAATTCATACGCCGAAAAGAAACCTAGTGAGAACGTGACTCAAGGAAAAATATATTCTCATTTCCTAGAATACATTTCTTTGATACTATTTTTTGTATCAAGTGTCATTATGTAATTATACAGTTTACAATGAAGTAAATCAAAGGAACAATTGATAATGTATAATAAAAAAATATCTGAATTATTTCTGATAGTGTAGTTAAATTTATTATGAAATTATACCTTTCTCGTTCTCTTAGGAATTGTGTTGTTCTTAGTGCACAAGGAGCGTAGGCCCATGCTACACTGTTCATTTGCAAATTTCATGTATGTGATTTTGGATCTCCAGTAGAAAGATAATCAGTTCTTTGCTCTAATTTAGCACCCTCCCCTCTTCAATTAAAATCACGGACTGAATTGAATTAAGTTCATTAACAAGCTCTTCTCGAGGAAGTCAACAAAACTCGCCCCTTCTCGATCTCCTAAAACTTGCGAAATCATTTGTTAGGATATCTTACTTTCTGCACAAGGAATCGTTTTTGCCAGGGTGAGCTTACCTAGAGTCATTGTAACTTGGCTAACTCGGTTTCTCACCTTCTTCACCCTCGTTTAGTACAATATTTTTGTTGCAGTATTCAATCAGTAGGCAGGTTATTTCTGCTATTGGCAGCCATATTTAATATACTATATTATACATACTACTTTAATGAGTAAGTTATAGGGAGAAACTTTTAACTTTTATTGATTTTATAACCTTATGAATAGTGAACAAATTCTCTCGGGCAATTGACCAGTCAATTCTGAAACAGCTTCCACTAGAATTGAGCTGGTCGATAGCCCGACAGAATTTGCTCAACATTCGTCGCCAGAAAGACTTGAAGACTTACTTATGAAAGATTGCGTAGAATAAAACTTTTTGTATTGTCAGTCTAATGCATATGGTTTGATTTGAATTTTGCCATTTAGGATTTTCTCGTCACTTTTTGCTAATTGCGACGATGTGGGGGACACTCAAAAAGAACACCGATGCCAGGACTCGATCCCGTGACCCCTGGCTTCGTAACGCGATGTACTTACCACTCCGACACGGATTCATTGATTCGGTTTATTTTACTTCGCTTTTCAACCCCTTTTGGCTAATATTGAAGATGAAGATGATAATGATATAATGAAACTGATTAAGGGACACTCATAAATAATATCCATGCCCGGGCCTGGAATCGAACCCTGGACCCCTGATGTCGTGGCACGCTGTGCTAATCACTCTGCCACGGAGGTTGATTGCAAACACATATGGAAAGAAAGCAAATAACATTAGGTTTAACACCTTTTGTGCCCAAAGCATGCACTGTTCAGCCCGGCCGAATAAAATATAATAAGGTACTACTTCTTTCATTGCTGTTGTAGTGCTTTTCTTTATCGAGTCGTCCGAGGTTTGGCGGCTAACACGCCGAGCGGTCATTTACACTCACAGCTGTACGCTGACCTTGGCACTGGACGCGTCATTGCTTCAGTATCCAGATAGCTGATGTCCAGTTTGAACGGGTTTGTGAAGTGTTTGTCACGTGCAAGTTCCGACGACACAATGAAAAATGCAAGGAACAAATGTTTCCCGAGAGGAACGATAGATGGCAGCACGCCATATAAAGAAGAGCAGAGTTCATTGTAGAAACTAGGAGCGGAGAAGAGCAATTATATATATTATAGTAAATGCAAAATACATGAAGGAAGAGTATAAAAAGTATAGAAGGAGTGAATAAAATGTTGTAAATAGCCAATTAAGATAAATAAGAATATGCTCGTATATGAAACAATTATGAAAGTTAATAAGTGAGCAAATGAATTCAGAAATGTATCTCTCCTTTTTGATCCTAGTGATCAAAATTTAATACCTCTGACGAGGAGAACATCGTCAGCTTTTGTATTTGTCCGTCCCTCGGTGGCGTTGTGTCCAAATTAGACGCCCAGAAGAATTTACGGTTGCGCTCCTTATTAGACGCACTGGGCCATAGGCAGCGCTTGCTGTTAGCGATCCTGGGCTATCCCCCTTCTTGGTCGTTACATAGGAGGTGGCGCTACTGTCAGTTTAGACGCCCCTAATCTTTCTATAGGTATAGCTTGTGTCGTTTGTATAATGCCAAAGAAGTGAGGGAAAGCGAGCGCATATATGTAATAAATAAGATTACGCTTTAAAAGGAAAGACAATAAATTAGAAGAACGAAGAATAAGCATTTTCCAAAAATAGAAAAGAAGAAAAGAAGAAGAAGCCTTTTACCACAATAGAAGGAAGAAAAGAAGAAGAAGCCTTTTCACTAATCAACGATAGAAAAGAAGAAGAAGCCTTTTCCCTAATCAAAGATAGAAAAGAAGAAGAAGCCTTTTACCAAAATAGAAGGAAGAAAAGAAGAAGAAGCCTTTTTCATTAATCAACGACAGAAAAGAAGAAGAAGCCTTTTAACAAAATAGAACGATAGAAAAGAAGAAGAAGCCTTTTCCTAAAATAGAAGGAAGAAAAGAAGAAGAAGATTTCCTTTCAGTTATACATATATTTATAAGAAGAATATAACCAACGTAAATTTGGAATCAGCATATACATATGAATAGCTTATTGCAGAAAGGGACCTGAGTCACATTTTTGAGGTATCGGAGTTAATGGTATTTTTTATTTTCCTAGTTACAGACACATCTTTTAGTGCAGAAAGGACGTCAGTCACACGAGGCTATAGCCAAGAAAATGCACTGTGAAAAGTGTACTTTAATGCAGAAAGGTACCTGAGTCACTGACTCGGGTCCTTTTCTGCAATAAACCTAGCTACTCTGTAGGGATGGACACTGGCCCCTTTTCACAGAGAAAGAGAAATAACTATGTGGAAAATAAAATTGGCAACTCTGAAACAAGTGACGAGCGATTTTCGTAAGAATAGTGCGTTTGTAGCCATTGTCTGTAGAGGGTGATATGTGTTAGTGCAGAGTGGTGGCAACTGTTCTGAGATGTGTTGTTGCTTGTATTACAGATATGCAGGACGAGAGTAGTGTTAGCGACGTGAGCGTTGACAGTCCAAGAAAATGTAGGAAAGGAATTCGACATCCAGAAACATATACCAGAAATGTGATTAGAAGTGTAAGGGTGAATGGACAGGAGTATGTGAACTACAGGGGTGTTACAACTCCTGCGATAAGAGTGCGGTCGCCTTGTAAGTGCCCAAAAAAATGTTATGAGCAATTCAAGGAAGACGAACAACGTGCAATTTTTGACATATTGTATAGAATGCAAAGTAAAGATGAACAGGATATACATTTGCAGAGAATAATCCATGTTGAAAAGGTTAAGACACATCGTCCACGCAAAGAAGATGCTACGTTACACAAAGAGTTGTTTAAGTACCACGTACTACTGGCAAGTAGCAAAATACAAGTTTGTCGTGAGGCGTTTTGCAGACTTTATGATGTGTCAGAGAAAAGAATAAGGCGTTTACGGAAGTTACTGTTAGAGGGCAAAATACCTCATGATATGAGCAAAAGTGGGAATATGATTAAGGCTGAGGATATACAGGCAGTGCATGGACATATCGCGTCTTTTCCAACTAAACGTGGACATTATGCAGACATCAAATACCTACATGAAAACCTGTCAATTCAAAAGATGTATGAACTATATGAAGAAAAATACCCTACGTCCAGAATAAAATACAGTTTCTACTACAAATATTTTAGGGAAAATTTTGTGTTTCGTTTCGGGAGGCCACAGGTAGACACGTGTGGTGTCTGTGAAGAACAGACTAACAAAATGAAGAGGATATTTCTCGTCTTATTTCTCACAGTTTCCACTTTTATTGCAGAAAGGTACCGGAGTCACAACTTTTTCATCTCCACTGTCTCTAGCAGCATACTGCAGGGGGGTGCATTGAGAGTTGCAAAATTAACTATTCATTATGCTGAATATTTGAGCCAACAACGGTACATTTCTTTCTTACACTATCAATATTATACGATTTTCCTTGTTTTTTTCAGAATTCTGCAAAAGTGACTCAGGTCCCTTTCTGCAATAAGCCATTCATATATATATTAATGTATATACAAGCTTCGTTATATATTTTCTCTGTATTATGTACAGTTTTCAGAATATAGATCCGCATTTAACTATATCCTCTTGGCTATAAGACGCTTTCTTATTTGGAATTCTCGAATAAAGAACCTATCCCCTGAGATTAAGATATCTGTAGCCGTGGTATAAGTTAATTTTAAGAAGTGCACTAGAGGGACGTTGCATGTTAATAAGTGTTTTTGATTGTTTTATTTTAGTTTACGTATTACTGGTGTTCTCCTGCAGCCTAATAATGCCACGCTATGCGTACAATTTGAAACAAAGCATTTTTATGTACGACTCTTACGTCATTACGAATTGCTGTAGGGAAGTTAAAATACGTTTTGCAGCAGAATTCCCAGATGTCCCTGTTTCAGACAGAGACAGTGTTCGAATTCTTGTGAACAAATTGAGATAATCAAGGCCTGTTCCTGATAACCGAAGGGTAAAACGGCGTGTGCTTAATGAGGAGAAACGTTGATGTACGATCACAGGGTGGCGACAGACCTGGAAAACCGGGAAAAGTCAGGGAATTTGAGGTGTCAAAAAAAGTCAGGGAAATGTCAGGGAATTTCGTCTTCATTGACTTTTTTTTTTTTTTTTTATTTATTTATTTAAAGATATCGTTATGGAACTCTGCACGGGAACAGGAAATCTCGTTCGTAAGTTTCGACCTCAACTTTTAGGCCCCTTTTATGCGCAACACAACCACGCCACCAGAAACCAGTGGTGGCAGGAGGAGGAGGAGAGAGAGAGAGAGTGAAATTTCTCTCGCCCGGTCTTCTCGGCGAGAATTTTAAATTCGAACACTCTTTGGAGGAATATTGTTGTAACTCGGGCACTATGGGAGCAATCTACTTCGGATAACTTTTGTTTTGCTGCTAAAACATCAGAGCATGCAACCGTATACAATTCAGAACATCGGACCGAGGAAGGGGGGCTGGGGGGGGGGGCACGTCCGATCTGGAGTTTGCCCCCCTCTTCTCCCGCTATTTTGGGGAGAAGGAGCGAACTTTAGTATTCTTTACAAAGAATGGACATTTCTCAAGAGAATGAAAGATTTGTCATGTTCTTGGGTGCCATACAAGTTGAATAATAAGCCAAAATGTGAAACTCTGTTTTTTACGAAAAATACGTAATTTGCATATTGCTCAGAAAATTGTTATAACTCTGGCACTATGAGAGCAATCTACTTCGGGTAAGTTTTGTTTTGCAGCTAAAACATCAGAGCATGCAACTATGTACAATTCAGAACGCCGAATTGAGAAAGGGGGGTTTTGGTGGCGCGACCCCCGAATTTCAATGGAAAAAAAATAAAAATTGGAGTTTGCCCCCTCTTCTCCAACTATTTTGGGGAGAAGGCGCGAACTTTAGTATTCTTTTTAAAGAATGGACATTTCTCAAGAGAATGAAACGTTTCATTTTCTTGGGTGCCATACAAGTTTAATAATAAGCCAAAATGTGATATTTTTTTAACGATAAATCTGTGATTTGCATTTTTGGAGGTAAATTGTTATAACTCGGGCACTATGGAAGCAATATTCTTCGGATAAGTTTTGTTTTCCAGCTAGAACATCAGAGCATGCAACCGTGTACAGTTCAGAACGCCGGACCGAGGAAGGGGGGCTGGGGGGGGGGACACGTCGCCCGAATTTCAATGAAAGAAAAAACATAAAAATCTGTAGTTTGCCCACTCTTCTCTCGCTATTTTGGGGAGCAGGCGCAAACCTTAGTATTCCCTTCAAAGAATGGACGTTTCCAAAGATAATGAAATATGTTTCAAGTTCTTTGGTGCCATACAAATTGAATAATAAGCCAAAATGTGAAACTCTGTCCTGTTTTTTACGAAAAATAGGTAATTTGCATATTGCTCAGAAAAGTGTTATAACTTTGGCACTATGGGAGCATTCTACTTCGGATAAGTATTGTTCTGCAGCTAAAACATCAGAGCATGCAACCGTGTACAATTCAGAACGCCGAACCGACGAAGGGGGTTTTGGGGGCACGACCCCCGAATTTCAATGGGAAAAACATAAAAATCTGGAGTTTGCCCTCTCTTCTCCCGCTATTTGGGAAGAAGGCGCGAACTTTAGTATTCTTTCAAAGAATGGACATTTATCAAGAGAATGAAACATGTTTCATGTTTTTGGGTGCCATACAAGTTGAATAATAAGCCAAAATATGATTTTTTTTATTATTCTTTTTACGAAAAATCGGTCATTTGCATTTTTGGAGGAAAATTGTTATAACTCTGGCACTATGGGAGCAATCTACTTCGGATAAGTTTTGTTTTGCAGCTAAAACATCAAAGCATGCAACTGAATGCTGAACCGAGGAAGGGGGGTTTGGGGTCGCAACCACCGAATTCCAATGAGGTTGGTCATCAATATGAATTTCCCAGGCTTGCTCCAGACCTGTGTCAGAGTTTCCACCCAAGAGTATGAAGGTCCGAAAAGCACATTCATTTCGTAATCAGCACCATGATACCATATGGTATCATCGTGGGAGTAAAGGTTAAGCCTCTAAATATTACGTGGTAAATGCATTGAATTATCATTTTTTCTTGTCCTTATGGGAGTAGTAAGGGGACTTGTCAACAGATGGAGGGGATAAGAGCGGGTGGGGCCTTCCGATAGTTATCGGACGTCGTACTAAGGCATTTTGTTGGACAAACTGAAGGAACATGGAAACAAATAGGTTCCATTGATACATACGTTTTTTTCAAATATCGCCACCCGACAAAGTATCTCACTTCAACATGCGACAGAAATTGCATGGACTGCAACATCCAACAAAAATCGCATGCATAAACAAGAAGAGCTTTAGACTGCAAATATGCTGCTGGAATTTTATTACTCTTCTGGCTCACTTCACCTTATTTAATGTAGCAGTGCTTACGAAGGTTTTCTTTCATCATCCTGACGTATTACTGGTTTCGCACAAGTTAACATGCGTTTACAATGACATTGCTCTATTCTTAGATATGAAGAAGAATCCAACCAAACGGGATATATATTGAATACTATCACGAAAAAGTGAAACATAAATCTGCATTGGTGAACGTTATAAAAATTGGCAAGTGCATGCTCCCAACCTCAAATTTACTGCAACACTAGTATTGCAATGAAATTAACGCCACTCTCTGTCCTGTCTCTTTAAACTCGTGGGTGATGATCATTAATCTCTCACTGAGTGAAGTTAATGTCCAATATTATGAAATAAAATACTAATAATAAATACGTAAATATTTTAATATCATACTTACTCGAATCATTCAATCATAAAAGCAAATCTCTTTCTTCAAGAATTGACTTTTCTCTGCCAGCCCTGCTAAATTTTCCCTTTCTATCTACTGATTTAAATGAGGGGTGGCCAGAAAGTAATTTCCAATTAGTAGGGACATTGATTTTTGCAAACGCGAAAACCGTGAAAAATGGTAATTGCTGCGAAGTTATGTTCAGGAATCTGCAGTGATGTCTGGACACATTTTTCACCTGTTCGAGATAATGCGAATGTTTTGTCCTAAAACAACAAAAAATTCCATGAAATCCAACATTCTTGTCTTTTCTAGGCCATGTCTGTGTACAAAGAACATGCAAGTTTTCCAACATTTTACTCAAGAGTAAACTATAGAGTTACACGTACATGGAATAATTCCGACAGCCACATTAAATCATGTATTTCCCATGTTTTATTCAACTTCTATCAAAACCATTTGCATCACAGAGCAAAGTGGCAGGGTTCTAACAGGAGATCGAGTGCGTATCTACCGTCACACGGGAGCCACATCTTTGTATTTGTCGCACGAGATATGTTTTGAATTACCAAGCTAAGTGCGCACCATTGGCATTTGTCGAGCGAGTAATAATGGAGCTCAGTCGTTAGGGCGTCTGACTACTATGCGAGAGACACGGGATCGATCCCTGCGGAGGAGAACCGGGATGTTTTCCACCTATTCAAACTACTCCGGTGCCACCCAGCATCATATGAAGCTGGTACCATGAGGAAACTGAGGGATAAAAGTAGCCAGGAGCGTGGTGCTGATCACATCACCCTCACCTCAGCCGTCATCAAGAAAGTGTGGGGCCCTAACTCCACACCCCTATACACCTTCATGGGAAAGTGCAGGGGAGCACTTTACTTTTACTTCCTCAAAAATCTGTTCCAACATATCAAACTGTCACGAAAATACATGTGACCTACAATTTGAAATAATAGTTTAAAAGCACAGTGAAGTATTAAGTTTCGGTATATTTGGCAGATAAATGTTCTAAAACAAAAATGCGAATTTTGGGAAACGTAACACTAAAAAGTAAAAAAAAAAAGATAATGCCAATTTTTGGTGCCATAACATATCGGTATCTGTCACATGAGATTGATTAATTTAAATTTTTTCGGGTCCATCGCCACTTTATTTTGTTCGATTCAATTGTTTCACTTATATGCAAGAGTTAAGTTGTTTGCTTTACAGAGATGAGAGAAGTAGCTTTATGCATTGAAAAATGAGTCCGCACTCATGGTTCTTGCAAGCAGAGGGTTCCAAACCTCAGTGGAAATATCAACATATAATACCGAGAATGTATAAGGAGACTGATAAATTACAAATTGTATTTCTTAATCAATCACTCTTCACTCTTATCTCATTTAGTCGTAACTTTAAAAATAATCAAGTATTTTATTTTAAACTTACTGCGTATGACAAAATTCCGTATTCCTTCCGTAGCTTGTGAATTGTAATAATTTTCCAAATTCACTATTTTGCAGTTTGAATTCAAATCATAGAGAATAGAGAAATTAAGTCAATTTCATAGAAGATAATATTGGTACTTAACAAAACCATACGTGGATCTGTGTGAGTTTATTATTTCCATTTGCAAAAACATCGATTTAGTTTAGTTTGTAATTGTCAGGGAAAAATGTAAATTTTGTCCTGGAAAACCTGGAAAAGTCAGGGAATTTCATTTCTGCTTGTTTGTAGCCACCCTGGATCAAAAATCTCTTCGGCGCCTTGCACAAGAAACAGACATTTTCATGACGTCTGCGTGGCGAGCTACCAAGCTTTCAAACCTGAAACCATACATTAGAAAAATTGAAAGAAAATATTAGGGGGGGAAATGAAGCAATTTTGGAAGAGGAACTGACACGTGTTAGTGAAAATTTCCTTTAAAAATGCCGGAAATGTGTGGATGCAGGGGGGACATAATTTCCAGCACCTCGTGTAACAAGGTACGTACTCATTTTAATTGTAACTGTCAATGTAATTGTACGAAATTCTTTTATTACATAGCTAGCGGCTCCACTTACGCGGATATTGCATCCTGTTTGCCTGTAGACGCGATCTTACTTTCCGCCGCGCTAACCGCCGTTCCACAGGCGACTCGACCGAGAAAGAGACTGTAGAAGATGCATTGATTATGCCAGTGAAATCTTAAAGAAACTAACGTTTGCAAAAGTGCTGCATCATATGAAAATTTGAACAGAGAGACAGATAGGAAGAAATATTAATAAGGTAGAAAGCAACAGGAAGACGACAAAGTAAAGACAGCCAGAGGAAAGACAAAGGAGGAAAAAGAAGGAACAGATAAGGAAGAAAAGAACAGACAACAGAAATACAAAGGAAGGGAAGGAACAGATAAGGAAGAAAAGAACAGACAGCAGAAAGACAAAGGAAGGGAAGGAACAGATAAGGAAGAGAAGAACAGACAGCAGAAAGACAAAGGAAGGCTGAGAAACGGATAAGGAATAAAAGAACAGACAGCAGAAATATAAAGGAAGGGATGGAACAGATAAGGAAGAAAGGAACAGACAACAGAAAGACAAAGAAAGGGAATGAACATAAAAGAAAGAAAAGAACAGACAGCAGAAAGACAAAGGAACGGAAGGAACAGAAAAGAACAGACAGCAGAAAAACAAAGGAACGGAAGGAACAGATAAGAAAGAAAAGAACAGACAGCAGAAAGACAAAGGAAGGGTGAGAAAGATAAGGAATAAAAGAACAGACAACAGAAAGACAAAGGAAGAGGGAGAAACAGATAAGGAAGAAAATAACAGACAGCACAAAGACATAGAAAGGGTGAGAAACGGATAAGGAAGAAAAGAACAGACAGAAGAAAGGCAAAGAAATGGTAAGAAACGGATAAGGAGAAAAAGGAAGATGAAAAGAGAAACAGACAAGGATATAAACTTAAAAGAGAGAATCAGGCAAGGAGAGAGAAAGACAAAAAGGCAGACCTAAAAAGTATCATTGTCGGAAGTGGGATTTGAAACATCAACCTATTGACTACAAGTCTGTCAACTTCATGAATGTGTTATTGATGGAACATTAAGCTAATGTGGTTTTAAGCACCAACTGACGTTGTCCATCTCATAACAGGTGCCTCGGGTTTCATTTTTCCATTATCACTTACTAATAACATCTCAAGGATTATATGTCTCTTGGCATTTTTATCATAATGCCAAGCAATTAGATGTTATCCACAATTTTACGACCTGTATTCATTGTAATATTTTGCATCATCCACATCTAATTTTATAGGCAGAAATATCTCTTCAAACCAGTTATGAATGTTGTGATTCTTCGTGAGTTTTCGATCATTGGAAAGCAGTGTTTGCAACCGCACATACTTCTTGCTAACTATAATGAACGTAACCTCTGTCCTATTACAAGGGTTTATTAAGAATTCGTAGAGGATGAAAGCGCCAAAATGACCATGCATTGATAATAAATTAGGTATTTGGGAAAGGTTTTCAGGGAGTAATTGTATTATTTGGTTATTTAAAGTTGCTTTCCCTAAGTTATTAGGCTAATCGTGACGATGACACACTCTAACCAGGATTCTAACCCAGACCTTTCAGTGACAAGACCGTGAAGAAACCAGTGAACGTGTTGGACCACCGAAATGGAATCTTTAGAAACACTAAATTGTAACGAGTGCACTCACGGTCCCCGAACAGGGACCGTGAGTGCACTCGTTACATTTGGCGCCGCGAACATGGGACGGCAACTTTTGTCATGTCTTTCCAGGAAAACCAGGTTGCGAGAGCGGTAGAAATTTCATTGTTGTATACGTCATGCATAAAATTCTTGTGTTAGGTTCCTGATGATTTGTGTGTTTTTCGTTTTGTATGTCGAGGGTTATTTTCATGTATTTGTCGTAGGTTCACGTGTAAGGACACGTTATTGGGCGTAATTGGTAACAATAGGGCAGATATTTTTTCGGCGAAAGCAGCAAGGGCAGCTGCATAGGGCATTTTTTATGTACTTTTTGTGTACTTTTTTTGGTTGTTGGCATAATTTATGGCATCAGGCTGAGTTGCGGGATAAGGGATTCCCGACGAACCTCCTTTTTCTTTTTATGTATCGATTTGTAATTCACATTTTGTGTGAGCTCGCGTAAGTTTGCGTAACTGTTCCAAAGTGCGACAGAAGATTGAGCAGATAATTAAGGAAAGGCCTTCATGAGATTAAGAAATCGTCGTATAGACTGTTTGAACAAGAGTGACGTCATGATGGGTTGCGAGGCTTGTGGACAGGAATTTTCCGATTTCGAAGTCGACAGCGAGGGAGCCAGACCGGTTTGTCCCCAGTGCAAGGGCCCGTTGGAAATGGAAAGGGAGATACCAAGTGCCCAAGGGGGTACATCGTCACGTGCGGACAGCGACCGCAGCAAGGAACAAGATGACGTAGGAAGTGGCAGTGGTGCCAACCAATTTCAGCTGGTTCTCCAGATGCTCCAGGGAATGCAGACCGAGATGCGGACCAGCATCCAGGGATTGCAGGCTGAAATGCAAGCCAACATCCAGGGTTTGGAAACCAGATTGCAGACCGAGGTCCAGACGAACATCCAGGGATTGCAGGCTGAGGTGCAAGGGATGCAGACCGACGTGCGAGGAATGGAAGAACGCCTACAAGGGACGGTTCGCGCCTCCGGAGAAGAAGTGACGCAACGGCTCCTTCAGACGATCCAAGAATCCGAGTCTCGAATCGAATCCAGGATCGCCAGGACCGACGCTCGCATCGATGAACAGGAAGCCAAGGTGGCAACACTGGCGCAGAGCGTAAGTGAGCAGGAAGGAGCTTTGCAACACATCGGCCAACAATGTGCACAGCTGGAGTCAGCCTGTAATCGGAACAACGATGCCCTCGAGCGACGGGTACGGCGAGCAGCGAGTCTAGCGGAAGGGAATTCCGAGAAGATAAAGGACATAGAGGAGAAACTGCAACGACTGAACGTAGCCGACGTTCCCGGATCATCGCGAGAGCCGGCAGCTATGACGTCACCACAGCCAGCTGCGGTCCCCTCGTCTTCAAGGCGCGCGAGTGACGCAAGGCCGGCTACACTTGTCAACGGAGGAAGCGAAGTGGAACCTGGACTACATCTTCCATCGCCGCGACCGTTCGAAGCCCAAACTTCAAACCGGGAAGATATACGGTCTGAACCAGCACCGGCGAGGAGGGCTCTGTTCCCGCCGGAATATAAGAAACATTTCAAGAAGTTCTCCGGGGCCGACAGGATATTGCCGTCTGCATTCGTCGAGGAATTCGAAGCAACAGCGCGGAAGTTAGGACTTGCGGATGGGGAGCGATTACTCGTGCTGAAAGGCCTAATGCAAGATCGGGCAAAGAACTGGCTGGATCGGAATGAAAGACACTTTCATTCATACTCGGCGTTTAGGGAAGCGTTCCTGACACACTTTCAGCGCCCTATGCAAGTGGAAAGGATGCTCATCCAGCTGAGGAACGAGAGGTACGACAGGAACGGGGGACTTACTTTTTCGCAATATTTCTGGCGTAAGTTCAATGAGTTCCAAGCTCTCCAGCCACAGATGACCACGTCGGAGATAATTGCGGCCCTAATTTATCATTACCCGCAAGAGATAAGACGGCATCTCAACGGGGCCTGCGTTTTCGATGCAGAGGCCATGTCGCTCACGCTCGAGAACCTAAACCAGTGCGAAGAGGAACGCGAGAGGACACGGAGTGACAGATGGAACAAAAGGAGGCGACCGGAGGATGAAGGAAACCGGGGAAACAAGCACCCACGCGTCCATTTCGTCCAGAGGAGGTACGATGGGCAGCAACGCGCTCCAGGAGCCGAAGTTCGCCAGTTTCGAGATGATCCGCCTTCGCCACGACAGAGACGCCAGTATCGGGGACAGAGACGTCGAGGTGGTCAGACTCGTAGGTCGCCGGGTCACCATGGCAACGGCGGCGACAGGAACTTTTACAACGGGCGAGTGAACAATGGTTATTATCAACGTCACCCCGACAGTAGACCGGAGAGCCCGCGTTCGGACAACGAGAACACAAGGCGCAGCCCGCCGAGGGTTCAAAGGAGCCCGACGCGAAACGCGAACGGGCCGAATCCCAGCAACATATCTCCACAGCCGGGGCCGTCAGGTCGTCAGCGCCGAAGGGAGGAATGGAATGGCGAAACATGGTTAAGCGACATCGCGCCATTTTAGAAGTATAAAATAACATTGCGCCATACCCAGAGTGTATAATATGTATATTTATTAAGTAAATTGGAGGTATCATTTATATCATGTGTTTTGTGTTATCGAACTGGTTTATTTTTCTTGTACAGGGTGTTAAAAAATTTGTAGTCAAAATTTCATGCCCCTGATTAGTAAAAAATTTTATTCGCCTACAGAATTTTTTGATCGGAAGGAGGGCGAGATGTCACGGTATCTAGTGACATGTGAAACGCAGTTCGACATAAATTAGTTTTTATCGATTGATTCATTTTATGCACAAACATGAAAGTGTGAGGTTTGATCTTATTTTGTGAATAAACTTGTATCCGAGCCAGACGTCGGGAGTTGGGGACGAGTTTTTCTTGAGTGACAGCCGCCGCTTAGAACATGACATATTTGCACCAACGCGGAGATAAGGAAAGATTATTTTCGCTGCTACCGGGCTTGAGTCGCAGCAGGCGTTCGAACCCATGCTCACGGATGACCAGGAAAACCAGCTGGAGCCAAAGCCTGCAAGGATCCAGGACGCGTCGCCGACCGCGCCTTTCAAGACAATGGACAGAGGTCATTTCCATCCCCTGAGAAAGCGAAGCGAAGCCACCTTAGCGTGGGTTTCAACGGACGAATTTGAATCTCTTATATATATGCGGTGCTACCACCCCAGAGAGAGGTTTTCACCCGGATTTCATAGAGAGAGCAGCTCCGCGCTACACTCTCGCGTGATCATTGCTTTGTGTTCGTGAACTTTGTTTCCTTACGTGCTGTGAGCGACTTGCAGATAGAGAGTTACCAGTGTGCGCCTTATTTTGGTGAAGATTACGCGGTGATTTGTTTTTGCCAAGCGTGGACTATATAAGGATGGAGGGCTAAAGAAGATAGAGAAGGGAGTCCGTCGACTCCCCTGACGCCTGCAACGATGCCGAAGCCAGTCAGACGACGCCAAAACCAAACACTGCCCAAAGCCCGAAGGACGTTTCCAGATCGACGTTCCAACCGAAGCTAGCAACCTGAGAGAGAGAGAGAGAAGGACGACTCCAGAACGACGTCCAATTGATGCCCGACACTGGAGAGATTCCTGACCGGCGCGTCACCACGTACACCCGACGCTAGTGACAAGAGGAACGCCCGAAGTACTGAGGAGGTGCAAGTACACCAGATCGTCGCAATTATTCTTCGTCGCGATCGACCTCGGAGGACAATTTCGCCACAAAGGAAACGTGTGCAAGTTCCGCGTCCAGGAGAGATGAATGACCACGCCATGTAGCAGAGTCTGGTACAGTATACTTCAGACGGTCTCATGTACATGTAAACGTGCGTCGTTAGTATCAACACCGTACAGTTAACGCCGAAGTCTCACTTATTCGCAAAGTTACTCAGGAAACCCCGAACCTAACCCCCGCGTCTGATAATTTTTGGTATTGTTATAAAAAAGGGTAATTTCATGTTCAGATGTTCTAATTTAATTGTCTGCATTCAGGGTTAGAAGCTCCATTTCATTTCTTTAATATTTAGTATAAATTGTCAAAGTGTGCTCCACTTCTTGTGTAACCGACCGCCCCGTCGCGCCATTTAACTTGTCAATAGTTGACTGATGAGTCCTTTTTAATTGTGGAAGGCGTAAATTTTATTGCAAGGTCTTGTTAGTGAAATAGTATTATTGGTTGCATAGTGGTTTTTAAGGTAATTTTTGCTCGCGCCGACGATTGGTTTGTGTATTCCGGCAGCTGGAGCCAATTAAGTTTTTGCATCACTATGTAATTGAGTAGTTGTTCTCATTGGACGAGAGAGGCTTGTGTGTAATACCCACGTCCGAGAAACTTGTATAATGTCGTGCTTACGACTCGATGCATACGTTCGTTCGAACGAAAGATTTAACCACGCCGACCCAATTGTCTTAGTTAACCGCTTTCCGAGGGCTGCCACTTAAGTTAATTTAAAAGAGCACAGGAGCTGGCAGACAAATGCCCTAAATTCACATAAAGGTTTAAAATTAAAAGGAATGGTATGTTAATGAGATCCATGATTTGTATCCATACTTCACATGTAAAAATACCTCATGTGTGTGAAAGAGAGATAGAGTGAATGTTGTGAGAGTGAGGAGGCTTTGTAAACAGTTGTTGATTGCAATATTTTTGTTGTTACAATATATATTCACTTTTTACCGTTCGTCAGTGTTGTTATTTGACGTTTTTCAGGTACCAGATATTATGCTATTAGTGTTTTATGACTGTTCGAATCTACATATCAAAGGTAAACAAAACAGTGTAACTTTTCAAGGTATTAATCTCCGCCTCGCAATAGTATGACAATAAACGACCGTCTCAGTACCGAACTTGATAACTGGACCGTGAGTCACGACCGGTTTCCCGTACACATAACGACGTTTGGCCCCGTGCCGGGGTATGATTGACACGTCATTTCGGAGAACGTGAGTGCACTCGTTACAAAATTGCTGACCAAGGCAGTTTATTAAGATATAAAAACACTTAACAAGTAACGTTTCAACCCTGTATCAGGGTTGGATGCTTTAGACACTGTCAGTAAAAATGTAAAGTGCACGAGACAACAAGTCCTGGTCTCGTCTCGAAAGCCAATTTTTGCTACTTTTGCCCCTGCACTATGCTAAACCTTATGGAGCAAGGGGAAGTAAACTGTCCTTGCCACTCCCCCCCATTTTTGGAATTGGAACATAATCGCCGCCACTGTCACAAACCATGACATAAGATGAAAATATCGAAGAATGCACATTAGAGGGTGGTGGGGGGGTAGAGGAGGGTCCCAAACCATAATCCTGCCTAAAGTGCCAAAATATGTAACTACGGAGGTGATTGGCTTGTGGTAGTCTGATGACGCAATCGGTGTATAAGGTTGAGTCATCCACGAACTACAGTACGGAATGGATATTTTTTTAATTATTATTTTTATTATTAGGTGCTAGGGTTGCACTATGTACTGTAGATGTAAAAACTGTTCCAGTTGAGAGCATGAAATCCGAGACAGAAATACTTTGTTTTATGCCAGTTACTTTATTCGTTGTAAAGAACATATTTACAACTTTCTCACTTAAGGGAATTTGTTTTTTCATGTCATGCATATATTTCTCGTACATTTACTGTCGGATTATAAATTATAAATCCTCGAGTTTGGACTCCAATTAAGAATTAACCAGTAAAAGTAACCCTATAAAGCTACAGCCCAATATTGGGCCCTGGCTTACCTCCCACGGGGGCCACCAGGGGCGTGGAGATCTGCAGCCACACTAGGGGGACGGGTGATCAGTCCGACCAACCCCCAGCCGTTGTAGGACGTCGCCACAGGATTACGCTCACTCACTCGGAGCTCCCCAATTTCCTCACGATGGTGGATTGCCACCGGCCCTATACACAGGCCGAAAATTCCCGGAGACTGAACCAGGGATCGAACCTATGTCGTCCAAAGCAAGATGTCTTAGACCGCACGGCCACGGAGGAAGAATTAACTAGTGGACCTACATAAAAACGAGTTATATCAAAATTTAGCTTATTCAATTCTGCGTTAATCTATGTTAACCAAAATTTTTTCGATAATGTCTTCAATTTTTATCGTCGTGAGAACAAAAAACGTGCCGCTCTTTTTCCGGTTTTGCAAACTATTGATCTCTTTGATATTCTATTAATAAAAAAAACGGGTGGTTCGGTCGTGATGAAATTTTAATACGAAGCAGACAGAAAGGTTTTAAACACAACTCTCAATTGTCAGATATTAAACATTTGTAAAAAAAAAAAAAACACGTTATTTTCAATTTTGCAAAACAACTTTTTCTTGGTATTGGGTAGTCTTACAAATACAGTATTGGTTTTGTTTTGAAGCTCATTGCATCTGTTTATAAAATCCAATATCATTGTCAATTCACATTGCGAAACCGATGTTACACAGATTTTTATTCAACGGATTAAAGATGTACGTGGAACGTGGAGCAGGCTCCTGTGGCGGAGTAACTCTAAAACACGAATATGAACAAATGTTTCAAGATTATAGAAAATTTATTATGCCAACTTTTTAAATGTAATAGTTGAATAACATAATTTGTAATATTTTTGGAAAGAGTGGTTAGCACGTCGCGCTACGACGCTAGGGGTCCCGGGTTCGAATCCCTGCCTGGTCATGGATGTTTGTGAGTGTCCATTCATTAATTTCATCATATCATCACTCATACCCATCTTCGCAAATCAGCCAAAAGTTGCACAAAAAAGCAAATTAAAATGTAGTTTGAGTTTTAAGTCCACTTTATGCACAGTAAGCCTACTCGGGACTGGACCTACGGTTTAAGGTGGGACCCAAGCCACCATGCCATGTGCCTACACCGGGTATCAAACCCGGGACCCCTTCATTACAAGGCGACGACGCTACCACTGCGCCATCTGGGAGGCCCAAAGTAAAATATATCAAATCAATCAATCAAACGTAGAACGTTGTAACATTGTCTCTCTAGGGCAGCCCGCAGTTTCCACGGTTGAATGGACATCGCTGTGTGCCGTGTTGCCCTGTTCCACGTACATATTTACTCCGTTGAATAAAAAACTGTGTAAAATCGGTTTCGCAACGTCAATTGACAATGATAATGGATTCTAAAACAGATGCAAAGAGCTTCAAAACAAAACCAATACTGTATTTGTAAGACTACCCAATACCAAGAAAAGTTGTTTTGTAAAATTGAAAATAACGTTTTATTGACAAATTTTTAATATCTGAGAATTAAGAGTTGTGTTTAAAACCTTTCTGTCTGACCCATACTAAAATTTCATCACGATCGAACCACCCGTTTTTTATTTATAGAATATCAAAGAGATCAATAGTTTGCAAAACTCGAAAAAAGCGCCACTTCTTTTGTTCTCACGACGATAAAACATAGAAGACATACTCAAAAAGAAATTTGGTTAACATAGATTAACGCAGAATTGAATAAGCTAAATTTTCATATAACTCTTTTTATGTAGGTCTACTGGTTAATTCTCAATTGGAGTCCAAACTCTAGAATCTATAATTTATAATCCGACAGTAGGCTTTAGCACCTGCATATTGCAACACTGTTTCTTTACTCTTCCTTGGTTAATTGACAAACACATCTGACGTCTGATCCTTCGACACCTTGACTGGAGATAATATCCGCAACCACCTGGCACTTGCTAATTGGGACATAAGGAAATGCTTGGCCTTTGCCAGAGGCTTTATGAGCGGACCAAGACATATATATCTGAAAGTGGGGAGTCTATCACTACCAGTTGGTATCCAGCGACGACAGGGAACATCTTCCTCTTCAGTCCACGCCAGTTGGCAGAGCAGGTGAGTTATTAAGTTTTCTGATTAGTTTGATCTGTACACCAAAATAAAACCTACATTTTGGTGAAGAAGTAGTGTCGCTTTGGACAGAGTTCTCAAAATAGCCCTTTTAGTTCAAGATGTCGCCGATTTTTCAAAATGGAGAAAATATTGTGAATACATATTTTAAAATATGATATGGGCATATAACATGTCGTTTTCTACTGTTTCGAGAGAAATGAATTCAAGCGAACTAGTAAAAATGTCATAACTTTAAAATTCGTTCTTGAATTTTATATTCCTCTTTTGCCTACCTTCGTGTCGCAGTGGTTATCACAGCTCGCTATGACGCCAGGGGTCTCGGGTTCGAATCTCGACCTGGGCATGAGTGTTCTTTGTGAGTGTCCCTTCATCAATATCATCATGGCCTCCCAGATGGTGTAGTGGTAACGTCGTCGCCTTGTAATCAAGGGGTCCCGGGTTCGATACCCAGTGGAGGCACATAGTGCTTCGGATCCCACTTAAAACTGAAGGTCCCGTCCCGATTAGCCTCACTGTGCATAAAGTGGACTTAAAACACTAACTCATCCATTTTTGCAGTATTCTAACAAACCAGTAGCTGTTGTTTTGTTGGACATGGACAGAAATTACACATAGAAGGAAATTAATGTATTTAAATTACATGAAATTAAGCTCCATTAATTTTACCAAAACAAGTATCAGATTTGTTTCACCTTAACCACCAGCAATATTTATTTCTCCCTTCCTGTCTGAAATCAATTGCAGAATTCTTTCAATGTTAACGGGAAGTAGTATTTTTAAACTTTCTATCTCTGACAAATTTCAGCATCCTTTTGGCCGCAACTACCAACAGTATTTTTTTCAAATTGGCAAGATTTTCAGAGTATGTTTACGTTGTAAAACTACTCAGAACTCAAACGTTCTTATCAGCCGTTTGCTAATAATGGGAAGCATTACCGTTAACTATGGAAGTTAGCCTCGAGATGAAACAACAATATGTTGAGGAAGACGTGTCAACAGTCCATTTCCGTATGTAGAGCGTGTGAAAGTGAAAACGCAAGAATGCAATCACAAGTTATTGTTTGTTTTCCCTGCTGTCGACTACAAAAGCTGCGAATAAAATAAGAATCTAAGGTACTATTCAGAAATTTAACCAGTATCAATTAAGACACTCTATAACTACAAAATTAAAGATAGTCACCAGAAATATTCTCCGCACTTTTCTTTTTCGGTAATGGTTTAACTCGAATTTAGAAGTAAGCCTCCTCGATGGCGCAGTGGTAGCGTCATCGTCTTGTAATAAAGGGGTCCCGGGTTCAATACCCGATGGAGGCATATAATGGTTCGGATCCTACTTTAAACTGTTGTTCCAGTCCCGATCAGACTTTCAATGCATAAAGTGGACTTAAAACAACAATTCAAGCAAATTCAGAAATGAGACAGGGAATTGTTCTAGGCTCTAAAATATATATTGCATAAATTTGCAGGAAACGCCGTAAGAAGCACGAAGGCAAAACATTCAAACATCAGCAGTGGAATTGTGCAACATTTAACTAGTCAGTCTCGTAGCTAGATATTTTGCCGCCCCTGGCAGAATTGTGGTGTGGCGCCCTCCACTAGCAAGCACTAACGTTGGATGTGCATCCTTCGATATTTTCTTCTTTGTGATATTTACATCCTACAAATTTTGAAATGAGGAAACAATGACAGAGGCGCGGAGTAGCCATGATTTTTTTGGGCGGGGGGAGGAAGATATCACAGGAAAAAAAAGTTTCGCGGCAAGTTGAGAATGCCAGTAAAAAAGCATCATGTAAAATGTACGAGTATATATATATAAAAGGTAAGTCTGTAACTTCGTATCTACTTCTTCAATGGGAAAAGATTTATGATAGATCTTTTCGTGGCATGGTCGAACAAGGAACTCCATGCATCGAGTTGAATGATGACATCCATTTTCACGCGGTGACGCCCAAAGGAAGTAATTAGGAGCCTTTTGATCACTTTGAAATCTTCAATGGGAACTTGGACAATTGCGATGGCGGACAATTGCGATGAAGCTCAAATCACGGACAATTGCAATGATTTTGACGGTGAAGGTCATTTTTCAAAATAATGGTAGGACAATTGCGACGATCATAATGACTAAGCGCAGGTGCACCTAACCTAAAACCTAACCTAAAAGTGTTTGTAATACAAGTACGTTTACAAGTTACCTTGCCAGTCCAAGCCTGGAGAGTGTGAGAGGAATCAGTATTCTATTCGAAAATATCAATATTTCACATAATTCTCTTGTAAGATGTATTGTACGGGGTGTTAAGTAACCCTTCAATTTGATAGAAGATTTAAAATATCATAATATCATCGCAATTGTACACCCGCACTTTCATTTCTAACTGTGTTCATCGCAATTGTCCGTCATTCCAATTGTCCGCCATCGCAATTGTCCGGCTACCTAGTAACACCCTACATGTTTTCCTTCTCTCCTTACCTCTGAGAAGTGTAAATTTCTCCGTTGCATGTTCTTTCTTTGTTGCGTTACCGGCCATACCCGGAAAACCTTTCCTAAGCATTTCCCAACTCCCGAGAGCTCTATAAAAAGGATTAAATTCCTGCCTCGAGAGGAGAATGCGACGAGACCGCCAGGAGCCGACAAGGTAAGGAGATCCACGTCTGGTCGCGATTGCTGTCGACCGCGTAGAATCCACCACAGATCCACCAGAAACTGTGGGGCCCAAGCCAGGGTCCGTGCGAGACACCTCGGGCCAGCCAGCAAGATCAGTGTCCAGTCTCGCACCAGGGACCCTTAGGTAAGTGCATGCCCCTTTTAAGATTCGCTTCACCACTAACTTCACTCCTTTCATTGAAATTTTTGGAACACTCGTATTACTAACTGAATAACATAGTCAGCTGAAATTGTGTTACATAATATATTGCTCTAGCTCTGTCTCGCGGGACCTACACTCCAAGAAAGGGGGTAAAATCCGGTATAGTCCACGCGTTTTATTTCGTTAACGCCGAAGAACTGAAGAAAGCCTCCGCCACGAACATGGGGGGATAAATAGCGGGCAAGTTGTTTTCGTCCAATCACACTCAACCTTCAGCCAATGGGCGCAGCTGTCATTCTGCTCTCGTCTACTCCACGTGGAGTGTCAATCACATGACTGCGGATACGATGTATCCGCAACTTCAATGTGGAGACCGTGTGAAGGTGCTTGTTCGCAGAGGGACAAGGTGGCAACACTGTGCGTTGAATATGATTGTTGCAGCTGGTGGGCGCGCTCCGTGGACTTCAAAGCCAGCCGGTCGTTAACGTACCTAGCGCGTGGACAAAGGTGAACGCCCCCATTCGTGTCTCCAGGGAATCGCCCTGGGACGGAACGTTAGTTCGTAATGGTTGTCTTAAAATCCAAAACCTCTGAATGGCGCCCAGGGTTGCAGCCCTCTTAGCCTACTCCTCTCTAAGAATCTCCATGGTAATCTTTAGGTTGAACATTAAAGCTTAATAATTGACTATACTCTGTCCCGAGTACCTCTGGAGCAAGCGAACGAAAGCAAGTCTCTGCGCAATTAGTAACTCGAAAGGGCTCCACCAATGAACACGTGAGAGGGAACGGGATTGCGTACAGGCGGTTGGGACTGCAATTAACAACCTTCGCAGCAGCATGTACTGATTCGTACTGTTCACTCGATTTCCCCCTTTCTCTGCCGCTAAGCCTAGCCTTTCTCCACAGATTCCGGGGACAGAGTATATTTAAAATTATATTGTGTGCTTCAGTACTAGGGCTATTTGCCTCCTTCTCCTAATACGGGGTTATAAGCTTATTAACAACAACAAAACTAAATAGCGTCAGCGAATTAAAAGAGCATTGAGTTGGTGTTTTAAGTCCGCTTTATGCACAGTAAGGCTAATCGGGAATGGAACTACAGTTTAAAGTGGGATCCGAACCACTATGTGCCTCCACCAGGTATCGAACCCGGGACTCCTCGATTACAAGGCGATGACGCAACCAGTGCGCCATAGGGGAGACCGAATTAAAATAGCAAATGTCTTGAGAATAAACAATGATATATAGTAGTATATATGGTATAGTGATGATATATTCTCGTAGACAGAATAAAATTGAAAAACTAACGAACTCTCTAGCCTTCTTAAACCCGAAGGTTTATGGCTGCAGCAACACAACTCTTCCATCTCTCCCTACCCTGGGCAAGATCGATCCAAAACTGAAAAACACACAAGAGAATTAGTCACTCGGGGGAATACACCCAACTTTTTTGGCTGTTTATAGCTTCGCGAAATGAAGGAGTGTCGTAATGAAAAGAATGTTAAATGAATGCTACATGTTTTGTTATTGTAAGTCTTATAGCAAAAGAACCATAGAAAAATAAACAGATGGACGTCAATTTGGGCAAATCACCCCGTGTTCAGCGTGAAATGACCACCCATTAGGGGTAAAATGCCCAATACAAGAAACAATTGTTGTAATACTTGACATGACATATTTAAAGGAAAATAATACACAGCATTAACTGGAAGATTATTAACGTTTGTTTCGTAAACAGAACATCATTTGTACAGATAAGCATAGCGTTTCTAACAACATTTATTTTGAATTTACTATAGCCTCTTTAATTGTTTACATTTCTGAGAAATTGCATTTCACTTTGTACACATGGACGTGAATTTGATACATATTTCATGCATCCACATACTACAACCAATACACTGAATCCAGTCACATTGTGGTCCTTTCTTATCATAATAGTACCCATGGGCATATTGTACTTAATTTCTGTGGGTATATCACCCCACAGCTACAAGCAGAAAATTGAATCACTGGGTTGGCAACTCTGAGCACCATGCGGCAGTTTCACTCTGCAGATACGTTTCCCTGACTCTTGGTCTTCACACCAAATATAGGGTCATTCAGGGACATCTCGACACTTGGGAGATCCCGACACTTTTAAGAAAAAACCCTCTCAAGCATGTGCTGCCACCTAGTTAACGGTCAAAAAGCACAACTCAGAAGTGCTTCAAGGTGTGTGTGTGCAATTGTTTGTCGACGGTTGGAATACCTGATTTTTGGGGGAAGAAATACCATCCGAAACTCTTTCTGGTGAGTAAGTCATAGTGTCTAAAGACCCTACTATAAGAATAGCATTGAAAACTGATGTATATTTTACCGATGTGTGTAAATTCATTAGATTTACAAAGTGGACGGTGGAAGGGCCAAACACTGGTGAATATAGCTGTCTGCTCCAAAGAAGCGTGCACGTTCATAAGAGGCAGTGCTGCCATCTAGTTGGAAAAAATGTAACTCTGGGAGATTCCGACACCATGCTATGGGGAGATCTCGACATGTCGAAATGTCCCGAATCTTGCAATTTTCGGCAATGTCTCGTCTACAAAAGTTTTTGTTTCTCTTTCAGGTATCGGAAATGCCTCGAACATACCAATATAAAGGAATTCATGGCAAGTGGAAGCCAGAGGATATGGCGGCTGCGATAAAGGAAGTAACAGAGAACAAAATACCTCTTGCAACTGCGGCCAAAAGATGTAATGTTCCTAGAAACACGTTAAGAGCAAGGGTGGTAACGGGTATTGTGTCAAACCGGCAAACTGGAAAAGGAACAACACTAAGTGCTGCTGTGGAGCAACAATTGGTTGAACATATGCTATTGTTAGATTCGAAAGGATTTGGTATGACAATAAAGGATCTGAGGGAGATTACTTTCAAATTTGCAGAAAGAAACAATGTAAAACATAAATTTAATACCGAAAAGGGAATGGTAGGATATGACTGGGTGTACTCTTTCCTAGAAAGACATCCCAATTTGTCCATTAGAAAAGCACAAGGACTGTCTTACGCTCGTTCAAGAGGTCTTAACAGAGATGAGGTTCGAAAATTTTTCGACAATTTAAGGAAGATGTACGACAACCTTGAACTATGGGAAGATCCGGGAAGAATATTCAACGCAGATGAAACTGGGCTACAGCTGATATTCAAGCCAGGAAAAACTATTTCTCTCAAGGGGAAAAAAGACGTTTATCACGCCACGACGGGGGAAAAGGGTTCTACCGTCACTGCAATGGTTTGTAGCAGTGCAACGGGAAGTGCAATTCCACCTTTTGTGATCATGAAGGGTGTCCGACATAAACCCTCCTATGCAAAAGGGTTGCCGAATGGGGCATGTGTCCAGTTGTCTGAGTCTGGGTACATGACTAGTGAAGTATTTCGTCACTTTCTTGACCATTTAAATAAATACAAGCCTCAAGGGAAAATTCTGCTCATTATAGATGGGCATGCCTCTCATTGCAAGGACCCAGATGTCCTTGAGAAAGCTACAAATTTGGGGATCGAAATGCTCTGTCTCCCTCCTCATAGCACCCACAAGTGCCAACCGTTAGACGTGTCTTACTTCAGAAGTCTGAAACACTTCTACAATGAGGCATGTAGAAATTTCGTTCATCATCATCCTGGGAAGGGGATCACAAAGGACGATTTTGGAGAGATTTTTAAGCAAGCTTGGGATAAATCGGCAACATCAGGTAATCTTGCCAGTGGATTCCGAAAATGTGGGATTTATCCATACAATCCTGACATACTGGAAGACGATGTCTTTGAATATCAACTGGTCCCTAGTGAAAATGGTGGAGTTCCAATCATACAGGAGGAAGAAATTGCTCGTGGTCAAGATGAACGATCTTCTTCTGGTAGTTCGTTTGCAGAGCTGTCTCCAGTACCAGTGACAGAGAAGGTTTCTGGACGGAACAGAAGGAAGACCCAGGAATCTGTCATTGTAACATCCGCCGAATACATTCAGAAACTTCGTGCAAAACAAGCCACTCCTCCATCCAAAAGGCGCCAAGGAAGGCCTGCACCCAGTACCTCGAAGGATCTCAAGAACAATGAAAATTATTGTGGTGGTTGTGGTGGGTACTACTTCGACGACACTGAAGGAGAGAAATGGGTGGAATGTATGGGGGACTGCGGTAAATGGTTCCATGAAGACTGTGTAGAAGATGGAAGTGAACCTCAGTTCACATGCCAACAATGTGCCTAGTTGAAACGTGGTCTGTGTCGTGTTTACCACGAGTCGCGATACATCTTCTGAAACTAGCTACAAGACGAGACACGCAATCTTTAGTTTTTGCCTTCCGAGACGAGACGAGACGACAAGAGACATGTTTTTCAGGCGAGACAAGACACTCATTATAGCATTAGCAATGTGTTTGAGTGAATAACTCTTGATATTTACATCTGTTTTGAAAATGTTTTCTTTACTGTCGAGATCTCCCATAGCTTAGGGAAATATGGACATTTTGTATACTTTTATTTTTATTGTATTTGTAACTTTTATTACATTCATGTCGTTTCCAAACTTTTCAAATAAGTCAATGGCATGTTCATGTACATGTATACAAAATGTAGTCATTAAATGTGCAAAAATGAGTCAGTTATTTCACGATTTCTCTTAAGGTGTCGAAATGTCCCTGAATGACCCTAATTCAGTTTCTTTCTCTCTTGGGAATATTATTGCACACTGTTAATACAGCAACGTCCAAAAAATTATTACCTCAAAAATTGTCTTCTTACCTCATGAAATTAGCCCTGGATGGTTTCAGATTCTTCTCACAAGCTCCAAACCTGCTGCCTCGTCTCACCACGGAGGACGTTTTCAAACAAGAGTCGCAGAGTTGCCATAACATTAACGTTGCGCGAGATACGAGGAGTTGGGCATTTAACCCCGATGAGCATATTCTCCCGAGTGACTCTAAAATCACTACACCATTGATGAAAGCTGGTGCTGTGAAATGGCATTCAGCTTAAATATAGATAAGACACAAGAAACCCAAACCCTATAGCCCTATAGAGGATTATCCTAACAGTAGGTCCAGAAACCCGAGCCAAAAAAGCACATAGAACAAGCGTCCAATACGTGGAGCAGAGATTTGATGTTTCAGAGATTTCCAGAAATGTCTCCTCTCCCAACATTCAGGCATTAAATGATCCTGAAATAGAACTAATTTATTTATCATGTTTCATTATCTTCTCAATATCGGCCAATGACAGTGATATACTAGAGTAACATTCTGAGTATCAACAATAATTAAATGCATTTTACTGATTATGTGTTAACATTATATTTAGCTGTGATATATTAACAAATGTACTTATTATCATAATTTGTGAATATTTTGTTTTATTTTATGTTTTCAGTTTTATTTCAAACAACTTTTAACCCAAGGACCTAAAAATGAAACCGATCATTCTACTATTACGTAAGTATTGATGTTCTACATATTTTCGCATAACAACAATCTGGTTCTAAATACTTTTTCATTCATTTTAACACTCAGTAATGTTATCTGGAAGAGAATATTGAGAGTAATTGATTAACGCATGTTAACGGATTTGATATTTTATATCATTATTGCGTGCCCAAGTGTGGTTCTAAGTATTTTTTCATAACTTTATACTCGGGACGTTCAATATATAAGTTTCCCTGTGCTATAAAATATTGTATAAAGCAATGCCATTGAAAAGAAGCACATGGTTGACAAGCGCCATCCTTCGTCTACATGGAACAACAATCGATTCGTTATCAGACGTGAAGGCGCATGCGCTCAAGGGCGAAAGATAATTGCTTGTTCGGAAAACACGGGCTCGCGTCATAAGGAGTTCAGAAGCATGGATGCTAAGGGTGTTCTGCTGATGGACTTTTTGGAACGAGGAAGAACAATTAATGTTGACCGTTATTGTCAAACATTGGATAAACTGAAAAACGCAATTCGACATAAGCGACCAGGTCTCCTGTCAGCTGGTGTCATTCTTCTTGACGATAACGCTCGTCCCCCCCCCCCCCAACTCAGCAGTGTAAACACAACACAAAATTGAAGAATTGGGGTGCGAACGGCTGGCCCACCCTCCATACAGCCCCGATTTATCACCGAGTGATTTCCATCTTTTTCTGGTGTTGAAGTCTGAATTGCAAGGTTACCGTTTCGAAACAGATAAAGAAGTGAAGCGTGATGTGAGAATAGTGCTCAATAGCCAGAGCCCTGATTTTCTTGCATAGGGTATGGACAAATTGGTGCAACGGTGGGACAAATGCCTGAATCTCTATGGGGATTATGTCGAGAAGTGAGGAAGGATCCTGCTACACATGTATGTATAGTTTTCTAATGTATCTTAAAAATATTTTTTTACAGCATACGGAAACTTATATATTGAACGACCCACGTAACAATTAGGAATTTTGTTTAGAAGAAAATTTTCACCACATATTACTTTTACGAAGTGTGAATTAGATTACAGGTACCAATTTTTAATGGAAAGAGTTAAATTTACATAAGCTGTATATTTAGGAGATATTGTAAGGCAATAGTATCTTCAGGATATGTCTCTTTATCTTATGTTCATGTTTTATTAGAAGAATTACAATTCGTTCTGGACGTGCAGACAAAATTGCCATCCGATAAGAAATACTCTCAGAATTTAGTTTCTTAGACCTTGGAAATACTATATTTTGTTTGGCATGGTATGGGCAGCAGTAATGGAGCCTCGAATGCACCTTTTCCACAATTCACCATATTTTTTAAAGCCCTATTCAAAGTATGCATTGAAAAACTATGGAAGAGAAAAACAATAATATACGTATGTGTATTTGTTGGAATGGCGTGATATAATTGTATATTCCATTATAAAATAATATTTTTGCTGGCAGTTTAACTAATAACATTAGCACATTTATGAATATTTTTTTAAAATACACTCTTAATAACCTATCAACATTTTCAAGTGCATGTACATATATAAATTCAAGAACCAAATTTGAATTAAATGCAGATCTTAAAACGGCTGGTTACGGCTCCATATTTTCCTATTCTCTCTCTCTCTCTCTCTCTCTCTCTCTCTCTCTATATATATATATATATATATATATATATATATATATATAGGAAGGATGCTAGTTACCAAGACGTTTGAAACGACGGATAGTATGGGGTGGTTCCATGATATTATATATATATATAACTAGCATCCTTCCACATCTAAAAGACCTCGACGTTGTGCTCTAAACCTGCATGAACTAACATTCAAATCAGACGAGACATCTGATCTTAAAAAATTCATTGCTAATGTAAAAAATAAAATAACAGACATAATATCAAACCACTTAAATTTGTGTAAGAAATATGTGTAATAAATATAGAAAATTACTTAGAACGAAGGCTGAATCTTGGCACAACAGAGACAAATCAAAATGAATCTGCTGTTATTAAGCAAATTTATAATATTCTGCTAACCAAGCATGGAATATTTGTCCAAGGTTCTGACTGGAACTTATGTGGTGCTTAGCACAGCCTCCAACTCAAAAGTCAAATATCAGTCACTGGGTGATATTAGTTAGATCAAGCTTCTCAAATAGACATTAAGAATGCAGATCCTAATATTCAAAACAAGGACAATTGCTTCTTGCGGTGTGTGATTATGGCTTTGCACCAAGCTCCATATTACACCAAGTTTGCTCTGGCATTGAGAACATAATTGAATGCTCTAATACCCAGTTTCCTTATCCATCATTAATAAGTTTGAGAAGCAATGCGAGAGTGTCAAGAGCTGTCAAGCTTGATTGTCCATTTTTCTTGCATGAAATCAAGCTCAGTTACCGTTTTTTATTGCATGAGATCAAACTTGGTTGCAGGCTTTTCATATTTCTCATTTTACGCCGCTGTTCTGTTAATCTTGGCCAGTGACGGTGATTAGGGAGGGGGCGAGGGGGGGCACTTGCTCTACCACATTTCGCCACTATGCTAAACTTTATCTACAAGGGGAAATAAAGTTTCTTCCATTAATCCCACCCCAGTTTTGGCATCTCGCCACCCCCCCCCCCCTAGGTTTTGAAACTCAATCGTCGCCACTGTTCCCGACAACGAAGATGGCTGATGAGCTGAAATTAACATAAAAGCACCTATTGCCAGGCTACGACTCGAACCCGAAGTTAGCCACCGTCGGGTACCCGTTGTCGATTTTCTATATGAAGTCAAGCTTGACTGCCGATTTGTATTGCGCGAGGTGAATCTTGGTTGACAATTTTTATTGCACACTCCAAGCTTTCTTGCCAATTTTATTCCATGTTTCAACCTTGACTGCCAGTTTCATTCCATGTACGTACCAAGTTTGGTTGCCACTTTTTTTTTTTTTCCATATACGAAGTTTGGTTGCCACTTTTATTCCATATGGTTAAATATTATGGTTACTGATTCGTTTTCCATTTTGCCAAGCAGCCATGTTCCTGGCCGTTGCAAACGCGGCTGCAATTGATGATGAGGCGGCTGCAAAGAGCGTCAAAGATGGAGCGAACGCCTTTGGGAACGACTTGTTTAAGGTAAGTAGCATGAAGTATGTGGCGTATAATTTATATTAACTGAATTGGTCAACTGTTACTGTAGCACCAGAATAATACGAACACATGTTTACATTTTAGACTAGTTTCACGACTAACAGTTTAAAATATTACGCTGTCTCTATTAAGAGTATAGTCCGAGAAGTTAAGAAGTTTCTAATTTACAAAGAATTTACTTTTTAAATTAGCTATAGTACAATTATTTTTAGTAAGTTGAAACAATTACTTTACAGTTTACTTTATGCCACACCACGATTTCATTGCACACTAATACTTAAGGGAAGATTTCTAAATAGACAATTTATGTTGTAACATATTCTCTCTGCTTGTTGATAGTCTCTGTAGTTCTGTCCTTCAAATATAAATTGTAGCATAATAATACTAATTATGGTAGCTTTCACATGAATTGTAAACTACAACGTAGCTGTTTTTCTGCACGATATTTTTACTTTACTGTGATAAGTGTAATTAACTTATTCATTATGTTAATCTTTACATAAATTATGTAAGTCATGCTTGAAAAGTATACATAACTGCTCTTAAAATGGTCTTTCTGTTCATTCTCGATTCTGTACTAATATAACAGTAATTCTCCAGAAGAAATTACCATAAGTGTGATTTTAATTATCTTCCAAATTATCTTGCAAATGTGACATCTATTTAATTGAACAAATTTTTAAAACAATTTGGTTTTCACACAACAATAGTTTTGTAATTTTTTAAAAAATAAAATCCTACTAATAAATTAGGTCAAATTAAATATAACATCACCGTTCAGCTTTTACATTTTCTTTTAAAATGTATAGCTTTTTTATTTACATGTATATCTTACATAAATACTATCTAAGCCAATTAACTAAATACACTTTAAATCAACCACCCCAGGAACCGACCTTGGTCTTCCTCGTCAGACGCTCTACCGACTGGACCACCATGTTTCGTACATTTGTGTATATACGTGTGTGTGTGTTTGTGTGGTGTGTGTAAAATCTGAAATGTTCCCATGGCACTCTCTCTAAGTAATTATTTTGATTTCCAGAAATTGGCTTTGCAAAAGGATGAGAACCTGATTGTGTCGCCATGGAGTCTGACAAGTGTCCTTCTGATGCTGAACGAAGGGGCCAAGGGAGACTCCGCTCAGCAACTGCAGACTGCAATGAGACTCCCAGGGGACATCCAAGTCACCAGGAAAGGCTACTCGAAGATTCTCAGTGATATTCAGGTAAGTTGAAGGCAAACTACCTGTGCTTCGGAGATGTCTTTAAATACGTGGTTTACCCCCATTTTCTGTACTACTTGAATTGAAAATGTGTCATGCGATTTATTCTTTTACATTTTCTAAATACTGTGTTATTCTTCAAATGTTCAAATAGGACCGAGTTTTATTGAATAAAAGTTGCCTCTACAAAGTGAAAATTGCAATGTGACTGTCGAGCGAAGGGCTACAGGTTGAAGCGTGCACTTGTCACGGTTTCCACCTCTCCCCTTCCTTATCCACCCATGCGGCGGAATCGGACAACAACGGTACGAGTAAACCGTGGGTGGGACAGTGCTCTAAGTGGCAGCAGCTTCCGGTTCGGACACGGCCTGGGGGATTCAGGTTTGAAATCTACGTTAAACATGGCAACCATTAAAACCAGGTTTGACGTAGAGAAATGAAAGTAGATTATTTTCCAACTATTAAGAAGCGCGAGAAGTAGGCACCGTCCACTATTCGTATTTAGGTAACATTTCCCCTCCAACAGCCAAAACAATATATCAGATAAACATGAAAATGCTAATCATAACAATTTCAGATTTCTCGTCAAAATAGTTCCATGATTTGATATAGCCTAATTACAACTCAACATATCTTGAAGATTCCATTTCTGTTTTGCTGCAGTGTAGTTTAATATGTATGTTTATTTGTTGAAGTAATTTAAATTAAATAATATTTTCTGTCATAGATTTTATGTACTGTGAGGGAATTGATTATTACATGAAATAATTTTAATAATAGGCCATTTTAACAATCGTAGCTTGGTATGGGGAAATTTTTAAGGAGAAAGTAGGAATAATTTTATTAAGATTATGTTAAAAGTTTTCTGAAGAATGTACACACACACACACACACACACAGAGAGATAGGGATATTTAAAGAGAACTTAGCAACATAACGGAAAAGTCATTAATTAAAGCTTATTTTTAATGAAGAAAGTATCTGCATAGAAAATGTTTGCTTAAATGTAAAATAGATGCAGCAGATTGCACAACTGCCAATAGGCAGCAGATGGCAATAAAGAGCAGAGCATGGGACTGTTTTCAATGCCAACATGGTAATCGCCTACTGAGAAGTCTTTCTGTGTTTGCTTACCATGAAACAGAAACTATGTAGCAAGTTTAACAATCAACCATCATCTAGAGCACCACATTCTTAAGTGGCATAAACAGTATTGCAAACGTGCATTGTCTATTAGACATACTTATGAGCCTTCAAAGAAAATTTTTTCTCTTTATACAGAAAGCATTTTGAATGACATAACTTTTCTTCACATGGAAATATAGTTGATGCCACAGCTGACTGGAAATGAGAATGACATCATTTTAAAATTAGATGTGGCTCCATCGCATTTTCAAAGTGTGGTGCGAACCTTTGTAATTATAAATTTTGTATGTCACTATATTGGCAAGTGATTTAAATATTTCGTCCTGGCCGCCAAGATATCCCGAACTTACTTCGATTGGGATTGTGTGCAAGGCTTTGTCTTTTTCCCGTCCCTCTATGTTACTTAGAGAACTTACGAGATCGCATAACTGAAACTATCGGGAAATATCAAAGAAAGTGTGGTGTGGGTTTAATTTTAATATCGTCTTGGGTTTACCCATGGAACACACATTGAGAACTTGTAATAGTCATTGTATAAATATTTTCTGACATGTAAGCTTTCATTTAGAACCTTTTTTTCCATATATATACGTACACACACAGGCATAAGTCTCTATTAAAACCATTACAGTTTTCGACACTATTTTAAATAATCCTGCATATACAGAATAAACTGGGTACGCTATCACTGTAAAAAAAATACACTTTCTGCACACTTTTGGAACACTTCCTAGAAACTACTTTTGATCACTTCTTGTACACATTAAATATGCACAAGAAGTGTACAGGAAGTGCTTCAATAGTGTACAGGAAGTGCTTCAAAATTGTACAGGAAGTGTACAAAAAGTGCAGCAAAAGAAGTGTACAGGAAGTGTGCAAGAAGTGCTTCCAATATAAAGGTGTCCCAAAAGTGTGTAAGAAGTGTGCTGCAGAAACTACTTTTGATCACTTCTGGTACACTTTACACATTTGGAACACTTTTGAAAATACTTGAGCGACACTTCTTGCACACATGAGATATATCGCAATTCAGTACTCATACTTAGTTTCTAGAATAAAAATACAGTTGACTCACATTTAACTTGACAATTGAAGGAGGAAAAAGCAACAACTTTCAACTGTGAACCTTAAATTTTGTGTGATGCGTGTTTGTTTTTCTGCGACGCACGTACCTTCTACTTATATAGTCCAGAATCAAAAAGGTTGCTCATGGGAGATTCACTTTTATTCACTGCAGTACATTTTCTTCTTTAATTTGTATCTTAGATGTTCACATATTTTTCGAAGAGTGTTAAAGCACAATTTTTCATTATTTGTTGTACAAAAACTTATGTTTCTTGTACACATTTTGACAGAACCATCTAGCGGCCGGTGTAGGAAACTCAGTATAAAGTAAGTATATTCTGAGCTTTTTTCAGAATATTAGGTTACGCAACAACATAAAGACTCGCTTCGAGTAATTATCTAGATACATGAGTTTCAATTTTCGACAAAGTATTTTCATACTACACTCGACGAAACTGGACAATCGTTATTTCAAATTCAGAAGCACGCTCACGCACATATAGTAAATTTAACCAAACGTTTTGTTTCTCTTTACTTACATATGTATCATTTTGTTTACGAGTACCAAATTTCGTCTGACCAAATTTTTTGGTATTCTTAAACAAAATTATTTAGTAATTACAAGCAACATTTGGTTACCGGAAACAAAAAGCATAACCAAACAGCTCAACTAAACTTTTTTGGTAATTCCAAACAAACCAGTTTTTTCTGTGTAAGGCGAAGTAAGTGGCGTTACATAATAATGATGATGACAAATTTCCAGCAACAACCAGCCCCCCGAAGTTAACGACCTGTTTTGGTGTGCTTTAAAGATGAATAGTTCGATTTAAGAAAATCTATTAATTTCCTCGGAACATTCAACTTGCTCCTTCTTCAATTTTAATGAGATTTATCCAATTATCAAATTTGTACATTAAACAAAAAAGTATTGATAGTTTCATGATGCAATGCGATTTCCATGTGTTCCAGGAAAAAAATAGTTATATTTTGTTATTGTTTAATGTTGTTTGCTTTCAAGTGTGTTACTACTTTATATAATGAAATTGATTTATGTTCATAAGATATTCATTTGTCAAAAAAGTATAAAATAACAATCGATATGACCAACAACACAAAATGAAATCATGTGCTACAAAAGTGTACAAGAAGTGTACAGACTTACTTTAAACAAAAGTGTACAGAAAGCGTTGAAGAAGTGCACACAACTTTGAATGTGTCCCCAAAGTGTGCAACAAGTGTACAAAATTTCGTCATTTCGGGTCGCACACATCTAGAACACTTTAAGTACACTTTTGCAACACCTTCAATACACATCTTGTGCATATTATATGCAAGAAAGTGTACCAAAAGTGTACAAGAAGTGTATTTTTTTTTACAGTGTATATAATGAGATATAAACATCAACTTTTTCTTTTAAATTGCAGAACAATAATTCCAATAACAGCCTGGATATTGCGAATGCATTGTTCCCTGACGAGGGTTTTACGCTTTTGGAGGAATTCACAAACAGAATTAAGTCAGATTACAAGGGAGACGTGGAAACCGTGAATTATCAGAAGCCAGAGGAAGCAGCCGAACACATCAACTCGTGGGCAGACAAGAAGACCCGTGGACTCATTCAGAAAGTTGTCTCGAAAAGTGAGGAACACCTCGTATATATTATATATATATGTTATCGTTGCGAATTAGGCTTGGTCGAAAAGGAATTGCTTGAATATTTTGCATGCAAGTTTCACAGCATGTAGTTAAGGTAAAGAGGGGATGATATTCTTATAGAGGCATCCAGGACTCTGGAAGAAAATAAGTGCAAGATAATAATTTTAGTAGACCAATAGTTATATTTATTTGCATATTTAGGAAACTATAAATGCTACAAGAATGAAATTTTGTACAATGAATTCGGATTCAATTTCTAATTAATTATCTACATTGGTTTTTGATTGATTCAATTGGTGTTTAAGTACACTTTATGCACAGTATGGCTAATTGGGACTGGACCTACAGTTTAAAGTGGGATCCGAACCACTATTTGCCTCCAGCGGGTATAGAACCCGGGACCCCTTGATTACAAGGCGACAATGCTACCACTGCACCACCGAGGACGCTTTATCCACATTGGCAATTCGTTAAAAATCTGTAACAAATAAAACAGGACTCACTAATGGGGAAAGAAGGATAGTTTTCTTGAAGTGGTTTGTGTCAGTGTTAACTCATTCTAATGTTTATTTTAACAACACTGACGTAATATATTATTATATTCAATTATGTACACTGAATAGAAAATTGCATTATGTTTCTTTCAATTTTAGTTATTTTTCGCTTGATAATTCAGAAGTTAAAGCTGAAATTCCGTCTGTTCTACTTATCCATTAGTTACAATCTTCATTACTTATTTACTAACATAATTTAAAATATGAAAACACACATACACAAACAATGAAAGCACTTTCGTAAGCATTTCCGCTAAAACATGATGCAAACATAACTGCAGTTCACATATTACAAATAGGATACATATAATGTTTAATGGTCGCTGTGCATTATTTTCTTATGTCTTTCTGTGTAAACGGCACTTAGTGAGGGAATCAAATTGCTTGTTCAACTTTCATAAGTGTTAACAAATTAATGTTACTAATGAAGAAGAGGTTTGGATTGTTGTCGGTACTAAGCATAAATCGTAGAAAATCAACCAATCCAGAGAAAAATACAGGTAAATAAAATTGCTACTAATTATTTGTAAGAGCTGCGATGATCTAGTCGGTATGGTGCCTGACTGCCACAGCCTTGTCCCTTAAATTAATGACACCGATGATCTTTATTGAGTGTGCAATGACTCTAATGGCCTGTCGATTCTGTTCTTCAGACACGCTGTCTCCGTCAACCAATTTCTTACTGGCCAACGCAGTGTACTTCAAAGGTTTCTGGAAGTTCCCTTTCAACCCCGAACGGACTGTGGAAGCGAAGTTCTACCCCAACGGCAAGAAGGGAGCCTCCGTGGATGTCCCAATGATGAGGCAAGAGGGCGATTTCTTGTACGGAGACTTAAGTGACTTGAAGGCCAAAGCTCTAGCCCTTCCATATCACGTAAGTTCCAATTCATTTTTATAAATACATTGATTGATTGATTTGGTGTTTTTAAGTCCACTTTATGCACAGTAATGCTAATCGGGACTGGACCTACAGTTTAAAGTGGGATCCGAACCACTATGTGCCTCTACCGGGTATCGAACCCGGGACCCATTTTTATAAATACAGCATCGTGTATAGAGTGATCCAATAGGGATTACCCATGTAGTTCTTTTAAGTTTGAACATGGAAATGAAGGACAGAGAGTTATTTTTTTTATATTTTGCAGTATTTATATGTTTATCAACATATAGAAATATCCCGGAAATCTCTTAAATGAAAAATGGGCAACGAAGATGGCGGCTGCCGGGTATATGTACAGAACTTGAATATCGTGGAACTTTCTATGTGTTAGTGCTACGGGCTTCCTCTTCTTATGTATTATGAGTTTATGTTTTATGTGTTAGTTTTATGTATGTATAAAAGGTCATCTTTGGTAAATGAAAATGGGATGGGAATATAGACAATATATATCCTCTAGAATATATCCATCAAATCACGTTCTTGTCGCTACTTCAGTCAGTGATTTATCAACACACCACAAACACCTCCAAAACATCTCCAACATTTCGTCAACACCCCCTCCCCCCAAAAGTTTTCCACAAAGGTTCATTATTTCCATCTTGGCTCTACATTTTCACACATATCCCCCATTCATTTAACCAAGTGTTTCACCGGGAGAGTTGCCATATATGTATGTTACTGATAGCAGCGATATGTTTTGTGATGTAACTTCACACATTGTTTTAACAATAATGTGAGTTCCAAAGATGTACATACATTACAGAAGCAAATTTGTTTTCTCATAACATTTCCACGCTTAAGCATCTTGTTTGCACTTATGAAGGCCATCGAACATTCCGTGCGGTGCGAACTTCTCGCCTGCATATTGCACCTCAAGACAGTAAGAGCAGAGCAGGAGTGGAGTGAGACGCTTGAGTTGAGTTATACACGGAACCACATACTGCCATGATTGCAACGGCACGATGCACTGCTACTCACGAATCAGATGACAAGTTGTTCCCCACGTGACCGACGAAGCCTGTAGCCTCACTCACTCCCTTTCCTCTGCTTCTCTTACAACGCTACAGCACCGTTGATCACTCTGTACTCCATACGTGCATACAAGAGCACTCTTCCACAAATACGGTTGTTGTGCACTGTCCACTTCTAAAGTAATTGCAATATACTAGGAGTATTGTGGCATTTGCTAATGTTTCCAATATTCTATAATACTCTTGTGATTTACTCCCTTGCGGTAGTAGCCAGGGCCATATCTAAGCCTAGTGGGTAGGCTAGAAATATTAGAAGCGGTCATTATTCCATTCTGATGTGATCAGTGCGTTACTTCACTTCTTTCCTATTTCTCTTCACTATTTTTATTGCTATATTCTATGTGAGTATCCCTTCCTCAATTTTATGATATCATCACTCATCCTCACCATCGTGGTTAGCCAAAATCAGAAAAACAATGCTAAACAAGAAATAAGTCGAATAAGTATGATTGATTGATTGATTTGATTTATTTCAGTTCGTATACACCCAAGTCTGTTGGCGATTTGAAGTAAACGTGCAAATAGTGTGCACCTTATGTCGATTTGAAAGAGTAGTTTCGAACGAAAAATACTTAAACCAAATTTTGGGTAACATCAAAAAAAAGTATAATAATATGATGTACAGAAAGGAGAACTTGGTAGTGGGAATTTGTCAGTCATCTTATGTGGCGGATGGTGTCTGTAATATAGTTGCCTTGGCTTCAATAGCTTGATTACGTGAAGGTTTCAGTATGGTTTTGGATGACATCTGCCACTGTCCCTTAAAGATAGATAGAGGAAACATCAGTCTCATACGTCTGGTCAAGAATGAATAAAGAAAAATTCTTAAACAAAATCAACCTTCCAGACACTGTGGAGGAGGGAACCACACTGAATGAATGGGCTGAACTGCTTGCTGCGGGATTCAGTGAGCGCCTCTACCCCTATCAGACCCGAAAGGGTGCAAAACAAACCATGGTCGTCAAAACTAACAGAGTTAAGGGCAAAAACAAGGTCAGCTAGGATGAGGTATCAAAAAGCCATGATTCCGGATGTGCAATCTGCTTGACTTTAATTATACAGGAACTCAGAACTCAGGTCCTTCAAGGAAACTCAATGGAACAGATTTGTTGAGAAAAATCTGAATACAGACAAATGGGGTATTCCCTACAGGATCCTTACTAACAAGACGAAAACAAATGTAGGAAACACCACAATAAGAAAACCAAACGGCAAACTTACTGCCACTATGGAGGAAACGGCAGACGTGTTATTGTACGGTCCCCTTCCGGACGACGACGCGTAGGCGGAAACTCCAAACCACATTGCAACACGACAAAAGAACAAAACTATCCCAAGTAATAACCCTGTGGAACCTTTTGCGCCGGAGGAGATTGTTGGGGAGTTGGCGGGCATGAAGAACTTTAAAGCGCCAGGGCCGGATGGTATCCCGGTGGCAGTAATTAAAATGGCGATGTCTAAATTGCTGACATTCCTGACCAGTCTATTCAACCACTGTCTAATCAACAAGACGTTTCCGATGCTTTGGAAGGAGTTCAGGCTGGTGGTGATACCAAAGGATGGCAAGACAGATTACACGGATATCAAATCCTACAGACCCATATGCCTATTGAACACTGTGGGAAAATTGTTCGAAAAACTCATTAACAAAAGACTTCAAGATTGAATGGAAATACAGGCGCTCAGTATGGCTTTACTAAGGGTCTTTCCACTGAGGATGCTATAAACAGACTAAAGACAGTCACTATTCAAAGTACTGAGAGAATCATAATGGCAATTTTTGCGGACATAACTGAGGCCTTTGATATCCTTTGTTGGCTTCACCCGTTCGCGGTACTCAGAGACCGGGAATGTGCAATGACTTTAATAAGAATAATAGAAAATTACTTTCAGGACAGAAAAGTAACCTTAAAAATGAATGGAGTGTAGACAGCAAAGGTTGCCACCAAGGGGTGCCCGCAGGACTCGGTTCTCGGACCGCACTTCTGGAATCTGAACCTGGAACCTTGCCTTCAAAAGCTGAAAGATGATCCCAATGTACAAGAGGTCATTGCGTACGCGGATGATTTGGTTATCTGCACTGGAAACTCCAGAAGACAAATAGAGAAAGCAACCTACAGCTCTCTTCAAACTCTCCAAAACTGGTGCAAGGGAATTAAGCTGGAACTCTCCAGGACAAAAACCAAGTACTTATACTCAAGGGCAACATAGCCAGAAATAGGAACCCATCAATTAACCTGGAAGGTAAAACAATACAAAGAGTCCAGGAATTTAATTATCTGGGGGTAACAATCGAAGAAGGAGTAAAATTCAATTCACACATCAAGAAAGCTACTATTATAGCTGAAGCAACCATGGGCAAATTGACAAGTCTAGCCTCACAAAATTATAACCTGCAACCCAGTATAATGAGAAATTATATTAAATCCATATATGAGGCCTCTACGTGGGTAGAGGCACTGAAGAACAAGAAAAACATTAATGCAATTAGGGCCTCACAGAAGCGAATCTTGCTAAGAACAACTGGGGCCATATCCAGGGAAGCGTTGCTTGTGATCACGGGCCAAATGCCAATCGACCTAGAAGTCAGAAGAAGAGCGGCGGGATACTATCTCAAAAAGGGCGACGACGCATCCATCACCGGATGCATATGCGTCTTTCTTCCAACTGCATATGACATCAAGAACAAATTACTAGATGACTGGCAACGGGAATGGAATGACACTCCTAATGGGAGAAGAGTCCACGAATTAATACCCAACATCAGAAATAACATCTTTGCCAAATTCACCACATTCCGAGGAATGACTCACCTGGTAACTGGACATGGACCATATGGATCCAATCTATGCAAATTCGGAAGAAGAGAAACATATGTCTGCGCAGACTGCAACAACGCAAAGGATACTCCAGAGCACAGCACCTGCTGCTGTGGACCATGTGAAAGATATGAGGAGGGAACTACCTACTTTTATCCTGAAGTTACTTCTCTGCGAGGAGCAATTGGGCACGCTGAAGCTACTGGCTGATGCCGTCTCTTTCGTAGAACTCTCCACATTTCGGACACAACAAGCAAATCTACACCAAGCTCCCCCACCACTCAACCACCTACCACCAACCCGTAGCCCACGACCGCGAAGAAGATGCGAACTTCACAATGCAGCCGCTGCCAACACTAACGAGGAAAACCGTGAAGAGCGGGAGGCTCCAGTGGGTGCCTCACGAAGGAAATTCCTGACTGTCTCAACTGGAAGAACTGATGCAGCGGAGCGTCGAAAAGTTCGACCCAGGAGGGAACCAGGGGAGCGCCATAAGGACTACATAGCCAGGGTCAAACTAACAAAACAAACTTAAAGCTACACCTTTTCCCTCAAAAATTCTTCTAGAGCAGGAACACCTGCTCACTTAAAAGAGTTGGCACCCCAGCTAAATTCTATATTCATTCATATCTGCTGGCACTCCAACGGAACTACACCAACACATACATATATAGATTCTATTCATTCTCACTTCGCATCTCAGAAACTATTCTAATAACACTTTTCTTCTTTATTAACCTTTTGAATTTACACTGTCTTTACTTATATTACACTATATTATATTATTATATTATATTATTTTATTCTCTTATATTATATTATGTTACACATTTCATTTAGCTCTTTTCTCTCAGTAAATACACACATATATAATTATATTACACAACAAGTAAACACGACGAGATTGGCCATCAACCGAGAAAAGCCCAGCCTCTGGGGCGGATACCCTCGAAAGCTTCAACTAAGAAACTAAAAGTAAAATAAATCACACTCTTCCAAAGATTGATAGCCAATCGCGTCGTAATACCTACACTAATACCTTACCAAATTACACCAAAGTGCAGTCAGTGATACGCCACACACATACAAACTGGACCCTGGCTTCCGATCACAAGGTTAGCTAAACAGGAAATTATAAACTAAATTACCAAATGTCACCACACACATAACTATCACACATAACATACTAATCTTGTAACCAATAATCAATCTTTCATTTCCAGGCAACTTGTGATTGTGATCTAAAATTTATGTAATCAAATTATGTGTCCATTTATTTTATTAAAATTTATTTTGTTATGTATCAAAATGGAAATTAATAATGTAGAGTAGAGCAAACAATAACGAGGGTAACCGTAAAATTCGCGACACAGACGTCCCTGTTGGAGAGTTTGAGCTTATCAACAGAAGCACCTCTTCTAGTTTCGGATCGCAGTCTGTAGTATTCTCAGGAATGGTTGTGCTGCTGTAGACAAGATACACATAATAGAAACACTCAAATATACGAGTACATATTACAATGTATTTCGTTGCATAATACAGCGTTTACAAACTGCTGCGATATGTTATCTCTAGCGTCGCTTCTACGCGCTCTCACAGACTACTAACTTGCTTTATATTAGGCACTAGAGTTCTGAGAGACTCATTGTGGCCATTTTGGCTCCAGTTGTATAACTCACTGAACAGTTTCTCTGATTTATTTGTTTAAAAGATAATTGTTTTTCTAGAATGACAAATTCTACATGCTGATCCTTCTTCCCAACGAAGACACCAATGTGAATGAAGTCATTTCAAAGGTGAAATCTGTTGAGGAGATCAAGAACCAAATGCAGGAGACCAAAGTCGAAGTGTCCCTCCCTAGATTCAAGATTGAGAGCGACCTGAAACTTACTACACCCCTGAAGGAGGTAAGAAATGATAGAAAATTACAAATAGACATATTTTCTGATAATATGCTAGACTTTATGGCAAAGTGTTCACGTTGCGTGTTACGAAACCAGCCGTAAGTTCTAATTTTGTTTAAGTTAAGGCCTTTGTGTTAAGTCCACTTTAGACGAAAGCATTTTCCTTAGCATTTTTTTTAACTTTTGTACCATGACGAAAATGCTACCGTGTAAAGCGAGAAATGCTATGGCCTTTCAGATGGTATGGCATATTTCATGGCATTTCTCAAGGATAGAATCCGTCCTATTTCCGTAGTATTTTTCGTAGCATAACCAATCAGAAGCGATCTCTAGGTCACGAGTGAATGGCGCCTGCGTGAGATGTAAACAATGCATCACTTCACATTTTTCAAAGCCGATAACTATTCAACCGAGAGGAATAACGTTTCATATAAAACTTTATTAGGTACAAAAGAATGGCACTGCTATCTGTTCTATCCCCCCTCTCTCTCTCTATTCCTTTCATCTCTTTTTCCTCTTATCTCTGTCTGGTTACTCCCCCCCTCTCTCTTTCTCTCTCCCCTTTTTCCCTGTCTTTTTCTAAGCTGAACAAAAAAAAAAAGGATCTGCAAGGAAATATTCACGATGCCTTGTTAGGTCGTAACTTTCACGTCGAAATCTAATTGTTCTTTCTTTCCAAATCATTTCAGCTGGGCATCGTAGACATTTTCTCAAGCAACGCCAATTTGAATGGAATCAGCGAATCCCCTCTCAGCGTCTCCGATGTAATCCAGAAGGCCATTATTGAAGTCAACGAAGAAGGGACGAAGGCTGCCGCTGTAACAGGTGAGTCTGAAATCATTTCAAAAGCACTGCATCGAAATGTGAAATTCTGCTTCATTTTAAGATACTTTAAAACTTAAACGAGCCTTCAGCGAACAAACGTGTTAAGTTCCAACTTTATTCGAGCACATACTAAGTCTGAAATGTTTGTGTATGCCATAGTGGTTGGTTAAAGTAACATTTGGAGTTCAAGTTGCACATCTTAGACGAATATTTGAGTTATAGCTATTGTCAAGTTACATTAACAATTTTCACAGTTGTCAAAAATCTTTAACTATTCCCTGCCTGCAATAGGTGTGTTTCACCTACGTCACAACTGCTGAATTGTGGCTTCGAGCAGCCATGATCGAGGCCAGTTTTTGTAGATAGATGTACGGAATTCAAGTGGGGTGGCGGGAGATTTGAACCTCGTTTACGAGGGTATCGTGCAGTATTCAAACAGAAGTTCTCGTTATTTCACGAGATTTCCTTGAACACGACAAAACAAAATTGGTCGCGAACGTGACGGCTGTATGCATCCTGACGTGACATGAAACCCACCTATAAGAACGAATTTAATGTACTCAAATGCATGTGATTTCTGATAAATCCTATTGGTTGTTGGAATGGCAGCTTGTAGCGAATCTTACATGCATGAATACAGCCTTGCCATTCAATATAGCTGCTATTTTAAAGTTGTGGATTTTTTTTTGTAGCTGTACGACCTACGACCAATATATTCATGGGAAACGAATCATTTCTCAGAAGTCACGTGGTTTTGTATACAGTAACTTCACTCTTACAGTAGATGGATAATAGTTTATATATCAATATTTGCATATTAAAATTATTCGATATTAATACCATTTGAAGACTGTTTTATTGCAGGGACACTTATTTCTGTAGAAAAAAAGTACTCGTCTCTGCTAGAAAACAACTATAAATTCCAGTTTCAATTTCTGCATTCAACCTTACCTTTACTGAATGTTTTCACTTTATCGTTGCAGTGATCGGTGTTGGGTCATCTCCTTTTGCAAATCCAGAATTCAAAGTGGACCGTCCATTTGTGAACTGCATTGTTGAGAAGGATAGCGGTATTGTTATCTTCAAGAGCAAAGTTTTGAATCCCCAGTAGCTGGAATACTTATATTGTGTGGTGAATACTAATTGCCTCTTTGTACATCAGTTTTTAAATACTATTCCTGTACACACCACTTCCCTTATTAAAGAGTCTTAACAGCATCTTGTGCAATTGTGTGATTTATGCTTGTCTTTTGTCAAAATCACCTGATGGGTTGATTTGGTTTATTGATTCATTAGTTTGGTTTATTTTACTTTGTTTATCTGCCACTTGTGGCTAACTGCTATGATGGGGATCAGTGATGCTTAGGGAAGGGATTTTAAGGTGCAAAATTATGGTCGGGAAAGGGAAAGAAAGGTTCTGAAAATGTTTTCACAATGGTGTGAAAAAAAGGTGCTGATAAAACGGCTACAGCTGGATTGCGCAAACTTTTCCGGTTTTATCAGTGGTATCTGATAAGCCGTTGACAAGCTGTCACAATGTACAGGATTGCGCACAAAAGAATGAGGCGATGTTGTCAGATGTAAAATGTTCTCAAGTCGTTCTCACTTCTGTTGTGTTTGTGTGTGGACTTACACGTGTTTTTGCTGGAAGGGTAGCTTTAGATAGGCATAGAGGATGAACCTGATTGGTGCACTAGATGAAATGGTCCGTGTATCTCCGTATTTATATCGAAGATCACGAGCTTCGATTGACAGAAGTGTTTGTATCTGGTGTTGGTTGTGTTGTGTTCTTCTGACGCTGAAGAATGACGGATTTCCGATTAAGTGTTACTGAAAAAGGAGTTGCTTGTGTGATTAAGGATGCATTTAAGTATCGTCGATTTCGGGAGAATAAGAAGGGATCACAGTGGCGGTAAGTGAATTAACCTAACCTAACCTAACCCTCGGACGAATTGAAAATACATAACTTCATAGTGGAACAGTATCAGAAACTTAAAAGTTGCAGACATTCAGAATATGAGACAGGACGTATCAAATTTCTGAAAACTGTAGGGTTAAAATTACAACCAAGCAAACGTTAAAAGGTTGATGGTGTCAATAGTGACTTACTGTGTTATGTAAATTGGTATGAAAATTGTATCTTGACTTGCTACATTTACTGCTCAAATTATTATTTTTATTTAATCCTTAAGAGATTTAGTATTTATTTCTAATTTCTCTCTCTCTTCTTGTCTAAAGAAAAAAACAGTTTTGCGCACAGACTTTAAAGCTATCAAAGTGGCAATGTTGGATCAAAATCTGTGCGCAAAACAGGTCAGTGAGATTTGAGCGCAATTCTGGATCTAAAGTGTGCGCAATTCGGTTGCGGCGGATAAAACGCCTTTATTCAGGTCTAAACCAGTTACCTACATTACGTTCTGCTCTACAAATAAGACTATAGAGCGACCACAAGGAAAAAACCTTGGACGAAAAGTTCCCGCGCAGCTTTCCCTTCTTCCGTTCAGCTCGAGCCATAAGGATGCATGGTCCACTCTCCCCCTCCCCTCCACGCGGGAGTACCTTGCACAGGAGTCGCGGGTCTGCGCAGGTATCTTTGCTTGTGGATCTACTATAGGATTTTATGTAGCTGTTCGAGAAGAGTGAAGATCATTTATTTTTCTGTCGATTTTTTTAACGAAACATGAGTAAGGGGAAATGTGTTGAAGCATCAAAGAAGGGGTAAAAAGGGATAAATCTGCTAATCTCACGAAAAGGTGCAAAAAGGTGGAACAAAGGTGCATTTTACTTGATTTCATGTCCTAAAATACATATTTCATACGATCGGTATGAAAACAGCAATATTCTTGGAAAGGTGCTGCACCTTAATATAATCCGTTCTCTAGTGATGATATGATGCAATGGATGAATGGACAGTCACCCATATCCAGATCGGGATTCGAACCCGGGACACTTGGCGTCGTAGCGCTCTGTGTTAACCACTTCGCCACGGACACCGACTTGTCAAAATGACTCAAACAGAGCTTTCTTTGGTTTATTGATTTGATTTATTTTCTGCCACTTTTGGCTAATCGCGACGATGAGCGATGATTGATGAAGGGACACTCACAAGGAACACCCATGTCCAAGCTTGGATTCGAACCCGGGACCCAAAGCGTAGTAGTGTTACAGAGCTTCTATGGTTTCTGTTTATTACAGTACTGTAAATTCATGCGTCTACAGCATGTATGAGACACTATACTGAACGTAACTCCAACTGGCGGCTGGGAAACAGCGAATCAGCGATCAGTTGAATTTTCCTCGACTAAGATCGGGCATTTTCGAGTCACAAGGTACCGAACGTTTTTCGCAGGACGGAACAAATGAGCGTTGGGTACCAAACGTATCGTAAAGCGAGAAAGAGTCTTCTCGGCCAACGGTATTGTCAGCACCAGAAATCAGCGGGGCTTGATGGTACAACTGCACAGGCGGTTCTGAACGATCAAGTTTCCGGAAGGACCACTAGTCACAGGTCGAAATGCAGGCGGACACACAGTCATATAAAGACAGCTGGCAAAAACAGAAGTACCCTTGGCAACGTTGATTCGGAAGAGCGATGTCATCCTTCAGCTTTTACTTCGCAAATGAGTTTGTTGACACCCATCGGACCACACGCCCCCGAAAATGATTGGGGGGACAGGACGCGTCAAAAATAGCAATCAAGGTCAACCGCCAGTTGGAGTTGCGATCCGTATAGTCATAGAACTAATAAGGATGCATGCCAGGCCTGGGCAACCAGCCATATATGTGAAAGAGCGCTCTCGTATGCACGCGTGGACTGCAGACTGAGAAGCAGTACTGTAGCGTTGAGCGATGCAGAAGACTTCGTCCGTCGCGTTCGTGCAATGGGGAACCTCCCTTTATCTGATTCCCAGTGTGCAATTGCAATAATGTCAGAAGAAGTGGTTCCGTGGAAGAAGGGCGCTTTCCCGCACAGTACAAACGGATCCACTACTCCTGCTCTGCTCTTTGCTGACCTTCAGGTGTAGTGCACGGGCGGGAAGCTCGCACCGCACGAAGGGCAAGCGAGATGCTCGTGCCTGATGTAAACGGTAATGATTAGGGCTCGGATGTTGATGATAAAAAAAATTCAAAAAATGACCTATAGAATGACTTTAACCTGGCGTTGGTCGACATGTTAGTGCTGCTTATATATCTGTTGTAAAATAGGAAAGCACATTGAAACTCGGTCTGGCTGTCTTTTGTTTTGTTACGGGTGGGAAAATAAAATAGGATGGAGAGTTCCAGTCACTTGTTAGAAGTTATGCCGTGACTCTGTCAACACATTGTCCTATGTTAGCGTGACGCTCACGTGTCGACCAACCGCGGGACTGTTTTCTTTCTTTCATTTGTTTATTTATTTGCTTTTTGTTTTCGTGAATTGTACAGGTCTTCTTGTGTTTCAATACTTTCTTCATGATGGACAATACTCATATATTGCCATGGTTAATGGACGATAATCGGACGATACATACTATGAAAGTGTACATGAGGAGCAGAGCGATATTCTTGAATCAGAAAATAGTGATGTGGAGCATAAGTGATCATGAGAGCAACGTTAAAGTAAGAGCCGTGAAAGATGACAATCAAACTCAAAGAAATATTCATGGGCCACAGTACACTGGACGTGACGAAACAACAATGTGTAATATTCACATAATGAACAAAACATTGACGTTAAGAACCAAAAAAGATCACCGAATTTTGAAAAAAATTAGGTGCGTCGTCCTAACATGTCAACGATCAGCGTTACTCCGTCATCAGTCAACCAACGGCGGGTGAAAATTATTTTAAAAAATAACTAAATTTTCTTTAAACTAGCCAAAAAATATTGTTCGCTCTTAAAATTGAATCTTGATTTTTTTCGTAAATTAAAATATAGTAGTTGAATAATTAGATGAAACTCGTTGTTTGGCAGTTTTTACTTCAAGGTTACGTAAAATACACCTCAATGTTTTTCTGCATAAGTCACTCACTTCCATTCAGAAATCAGAATGGGCCTGCACGATACAGCATAAGAAATACAGGTGTGTTTCGCCTGCATCAGATTATAGTCTCCTTATGTTAACTATTTTTTTCTTTCAAATCACAGCCAGTAAGAGAAGCTCACCGTATGCTTCACCCAAAATTTGTTGGAGGAAAAATATATTTATTACAATTGCCAAAAATTGCAGTTAAAAATAATATTGTGATTGTATATTGTGACCAAATTTCGATTAGTGCTTGCTAATAATACCATGTTATTGAATTTCAATATGTAAGTTATGCTAATAAATATATCTAAAATTTACGAAACATTAGGAAAGGAGCAAAGAGATACTAACAAATTATAACAAATTAAACAGAAATGCAAAAAAATGATTGAAAATGACCTAAAAGCTAAAGTAAAGGCCGGATTGAAAAAGACAAAAAATGTAAAATGAAAACAACGTTCTCTGATTCTAACTGATGGGAAACGACAACGGGCTATCAGGTTCAGAATTGCCTTTAAGGAAAGAAAAAAAATACTTTCATCAACTTCCGAGCTATTTAAACCCTTTTGACTAATACCAATGGTGATGATTCTGGATGAACATATTCATGACCTCAAGAAAAACGTTAATGGCTTCCATTCTGAAGTTTCAATGAAAGATCGTCAATGCACCAGTCGAGATGTGATTGATTGATTTGGTTTATTTTACTTCGCTTTTTCTGCCACTTTTGGTTAATCGTGAAGATAAGGACGAATGATGATATTATTAAATTGATGCAGGGATACTAACATACCCAGGTCGGGATTCGAAACCGGAACCCCTGGCGTCGTATCGCTCTGTGCTCACCACTTCGCCAGGGAGACAGGCAATGATGTAAAGGGTTTGACCATTCGTCCGGGAGACCGAAGTCCCCAGTTCGAGGTGCCAAACAACTCTACCGCTGGTCCGTAGGTTCAGGGTTCCGCGGCCGCCCGATTGGACGGTCGCCGGTCCTTGGTTCGCGTCTCCGGTTAAGGAAACACGAATCCTACCACCAGCTAACGGTTTAATTCCAGGTTCATGTCACCGGGTCGGTTATTTACACCTCCGGCGGTAAGCCACGTCGTGCATAAAGTGGTGCTGTTATTCATTTTATAGCAATAATAATAATAATAATTGTAATAATAGAAAACTATAAATCTTCTGGTCAACGGAGACAAGCTATACAGCTTCAAACTCAGGACTAAAACCAAAAATATCGACCATACGAGGATATACATCTATACATACATATAAATGAATCAAGAACACCTGTAGGGTAACGAATATATACGTGTATTCGGCAAATATAAACACAACAATGATAATATAACACATTACTTGTACATATCCCCTCGCTCTCATTCCATCATGCACTCACACACACACACACGCTGCAGGGGTGAACACAATATACCATTACATGATAAAATATCTAACCGCCTCTTTGGTTTATTTCCCGTGTACCTTCGAATTTGAGATTTCTATTAGCCCCTTAGGCTTGCTTTCAATGTAAATAAGCGCGGCCAGCGCTCTGTCACGTATGAGACGCGATTAGCTAGGCGTCATAGTTACCAAAAGTAAATAATAATTGACATTACACTTGTTGAGGCACTATGCAAAAAGAATAAGCATACACTAAATGAATGACAAGAGGAAATTAACTTGATTACAAGTACACGAGTGCTGATAATGCAAACGACTGTAATATAAACTAGGATATATTAAAAATGATTAAGTTGGCTATATTATTTAGTACCTAGTTTTCTAATACCTATATATATCAAAGAGCACGGTAAAAGTCAAATAATTAATTATATAAATACTCGGCGCGAGAATAGGAAACCAATAACAAATAGTAGGTCTTTTACGTTTATAGAATTTCGAAGGGTGAGCGAAATAGGTTCTTAATTTTTTAAGATTTATAGTACTTTTGATTGGATTGGCCAAAATAATTAGTAATTGCAGGCAACATTGTTCGATTTCATCTCGCTTTGTGTTATGACAAACCAGTGGCGACGTAGGTGGACAAATGTTCACTCTCACACATAAAGAAATAACTGGAGGATACTATACCGACTCAATGGCGGCGTGGTCCTCGTTGCGGCGTCCCGACGATACTCGTGGCTATGCCAGTCTGTCCTCCTGGCGGGCAAAAACTGTCTCTTCGACTTAGACGTAACATTCATTTTTCTTCCTATTTTCCATCGCGGCGACGAAGATGGGCGGAAAAAGCACCTCGCTTCCATCTGTCTGCACGGGACGTTGCATCCGATCATGGCTTCAATGGCCGTTCGGGGATACGCAGGGCGTCGGGTCGTCTAAGGGCGGACGTCGTTTCATCTCTCTCTCTTTTCTCTATCTCTTCTCCTTTTCTCGACGTAACATCCGTCTCACTGTTGTACTGTCGTCTCCCACCTGGGTTGGCAATGCGAGTTGTCGCTGCGGCGTGGCTTTCATCTCAGACGCCGTTATGCAAGCGTCGTGGGGCGGTTCTCTTGACTTAAGGCGTCGTATACTTAAGCAGGCGTCGTGGCTTCTTCTCTTGGCTTCATGGCAGCAGTAATCGGAAACCCGAATGTCCCGTCCCTCTCGTAGTTTTCAACCGCCCATGGTTATTCAATGTCCCTCCTTACAAAAAGGGGAAAAAACACACATGGAGCACGTGAAACACGTAATTAACACGGCCTCAATTCCTGGCACTGTCACTGTGATCACACACTCACGACAATTAACACGACGCGGTCGAAAGGTTAAAACAAAGCAAAGTTCCTTAACTCGCGCAAAGTGACGCGGAGATGGTGTTCGGTCTGAATATGGCGCTAAACTGTGTCGGTCCTCTGGAGTCCAGGGATATTTAAGGAAAACTTGAAACTTCAAAAAATCAACCGCCTCGCAGTTCGTTAGCTTAGAAAAAATGCTGGACGGTGGTCTTTCTTCCAGGCTCGTTGTCCACTTGGGTGGTTGGGGGTGAAGAAAAAAAACAGAGCGGTCCTCACACGTGTTGCGAAAGAACTCCCCCTCGGTCGGCAACTTGGACGTTGTTCCATTCGTTGAACAAGTAAAAGTCACCCTTAGTGTCAAAAATTCCACAAGTCGGTATTGTTTTCCTACCCTCGCCGTCTAGAACCGAAAATCCAAGAAAAGCCAAAAAGCACAACTGGCTACAGAAAGTTGTTAAGAGTATTTACGAAATTATAAAATACAATCACATACTACAAAAAGACTGGTGACAAAAGTAATTGTCACAATGAGCTATCCGAATGGAGCTAGTAAAGAGCTGTTGTTATGGATAATTTATACAGGGTGGTCCATAAGTGTGGAAACACCCATGGGGACAATTTATTACAACCTGTTACCAACATGGCGGCTCACTTGAAATTTGCCATCTTGGATTCAACTTTTTTTCTTAACTGTGATATGATCGTAAGAAAAGTTGATGGAGATTGTTCTTATCACGTCGAGTTATTGTGAAAGATTTCGATGAATGTCACCTAGACAGATTATGAAGTTGATTAATAAATTTCAGAAATAGGTACAGTCAATATCATTATGGCCGCGGTGGCTCGCTCGGTAACGCGTCAGACTACCATGCTAAAGGTCCCGGGTTCGATCCCCGGCTGGTTCAAATCCGGGAACTTTTCTAACGTTTGAAGCGGCCCCGCCGCCCACCCAGCGTCGAATGACCTGGATACCTGGTGGTAAAGGCGGTCAGGGAAGTGATGCTGATCACATCACCCCCACTCACAACCGAATGAAGAAAGTGTGGGGCTTTATCCCACAACCCCTATACGCCTTCATGGTGTGGTGCTAAGCACAGGAGAGCACTTTACCTTTTTTTACCTTTACAATATAATTAACTATCAAGTGACCTTTAACGGCAAACAGCATACTGGCTAATGTTACATTGTAAATAAGCAGGTATTGTAGGTACCTCACCTAAAGGTATAGATTTACGAAGTACAGCCCATTGGCTTACGCCAAATCCGCCGGAAGGTAAGGATAGTTCATTCCTACATAGGTTGATAAGAAGAGCTTACAATTTGGGTTCTTTTTATTCAAAAAGACAATCAATCAATTATACAAAATGTTTGTTTGCTAAACGTCTTGCCAACGTGGCCTATATTTATACATTTCTATGGATTTACATAATTACATCATGTAGATTTTTCACTTGCAATTTCTACATGAAATACTTAATTGGAATTTACTTATCTTCATGAAATATTTTTCCAATGCCTAAATGAATCACAAATGAATTAATTTTGATTTCTAAAATATCAGCAAATTTCTTCCATATCATTATATTTTAATGTTTATCACATATTAATGAACGCGCAGATGTTTGTAATACAAATTTACAATGTGTACACGGCTAGAATTGACCAGGACGACAAAATATGAAAACAGAAGTCTCGGGTGTTGGGCTCCAAAAATACAGCATTCAGAACTTACTCATATTTCACGTTTCATGAAAAATGACACTTTCTACAAAAGAGGGAATTTTTCTCAGGGTCTTAAAATTGCACAGTAGCTAATAATTTCTCACGATTTACTTCAAAGTATAAAAAAATCACAGTGATCAAAATATACAACTATCTAAATATCACTATTTTGTCTGAATTAAAAAGTAATTAGATAGAAATGTCCAGAAAATACAGCAGCCAGTTCTTCACACCAGAGTTCCAAGTTTACTTTTTAAGACAAAAACCGAAAGAATCCTTGTCAAATTAAAAATACTGGCATCTAGTCTAAATACATTGTCAATAGAGATTATAAAAGTTATGTTTTCCAGACTACTGTTTATATTTTTAAAGCTTTGTTATTTAACGTAGATTTACTACTTCTCTAGGTTAAACACGATCATGAAGGCGAAAGACACAATAAAACAAAATAAAATTCATGTCATGGCTGGGACTGGAATCCAGAACCTTCGACAGATCTTCCAGATGAGTAGACAATATCAGATAAGACCGTTATATATGTATTAATTCGACTTATACTCTTCAATACTGGTTTATTTTATATTTTCTTATCTTAGTTCAAATATAAAGAAGGGATTTCTCCTTAAAACTAAAAAAAAAAAACTAAACTTGTAGGTACAGGCGGAGAAAGAATTACCTGGGCCACGGGACCTAGAATTTCGTATCGTCTTAAAGCCTGTTGTTTATGCAACCCAAATAACAAATTATACGCTTAAGTTTGTCTGGTGGATCTGAGTTCTCGGGAAGGATTGAGCATTAATAGCATGAGTCACATGACTCATGCCCCAGCCACAACAAACAACAGCTGGGTGCTACGTGGCCTCAAGAAGAACATTTCAGCAATTGGTTTCTTAACAAGAGCTTCTCGTAAGGAAATATTATTTCGAGTGATACTAGTCATTGTCAAGAAGGTTCACTGAAATGATGGTTCCCATCACAGGCCACATGCCACACGTTAATTGTTTAAGTCCAGTTTATGCACTGGACCTACAGATTAAAGTGGGATCCGAACCAAATGTTCCTCTACCTGGTATTGAATTCGGAAGCCTTTGATTACATGTCGAAGACGTTACCACTACGCCATCGGAGAGGCAATGGAACGCCTTGAGAAAGAGACGAGTGAAACCATATTTGGCGTAAATTTAAAAAATAAGACAATATTTTGTGGTCACAGTTTCGAACCGTGAGAGAGGCATATATATTTTTTGTCTCATCGTCCATTTCACGAGTTTATAATTCTTCCTCAGCAACACGATTAATACGAGTGGTAGAAGATAAGCGAAGTAAAATAACTGAAACAGAAATAAAAGGGGAAAGCGAAACATATTTTATCCATAATATTCTGCAGTCACTTCAGTCGTGTTCAAGGAATGCTACCTTTAAAGAGAGCCTCGGTGTCTCTCTTGTCTTTTCCCCTTCCTTTGTGCTCTCGATTCCCTCTGTCACGATTGGTCTAAAAACTAATTAATGCGACGTTAATTAAAGAATCCAAACAACGAAACAATGCACAATCAACTGCTCAACATTCCATTTTATTCGAATCGGAAAACAATTGAGATGCTGTAAAATGAAGCAAGATGCAGTAATAAACTGGGAATTTGGTACGGTATAGAATTAAATCGGTGAAGATGTTCCATTTGATTGGATTTTTGTTATTTAGTGTCGCTATTCTTTCACTTTTTGCAAATAGCGACGTTAAAAAGGTGAGTAATGAGTGATGATATGATGACATTGATTAACGGACACTCACCAAGAACACCCATGGCCAAGCCGAGATTCGAACCAGGGGCCCATGCTGTCGTAGCGCGCTGTTATAACCACTCCGCCACGGAGGTTGGTTAGGAGTGGACATTATACCATATTTTGTGTGCCCAATTGGGATCAATCAATGGAATGACTAGGCATATTATATTATTAATATATTCATATCATAATATCACGTCATATTATTCGGCACGAAGTAACATCAGAGACATTCAATCTTGCGTTATTACATTTCAACTATTTCTTCGACTTCAGGTTAATAACACCAATAAGATAAATTATGAAACAAATGATAATGAATGTGGGATATTTACAGTTATTTCGAATTACCTGACACAAGCAACATTAAGCAGACTCGGTGGGCAAGCTCATTAAGTAGTCAACCTTCGATCTCGTCACCAAAGTTCCCGGGTTTGAGTACCGTCCTTGTCACAGGTGTTTGAGTATTTCGTCGTTAATTTCATGTAATGGTCACTCGTCCATGACTAGGAAGGAAAGTGATGTTACGTAACAAAACTAATAAAAATAAACATGATCGAAGAGTACTTATTTCATCTCTCACGAAATCTCCTATAAAACCTGGATATATGAAAAATATGTATCTTCACATACTTTTTCGATTTCTATATTTAACTAGCCGAGACCGAGAACGGGAGAGCAATTTTCAATTCGAGAAACCGAGAGACGGAGACACTGTAAAGTCTTGTTTCTTTCTTGACATCTCCCTAATTGAGTTGTTGTTCTGTTCGTTATTGGCTTTGTATTGGCAATTGTCATTATTCTTCCCCTGTAGGTAAACCATAACGACGATTTATGATGAAATAAAGCAGATAAAACGGCAAGAACAAGAAAGTCATGCCTGCCCGGGACTTCAACCCAGAACCTTACCTAACGAGATTTGAAATTCTGGAGACGGTATCTGTGTTTCGCTTGGCTTTCCTCAACTTCTGTTATTTTATCATGCACGTATAATTAAAATGGATCTGAGAAAATACGTTACGATCCATAATTGTGTTGGTTAGATGCTACAGATGTGAATTCCAACATGGAATAAATTATTCTCTTTTGTATGTGGTTGAACATGAAATTTTCTTACACTGTGAAAATTTCTTTTTTAGTTTTTTCTGCACAGATAAGCTAATCTGGACTGGACCTTCAGTTTAAAATGGCATACGAACTACTACGTGCATCCACCGTGTATCGAACCCGGGATCCCTTGATTATAAGGTGACGATGTTATCATTACGCCATCGAGGAGGCCCCGTGAGAAAATATTATTCACTCGATCTATACAATAATTTATTTAAACATTTACATTTTCGTTTTCTTCTTTCTTTTTTGTTAATTACTCTTCTACGACTCTTTTTTTGTCTTGGAATTTCTTCTTGTTTCAGGAAAAAAATAATACATGCAGGCTGTATACCCCCCCCCCTCCTTGCAAATAGATAGAAAGCTCACTCTCGAGAACTAATTTACAAATAACGTAACCATTAGGAAACAATTCGAACGTTAACTGATATAACTGCAGATGAAACAATACTTACATACGCTAACGAAATATCTATTCTTGTATAAGCTCACAGGCAACAGGTATCTGGTGAGTCATTCACTCTTTCTAACTACGAGCGAAGGTCACTGAACCAAAGGGTGGCAAACAGGCGTCTGCTCTACGAAACAAGGGTTAGCAGACGAGGCCCGTGTTCCTGTTATCAATGACGTGCGAAATAAGGAGGAACACAGCGTTCATATCAAACTAGACGTGTGTTTTGGTCCCGTCATTGCATGTAGAACACTTTCTCGTCGTGGCCTTGAAGGCCTACGTAAAGGCTTCTCTGCAAGAAAGATATCTTACCATTGAGGGGAGGAAACGTGTGTGTGTGTGTATCGCGGTCCTTCAACTTTCGTATTCTTCTTCATTTCAGAACGCGTGCTGTATCGTCGATTTAATCCAATCTAGCCGTTCTAGGATTTAGGTTCTGTTTCTGTTCGGTAATTTCACGTTGTCTTCCTGCTTATGTTATTCGCAACGAAGCTTCTGGTTTCGATAATCTAGACAATAACGGGATTGTGTTGGTTGGTTGAGTTGGTGTCTAAGTCCACTTTATGCACAGTAAGACTAATCGCGTTTGCACCTACAGTTTAAAGTGGTATCCGAACCACTATGTGCCTACTGCCTACACATTACTTTGCTGCTAGATATTTTCATGCTAAGATGTAGGAAGTGCTACATTTTCAGTGTGTGGAATTAAGATTTATTTCTGATACGAAGAATCGGAGAATGGAGCAGTGAGAAAAGTATCACCTCACATGTTTGAATTATAGCGCCCTTCCCCCCACACACAGGATATCCGTCGTGGTTTTTATAACGAAATATAACATGGATGAATTGTGTCAAGAGAAACTTTAGCCTATTCACATCCCTACGGAACTTGGAAGAAAGTCGACGTAGAAATTAGAAAGTTCTGTTCCGACAAAATCGGGACGTATAGTAAATGAAAAAGCAAAGTGCTACCTTGTGCTTTGAACCAAGCCATGAAGGCGTGTAGGGGGTGCGGAGTTAGGGTCCCACACTTTCTTGTTACGGCCGAAGGTGGGGATAATGTGATCAGCACCACGCCCCTGACCGCCTTTACCTCCCCCTCCAAGTTTCCTAGAGGTACCCACTTTATACGATGCTGGGTGGGCGCCGGAGCCACTTGAATAGGTGGACAAAATTCCAATTCTCCCCAGACGGGGATCGAACTCAGATCTATCGCATGGTAATCAAACTCCCTAACGACCGAGCTACTACGGCACATATAGTATAGTAGCCTTTGTAATTAAGGCAAGAATTATTTTAGCGTTTCGTTCAACGGTTTTAGGGGAATCATTTTCGGACATAGGCTATAACTCTTGTCGGTTCTGCAACCTGGCTTGAGAAAAGGCGATTTTATGACGAACAACATTCCACCTGACTAGTCACGTGACTTTCCTACATTTCCTGTGTCTGTTGGCTATTGCATGAAAGACGAGTTGCTCTTGAGACAGACAGAATCACCCGATCACCTAAAGGTGCAATGTGTGTTGCCTACCTTTCCGGCATTATTTACTGCCATTAAAATCTTATGGGGAAGAACTTTTTTCCACCACTGTACATAGTATGCCATAAACTATGACATTTAAATGCCATTTTAAATGTCACTTTACTTCTTAAAGATTGCATCAGAAACATGTGTTCCATCTTGGCGTACACATTCTGAAAGTCTGCTGTGGAAACTGGATTGCCCGCTGTATCATGTCTCGAGGAATATCAGTGATTTCTGCTGCAATCTTCTGTTTCAGTTCAGCAATGGTTTGCGAATCGCCTCCATCGACTGTCGAGCAGTATGTGAAGTGGCTCCGTCCTCCTGAAACAATATGTTGTCGGTGTCAAGATGTGCGTCGTGCAACTTCGGTGCAATGAATGTTTCAAGCATAGCAACATACCGATCTGATGTCGCTGTTGTTGCACTTTCTCAAAAATAAGGCCCGAAAACACCATGACTTGACACTGCACACCATACTTAACCTTGGTGCTATGTAATGGACGCTCGGGAAGCTGACAAGGATTTTCCTGTGACCAGTAACGGAAATTCTGTTTGTTAACACAGCCGCTAAGGTGGAAATGGGCTTCGTCAGATATCCACAAATTGTTAAGGAAATTGGCGTCCTCGTTAACCTTAGCCTACACCATTTCGCAAAACTTGTTACGCAACACAGGGTCTTCGGGATGTAATTGCTGCACAATCTGTAACTTGTAGGGGTGGAATTTCATTTCATGCAGTATTCTTTGTACGCTTCTTCGACTATACTCTAGGGCTGATGCATGTTGTCGAACGGAGCAGCGAGGGCTCCTCTGAATGGCAACTCGAACTGCTTCAATTTTCTCTGGTATACGTAGTGTTCGAACTCTACCTGGGGGCTTCTTCTTCAACGCTCAACCGGTTTCTTCCAAATTACGCACCCATGTTGTAATCACACGAGCCGATGGGACACGAGCATGACGTCCTAGCTGGCAATGCTGCCGAAATACCCTTTGCGCTGCAGTCACACTATCACCGTTCTTATAAAAAACTTTCACAGCGAAAGCACGCTCCGAACCATTCCAATGCTGCATCATTATTAAATGGCAAAGCCTCCTCAACGATGTCTTATCGGTCCCGAACAAATTCCGGCGCTACAGTTTTGCCAATTTTACATTCAAATTTTGCCATTTCTCTGAGCCACCCTGCATTTTACAGGAAAATGTGAATCCTTTAAAGTATAATATCAACAAATAAACAAATATATTTTGAACAATCCATTTGGACTAAACGATTGCATTTTGTACATTAAAGCGTGTACTACGATTTTTTAGCAATTATACTATATCAACAAATTGACCTATCGCTAGAGGTGCAATCTGGTCGACTATCATAGTTAAGAAGCAACTTAGAGTTGAATTTAGTTCGATAATATTTCTATGAATCCATATTCTCATTTTCAGCAAGAACGCAAATTTACTTATAAATTAGTAATAGTTTATTAGAAAACTAAATATAATATTATTAAATTGTAAAAGGTAAAACAAAGAGTACATACACGGATGAAAAACAAAGTTGTTATATTTAATAACTCATTGTTTCTCATTTTAATTATAAATAAATAAATATTATTATTCATAGCAAGAAGTTAATAATAAAAATTTGTAATAATATTATTCTCATTTACAAAATGAATAAATAGTAAAATGAATCTGTAACAAAACCACAGGTCAATTTTATTTTTCTTGAACGTGTTCTTTTATAGGTTCTGACTCATGATGGTTCTAACCTGCGTTAATTTATCATTCTTTTTAAGTAAGAACTTTTAAATACATTTCAAGAAAACTGCACAAAAGATAAACACGTTTCTCCGGAAACTAGCAGCTCCAAAAGAAGGTTTTCAATTTCATGAAGTTGGTATCAAGTTTTAACAGCAACTTAATTTCAAACTTGTAATTTGACCAGTGCCCCTTTGTCATTCCCTGAAATGAACATTCTTTTGACTGCAGATATGGTGTGCATGCCAGTATTATACTTGAAGAGATTTGTTTTAAATTCGGGAAATGGCGAATTGTAATAAAACGTGGCTGTTCTGATATTAGCATGCAATGGAGGCAAGTTTCCATGAAAATCCTTTCACCTTAGCATACAGAGAATACAAATTGGAAACAGAGTTGCCAAGTGCAGCCCTTCCCCCACGTTAAAAAAATTAAAGGTAATAATTTAAGTGTAGTAATGCAACTGTTGATAAAGTTACTTCTACTGCAAATGGTAACTTTGTTACAGGTACAGCTACTTACTTATAGTTGTAATTCCTAAAAGAGGTAACTGTTACTTCCAAACACTGGTGCATGGTAAAGATTATGTCGCCCTTTGTATAATCCGTCAGGCGTAATATGGTGGCCTCAGAGATGGCCATTGTACTTCATTGTGCTAATGAATATAGATAGTTATTTAAGCATTCTTATCTCATTTTAATAATGTGATGAAAAAATGTGGAAATTTGCAATTTAAAATGTCAAAATATTAATACCTCAAAAGAAGAACTACAAGATGTCCACATCATATAAAGTGAACCGCCTCTTTCGAAAGATCGTACGGAGACACAGACGCCATTGTAAGAATCGAGGCGAGAACGAGACAGACCTCTGTAAAATCGAGACGAGATCAAGTCTTAATATCAGATCCTCGGTCTCAATGTCATTTTTTTTTCAGAATACCTTATGCCAAGATATTTTAATTTAGCCACTGTGCTTTTGCCCGGAATCAACCCGGGACCCCATGAGTACGGTCACGGACACTGCCGGCTTGTAACGATTCCATCGAAAGTCAATGTATTCATTACAAGCCGGCAGTGTACGTGACTGTACAAGATTATGTCAAAAATGACTTACGCAAAAATAACTTCAGTATGCAACTTCTTCAAACGTATTAAGCAGGTTTCAACCTGACTATTTATAGGTAAGCCGAACTATATATACGCCAAACAGAAATAATATTGTTAAAGAAATTCGTGTGCGTGTATGTGTGTGTATTTATTTATTTCGGATTAAGGGTTTGGAACTGGAAGTATCTTTTGGTAAACTAAAAATATTTTAATTCTATCAAAGCCAACATCACTGATTGATAAGACTTGAAACTTCCCTTCTTTTTTCTTTCCCGACATAAATTGTTCGAAACAATGGAAAGTATGTCAATTTTCGTGCACAAGGAAGGAGCAATGCCTTGGATATTCCTCATTGTTGATATTTTAAAAATAGGCAAAGTGTTCCCATGGAATTAGTGCAGCGAAAAACAATATCAGCACTAGACGCAAATTTTGCGACAAGAAAGAAATAAAGATTAAGAAATAGTATAGAGTGCGATATCCTCACGAGCAAGAGACAAAAAAGACATTGAAGACATGGCTGAGAAGTCAAGTGAAGAGCAATCGGTGCCAAGCCTACAAGAGTCCGAGGCAGTTCGAGAGACGAAGACAGACATCGAGTTGCAGAGAGTTACCGATATAGTTATTGGTATGCCTGATGAGGCTGGTCCCTCAGTTGAGAAGAGCGAAAGAGGGAAAGATCAAAGAAACAGTGAAGACATGGTTGAGAAGTCAAGTGAAGAGCAATCGGTGCCAAGCCTACAAGAGTCCGAGGCAGTTCGAGAGAGGAAGACAGACATCGAGTTGCAGAGAGTTACCGATATAGTTATTGGTATGCCTGATGAGGCTGGTCCCTCAGTTGAGAAGAGCGAAAGAGGGAAAGATCAAAGAAACAGTGAAGACATGGTTGAGAAGTCAAGTGAAGAGCAATCGGTGCCAAGCCTACAAGAGTCCGAGGCAGTTCGAGAGAGGAAGACAGACATCGAGTCTCAGAGAGTTACTGAGATAGTTATTGATATACCTGATGAGGCTGGTCCCTCAGTTGAGAAGAGCGAAAGAGAAAAAGATAGAAAAGACATTGAAGACATGGCTAACAAGTCAAGTGTAGAGCAACCGCTGCCAAGCCTACAAGAGACAGAGACGGTTCGAGAGACCGAGACAGAAATCGATTCCCAGAGAGTTACCGACATTGAGATAATTACTAATATAATTGACGAGGCTGATGAGACTGGCCCTTCAGTTGAGAGCGGTCCTTCTCAAAGTCCACTGAGGAAAACCAGGTCGAAATTGATTCCTCTGAAGATTCGCCCACAAAGAATTCCACAACCGCACGATGAAGCTGAGGAGGAGACGGAAGACATTCCCCCAAGAGTGGTTCAGTTCTCAGATGTTGTCGAGGAGTGCACCATAAGCAACTATTCGCGGTCAATAATCTCCGAACTTCGAATCCGAAACGAAACCGGAAGAATCAAGCGGATGAAACCCGACGCACATCCCGCCGAAGCCAAGACTTACCTAAAAAGGATGGAGGTGCTGTTCTACTACCTCAGCCCGTGCATCGGGATCGGTGGCGTCTGGAGATTCCCATACATGTGTTACGTTCACAAGGGAGGAGCTTTCCTCATACCGTACCTAATCTTCATCCTCATTTGTGGGTTACCTATGTTCCACCTAGAACATGTGGTGGCTCAGTTTACTAGTAGCGGATACATCAAAATGTTTGGTGCGTCTCCGATCACGAAAGGAGCTGGATATGCAACGCTGATAGTGAATATGTTCTTATGCGCGTTCGCGTGCGTCTTTGGCACGTACTCACTCTTCTTCATGGCATATCCCCTGAGAGAAAGTGCAGATTGGAGCACCTGCAAGAACGATTATAATGACGGAAACTGTACCGAGCTGGGAAGCAGTGGCTTGGCAAGCTTAGCAAGTAACCCACAAAGCCCGTCGGAGCAGTATCTTACGAAATTCGCCCTCAAGACATCTTCAAGTATCGAGGATCCTGCTGGAGGACTTGTGCTAGTGATGGAGGTGTTGCATCTCGTATTATGCGCCCTGATTATTACTTGCTGTAACGTAGGCTGGAAGAACTTTCGCATCAGCTTCTACTTTCTCGTGCCGCTCGGTTACATTGCCATGACAATCATGATGTTCCGTGGAGTCACTCTTCCAGTCGCAGCGAACGGGCTTAGAGCCTTTTTTGTACCAGAAATTATGGAACTTCTTCGCGTCGGAACATGGGTGGACGCAGCAGTCCAAGCGCTGTTCACCGTCGGGGTCGGACACGGCACCGCAGTACATCGAGCTCGCTTCAACTACGTGAACCATAATTGCTGGTGGGAAGTGTTTTGCGTCCCTGGTCTGAGTACGGCCGTGAGCGTAATCTTCGGACTCGTGCTATTTAGCGGCTTGGGCTTCTTGCAAGCGCAAACTGGCATCCCATTCTTCTCCCTGGCAAAGGACGGGCCAGCAGTGATGTTCTCCGTTTATCCTGCGATGATAGCCACCATGCCTTGTCCCCAGCTATGGAACGTCCTGATATTTGCCTCTCTCGGCTATACCGCACTCTCCTGGATAGTGATACAACTTGACGCTTTCCAGTGGAGTCTGTACGACGTTTATCCCACTCTAAAGAAGGACAGATTGCCGCGCATCGTAGTCACCGTGTTCTTTGTTTTCCTAGTCTCTGCATTCTGCATTCGAGAAAATGGAATATACTGGTTCAAATTGCTGGATACCCACGCTACGCCGACGCTAGTGATCATCTGCGTCATGGAAGTGCTTGCATTTGTGTTCATCTACGGCATGAAAAAGTACGAGAGACTTTTGATGTTTGTTCACTGTAGGAGGACAGTTAATGGATTGTGGTGGATGTGTTGGGTGGTTGTAACTCCAGTAACATTACTCTGTGTCTATGGTTCCTTCGTTGTCTGCAGCAGCAAACCAATTTCATACGGGGCAGAGCCATTCCCCCTTTGGACCGTAGCAGCAGGGTGGGCGGCATCGTTTCTTACTATAGTTTTCATTCCAGCGTACGTTATAACGATGCTAGCAAACATGGGGGGAACACTGCTACAACGGTTGCGAAATCTCACCCGTAGATCGCTGCAGTTCGCCCCAGAGTATGAAATGGATGCAAATTACTGGCACGAATTTTGCAGAATGTATATGCCCGGCTCAAGGTTTTCGAACTGTGTTGTAGCGTTTTTTCATCGAAGATCACGCGATGTGGACATTGAACGAGGAGATGCTGCATTATAATAACTTTTCGTGTAGTTTATATACGTATTTTACACGTTAGAATGGATCAAATTTTTGTAAATACAGATACTTGAACTTGTGCTAGTAAAAAGTAATTTTCCATGCAAATTTAACATCAAGATTTGTTTATTCAAATTCTTCTACGATCAGCTTCACATTGTAATCCATTAGGGTTTACCTCTTAATGAATATCTGTAGACGCACTAACTATAGATATAGCAATTCAATATGAGCTGTGTATGCATCTTTTTCTGTACACAGTCTCGTCTGTTCCAGAAAAACGATTTTTAAACCTGTTTTAAAGAATACTGTATCTTTCAAATAACCATAAAATTTTGAAGAAATGGAAACAGCAAATCGGTGTGTGCTATTCTAAAAATAGAACTTTTCCTCTCTTCCTCATTACATATCAGATTATTTAAATTCTAATTTGAAATTACTACTACATACAAACAGTGCCGGTTCTACAAATGCTGGGCCCTCCTGCAAAATATTACTAACGGCCCCAGGCTCATAGCCTGAATTTTATATCGCCATCTAAAGCGAAAATTTTGTGTGTGTGAGGAGGGGCGGTACAATCCCCTAGGATGAATTTCTCAGTACAATACAAGTTATTATACAAGATGTTTAATGGAAGTAAAATTAATTTCCACTATACAGTGTTTAAATTATAAATTTGTAGAATTTCGGGTGGAGCTTCAGTCCCCGAGCCCTCCCGGGGCTTAGTGCCTGAACGACCCGCTCTGTTTGATCGGGCTTGGGAAAGATAATGTCAAAGGTTTGCTCTTATTCAGTTTCTCCGTTGTATGTAGCGAGATTTCATTGTAGTTATTTAACTTCGATTTTCTGTCACTTTTGGCTAATCGTAACGACGAGGATGAGTATGATAGAATTAAGTTGATGAAGGAACACTCACAACGAACACTCAACCCCTGGCCAGGATTCGAATCCGGTATCCAAGGCTTAGTAGCGTGCTATGCTAACCACTACGCCACGAAGGTCGACATACACTTCTGGAAAGCTAGATATAATTGAATTGAAGTTTTGCCAAATCAAATAGAGATGAAACTTTTGAGAAGTTACTTTTGAAAGCGACAACAATTGAACTGGAATGATGGGTTGATATCTGTTTCAGATTATTTCTGTAATAGCTGTAATTTTGCTTGCAGTGCAGTATGCGTTGGGTTGGTCATGTAAAGTGGTGGGTTTGGTAAGGAAATTAAGATTTGATGTCTCCATAGTAAATAGTAATTTTGTTCTATTTACGGAGCCTCTCCAATGACATAATGATAGCGTCGTCGCCTTGTAATCAAGATGTTCCAGGGGCATAGTGGTTCGGATCCCACTTTAAACTGTAGGTACAGTCCCGATTAGCCTTACTGTGTATAAAGTGAACTTAATTCAATCAATCAATGTTCTATTTATGGGGCTTTCGTCCCTTGCTCCCTGGTTGATTGATTTGCTGTTGATTTGGTGTTTTAAGTCCACTTTATGCACAGTAAGCCTAATTGGGACTGGATCTACAGTTTAAAGTGAGATCTGAACCACTTGTGCCTCTACACGGGTATCGAACCCGGGACCCCTTGATTACAAGGCGACGACGCTACCACTGCGCCATTGGGGAGGCCCTGGTTGATTGATTTGACTGTACATGCAGAACAGCAAGTAGTTTCACACCACAGAACTACGGAAAAAACGCTCGTGGTTAGTAGGAAATGAATGTTTAGTTTGTTGTTTGCGCTATTACTTATGAGACACCCTGAATATTTCAAACTACATATATATTAAGAGGACAAGAAATTTTGTTTTTGAGGACGACATATTCGATTAGACTAAAATAACTTAAAGTCCATAATTTGTTACAGTTAGTGAAAACATTAGCTTGATAAAAGAACTAGAAACTAACAAGTTTCTACTAGAATATGAATGAAAAGCCTCTACTACGATGCTATGTTAATTTTACAATGGAAATTTTGTTCCAGTGCCTAAAACCCGTAACGCTGTTTTTCACTACATTCCGGCTGGGGACTTCATTATCTAACACAAAGATTAATGATGAATGATGGCATTATGGGTGAAAGAATGTAAGAGCATTCCTTAGCAGAATGTCAAACCTAGTATGGTACAGTGGGATCTATGAGTATTACAGTGCAAATTGTCCATGACTATTTTCATTAATATTTATATTACATTCTATGCGTTTTTAAGCAAGGAATTATTATGTATGCTGGTGCAGAAGTTGTCAACAGCTTGTTTTGAGTTTTGTTTTAATTCTTGAAGCTCTTATTGGGTCAAATAAAGTGCACGAACATGGTGATGGACAATTTGCACGGTAATACTCATGGATCCCACTGTACAATTTAGATTTTAGTACCTTAACCATCTGACGGTACACCAATTCTAACTCCGCAGGGAGGTGTTTTTGGCAGGCGAAGTTTCTTTTGATTAATTAAAGTATAAAGCCGTGTTTTCCGAAGAGTTGCAGCTTGTTTTTTCCACCTGTTATCCTTACCTCCGCTGAGCAAACACCGTCGCGTTCCTGCCGTGTATTACACCAGAGAATTCAGTCGCAAAACTTGTAAATAATTGAAACACCCTCTGTGTTGGTCTCTCGTAATGCCGTAAACAGAAATATGGAAACATGTGTAACAGATGTCATCTCTAAAATTGTTCATGCAATTTACAAACAACCCTCGTATTTCTACCATTTATGAATAACAAAGTGCAGGGAGCTAATTTTGGATGCACAAAACATGCATCTAGACAGAAACACACAAAAAATGTAGTTCCACCGCAGGTAATGACCATCATTAACCTCATTTACACAACACACATTTTATTGTTTTGTAGACCACAACGAACACAGCTCGGGTTGCAATTAGTTCCGGTGGAAGCTTCCTTTATGTTGATAGAATACCTAATAATAATTTCAGCGGTGGTTATTTCAATGTATAGCTAGATGTATTCTATCAACAAGAAAGAAAAGGAGTTTGCAGATAAACACCATCTTATTTAGAAGCCTATTACTGAGCATGAGTTTTGAAATTATGTTGAAGTCAGAGATGCCATGTCTATGTATCTTGTAAACAACAGACAACGTCTGCAAGTAAATGATGCAATCGAGTCCAACCGATGGCGTAGTGGTAACGAAGGGGTCTCGGGTACGATACCCTGTGGAGGCACATGGTTCGGATCGCACTTTAAACTGTAAGTCCAGTCCAGATTATCGCATCTGTGCATAATGTGGACATAAAACAAATACTCAGTTGACTTAATCTACATACATTGCAGGTGAAAAAACAAAATAATACTATCATCTTTAGTTTGTGGAAAAAGGTATAAGGAAGTTTTCGCACCGAAGCGACAAGCGACATGATGAATTCGTATCGAATCGGCAAGCGACAAGCGACACGAGCGTGTTCAGTCTAAAGCAAAACATTCACCACACATGCGCGAACAACAGACCGCACGATGCACGGTATTGAGAAAACGGTGCAGCCCGAGCGACATACGACCCGTGCATATTGTCGTCTCTTCGGCTAGAAAGGTTGCATTCATTACAAAGGATTCGCTTCCGAGCGAAGCGTGCCGCCGCTTGTTGCTTGTAATTGTAAGTAATTTCAGCGTGCGTAGAGGAAAATTCCTTAGATATTTTAGAATACATACTGGGCTGCGCCTCTACGCCAGGTAACTAAACTTTTTTTAAAAAGTTGCACAGTCCCGATTAGCCTTACTGTGCATAAAGTGTACTTAAAATAGTAAATCAGCAGCAAATATTTATTTATTCGGAATAAAGCATTTCCTTTTGGAAACCCAAATCAACTTCTATTACATGAAAAAAGATCTGTAAGATTCCCCCTCGAAAAGTCCTAAATTCGTCATACGTTGTCCGTAACGAATTTTGCCAGACTTTAGTCTCGTGTCCCAGCTATCTTAACTTGCAAAATTCCTACCCTAAGAGTTCTCTTCCATTCATCCTTGCGCAAAACGATCCGTAGGTAGTCACTGCTATTGTTTACTACGGCCCTGTTCCAACCATACTGGGGACAATTGTCATAAAATTTTTCGCCCAAACAGACCCTTCTTTCATTTGCGACCCTCTTCTCAAATTCCACATCAGCCTCGAGTTCTGGTTGCAAACTCCTGAGATTTCGTACTAAAAACCTAGGTAAAGGCAAATTTCCAAGTGCATATAGCACAGTGCCATCCATGTACGGGATGTGGGGGAAAGGTCATTTTGGAGGCGAAGTGATCAGCACCACACTCCGGCCGCTTTTGCCATCCAGGATTGCCCATGTGCACAGAATGATATGAGGCTGGGAACCCCGGAGCTGCTTTATGCTGGGACCATCCGACATTTATTCACCCACTCTGGGAATCGAACACGGGTCTCCTGCCTGGCAGTCAGACGCCCTAACGACTACACCACCACCGCTCTAAAAACCTAGTAGGCCTAAAGAGCTTACATACTCTACTTTGACGTAACGAACAAAAAATTGCCTGAAGTCATAGGAGTAATAAGCGACTTGCGACAGCAATAAGTGTAGCTTGTAAATGAATCCTCAGTAATAAATGCATTCTTCCGAACGGAAGCGACTCGACCGACAAGCAGCACAGGTTGCTTTGTCGCTTGCGTGTCGTTCGTACTGGCCCGTTTTCTAATAGCGTGCATAGTGTCGTGTCTGTCTGTTGGTAGTGAATTCACAGTGAAAGCTTGCTTATAGACTAAGGGAGATTTCACATCCAAGCGACCCGCGACCCGTAACACGTGTCGCTTCAAGATTTCACCATTCGAACGCAGGATTGTGCGGTCTCCCATGCCCCTACGCTGTGAAACGTTGCTGTTGATTGGCTCGTTTTAAAGCGACATCTGTCGCTTGTCGCTCCGGTCTGAAAGCTTGGCGCTTTGGTGCGAAAACTCTGTGTCGCTTGTTGCCTGTTACTTCAACCTGAAAGCTATCTTGGGGAAATTTCACACCGAAGCGGCAAGCGACAGGTGTAATTCACACACAAGCGACAAGCGACACAATCCCCTCCAGTCTGAAGGAAAACATTCACCCCGCATCCGTGAACAACGGACTGAGGCGTCAAGAGACACGTGCAGCTTCTCGTGTGTCTTCTGTTCTAAAGGTTGCATTGACTACTGAAAGTTCGCTTCCAAGCGACTCGTGTCGCATGTCGCCTGTAACTTTGGTGTGAAATCTTCCTCACAGGAAATTTTTCGAACCGAAGCGATACAACAAGTGGTAATAGTAGTATAAGCCGGAGACACATTAAACTCGTTTGTTTTCAAATAAAAATCATTGCTACTTACCTCATATGCATAGCGGAAGATTTTTTAAGCTGGGGATCACTTTTTTTCCATGAAAAAAGCGTTATTTTTAACATTATAATCATTTATTGGTCGTTGCTAATTCGGCGGGCAAATTTTGACTCACGTTGTCTATCGTCAGCTGATATGCAGTATCGTCAGCTGATGTGCAGTGTTTCAAAACTTATGAACCGATAAATGCCGCACAAACTATTCACAAAAGGTGTTTAAGCGAAAATTGAGGCTAGACTCTACTTTACGTCCTTATCTGCATGGTGATTGCTTCTTTGTGTTCGCGGTGCGCGATCGTGGTGCGGCACCCGGCATCTCTTCGGGTAAGTACCTTTTTCTTTTTACACTTTCTGTTCACGATAGCCCCACTATCCATTCACGGGGTCGAGGTATGCCTACGAGGTTAGGTTAGGCCTGTTAGGTTAGGTTCCATTAGCACTCATTTCACCCCTAAATACGTGCTTCATAATCTAAAAAATTCCTCAGTAGTTCAATTGCGCATATCCGGACATCGGTTTTTCTCGATTTACTCCTTCAGGAAACTTTTGCTCGCTTTGGGATTTACGTTGTTGAATTCCTTATAAAATAAGCTTTCCAACGATATATGACACGTATTCCTTATGAAAAGGACGTAAACTAGAGTCTTACCTTACATTGGAAAAAAAAAACCCCGCTCACACGTCATCTTGTCAAACTTCCGCGTGGTTGCTACACTGTGAGGGGGTTACATAACCGAACGCACGGAACATTTGATTCACGTAGTCGACGGTAATGGCGGCACGAGCTATCGTACAACGGAGATGCATGATTGACGAAAAATACCTTATTTACAGGCAAAATACGTTGCACGATTCTAAAAAACAATTTCCCCGGCTTCAGAAAGTCCTCAAGAACGCAATTCCGTAAGTACTTTCTCGTCTTTTCTCCTGTAAATTTTAAGAAATCCGTCTCCGGCATATACTATCGTTACCCAGTGGGATACTTCCGTGTCGCTTGTCACATTCAACAAGCCACAGGAGAGAAGCGACAAGCAACATGTCTCGCTTGGAAACGAACTCTCAGTAAACGTAACTTTCCGAACCGAAGCACCATGTGTCTCTTGTCGCTTGCGTGTAGCTCAAATTGGGTCGTTTTCTTAATATCAAGCGTAGAGTCGCCTCGATCTGTTGATACTGCCCTTGCGGTGAATACTTTTATCATAGACGGAACGTAAGGGGATTCTGTCGCTTGTCACTTCAGTGTAAACCCCCATATGGCTTGTCGCCTGTCGCGTGTTCCTTCTGTCTGAAAGCTCCTTATGTGTACGATGGATAAAGAGTGGATGGGAGCCAGAAAAGCAAGGTAGATTCTATACACTATCTAGCTATTGCTAATCAACAAACTTTATTTAAGAATCAGAGATTTTTGTTCCTTAGTCGGAAGTACAGATGTCCAATATAATTTCAATATGAGAATGATATTAATTAATATACACTTCATATATATTTCGAATTATTGACTGAGAACCACAAGCAGAACATGTTGAAGATTAAAACTAATGGGGGCTAATAAAAGTTTCTAAATTTACTACGTCTCCGGCTAGGAGTATTAGCACTCTTCTACACCCAGGGTTTGCTGGTATTAAGTAACAGTCTTAATATCACATAATTAACGCTTTATTAAGAGTAATAGCTTAAACTAGAAACTAGTTAAAAACACACGTGACTCAACACGTTTAAAAGACACTTCCACTGAGATTACTTACATTACACAAGCCTTGCAGAGGCAAATCTTTCAATTAAATTTCAGCTCTGCTATTCTCATCAGTTTAGAAACAAGAAATAGTCATAACATTACTCATATAAAGCCTTGAAATATCACAAACTTAGACTTACATTAAAGTCATATTTCATTTGTTTGATAACTTAACAGAAAGGGAGAAAAAAAATCTCTATCTTTTGCCATCGTTACCAACTCGCTTATTTTTGCGGAGTTGCCAAGCTCGCACAGAAAAATTATCCTACCTAAATGTGTGATAACACTAGATATCTTCTATGACCATACAGGCCCTCCTATACGTGCGATAACACTAGAATTCTCCTTTGACCATGGAGGCCATGTTATACAAATACAGGATTAACCAAAAGTCCCATTTCCCCTATTTATGTTTTTATTATTTTTTCATTCAGTATAGTATAACAAAAGATACAAAATATTTTCTCGGTAAAAGTGTTAAAGCCGGGAATCGGCTGTAACTCGTTTATTCTGTAATTGTTGACATTCGTACTTACTTATTCTGCATGGCGAAAGATCGTTTAACAAGGGATTTCGCCTTTTTTAAACGAAATTAGTATCTATTGTCGACATATCGAGTAATTATTGTTCGTTCTTTTCTCGCTTCCTGAACACGCAAAATGGCGGGCAAATATTGACTAGCGTTGTGTTTCAAACGGCAAAGCAGTGTTTCAACCTTCTTAACAGAAAAATTCCAGCATAGCCCTGAAAACCATTACCGCATAGCCCCAGAAACAATTCTGGATCGTATAACAATACACAAATAGCCCCAAAAACCATTCACGATAGCAGGTTGGGCAATATAGAAATCGAAAACGTATGTGAAGATACATATGTTTCATATATCCCGGTTTTGGAGGAGATTTCGTGAGAGATGAAATAAGTACTCTTCGATCATGTTTATTTTTATTAGTTTTGTTACGTAACATCACTTTTCTTCCTAGTCGCGGACGAGTGACCATTACATGAAATTAACGACGAAATACTCAAACACCTGTTACAAGGACGGTACTCAAACCCGGGAACTTTGTTGACGAGATCGAATGTCGACCACTTAATGAGCTTGCCCACCTAGTCTGCTTAATGTCGCTTGTGTCAGATAATTAATAATAACTGTCAATATCCCGCATTCATTATCATTTGTTTTATAATTTATCTTATTGATGTGATTAACCTCAAGTCGAAAAATTAGTTGAAAGGCAAAAATGCAAGATTGAATGTCTCTGATGTTACTTCGTGCCGAATAATATGACGTGATATATTAATAATATAATATGCCTAGTCATTTCATTCATTAATCCCAATTGCGTACACAAAATATGGTATAATGTCCACTCCTAACCGACCTCCGTGGCGGAGTGGTTAGCACAGCACGCTACGACAGCATGGGCTCCTGGTTCGAATCTTGGTTTGGCCATGGGTGTTCTTGGTGAGTGTCCCTTAATCAATGTCATCATATCATCATTCATTACTCATCTTCATCGTCGCTATTTGTCAAAAGTAAAAGAATAGCGACACTAAATAACAAACATCAAATCAAATCGAACATCTTCACCGATTGAATTCTATACAGTAGCAAATTCCCACTTTATTACTGCATCTTGTTTAATTTTACAGCATCTCAATTATTTTCCCGTTCGAAAACAAATGGAATGTTGTTTTGAGCAGTTGATTGTGCATTGTTTATTTGTTTGTATTGTTTAATTAAAGTCGCATTAATTAGTTTTAGACCAATCGTGACAGAGGGAATCGAGAACACAAAGATAGGGGAAACACAAGTTAAAGACCACGGTAAAGGTAACATTCCGTGAATACGACTGAAGTGACTGCAGAATATTATGGATAAAATTTGTTTCGCTTTCCCCTTTTATTTCTGTTTCAGTTATTTTACTTCGCTTATCTTCTACCACTCCTCTTAATCGTGTTAAAAGTATAAACTCGTGAATTGGACAATGGGACAAAAAATCTATGCCTCTCCCACGTTTTGAAACTGTGACCACAAAATATTGTCTTATTTTTAAAATTTACGCCAAATATGGTTTCACTCGTCTCTTTCTCAAGGCGTTCCATTGCCTCTCCGATGGCGTAGTGGTAACGTCTTCGACATGTAATCAAAGGCTTCCTAATTCAATACCAGGTAGAGGAACATTTGGTTCGGATTCCACTTTAATCTGTAGGTCCAATGCATAAACTAGACTTAAGAGCCCGTATCACCGCTGGTGACGATACCTAAAAAATAGGTTCTTGCGTCGACCTTCTGTGCTCGAACAGTCAAGTGTGTGGCATTTAAATTTTACTGAGTCAAAGATCAAATATGAAATTTGTTATGTCGTTAAGCCTTTTTTTAAATACATTATTTATTACGTAGTTTTCCTTATCTCAATTTCGTCAAATTCACTTGCTCGCCAATTATATGTAATAACTTAAATCAACATTTTAAAGAACAAGAAAGCTTCTACTGTTCTTCTACAGCAAAGAAATGAAACTGATCTTACATAATTTTCTTTAGAATGTCTGTAGTTTGTCGACGTACAGAGCAATGTATGTAAATTTTAACTTCGACTTTTCTAAGCTGGTCGCGCTAGCCGTTTCCCCCTCTGTACCGCTCGCGTCCCTCATGAACCCCCCTCCTCTCCCGTTACTTTTTTCTTTCACAATCGGCCAGTCTTCCTCAAGTGGCAAGAAAACCGCATGCTGAGAGCTAGGAAAAGAAAAAAGAGGGCAGGGAAAGGTTTTGGGGGGAGAATCAATGGTTTGGGCGATGCTTGTAAACAGTTCTTCACTACGCGATATCCTCATACTAAATCACGATGGGGTTGTAGTGCAATGACAACAGTGAAGGACGGTGGATTTCCCCAGTATATTGTTCACAAATGGGAAGGGCTGATTGCACAGACTGAAGTACACCTTTACAAAAGGTTTGCCCGCGAAAGAAAAATTGTGCCAAATTATAACTTTTTTTTTTGTGAGAACACGAAAGTCCATTACCAAGGGATTTTTTTAGGGTGAAGGTGACTTTACCCAAAGTTTTTAGGTAAATATTGTGTAAATTCTATCTGGTGGTGGATTATCATCCAGTCATGCAAATGAATGACTTTTTAGCTGTCGATCATAAATAAGTTCAATGAACGTTAATTGTAAGTTTGAGATATTCCTGAGGGTCAATGGTAAAAAATACTTGATGATCTGTTATGGAAATAGTGCTATTTTTAAAAATTTTGAACGTCCGTTCAATTTAATTTCGAATTTGACTCCTTTCATGATTTGTAAGTAGGGGGATAAAATATATTTACTTAATACTTTACTGCGTTATTTTATCACCAATTACATATATATATTACAGTCAGAAATCACAACATAAGATAGTTCTGTGTCATCATATACAAAAATACTTTTAGGCATAGGTCTTATGTAAAATAAAATACATTAATTATTTGTTGTTTTTTCTTTTCCAAAGACATTATTTAGTGGAATAATATGACAGACTTACTATTGATAATGACCATACAAAACACACCATAAAAATTTCATTCACTTTCAACTTTCTGGGGCCGGCCACCGTGGGGGAGTGGTTAGCACATCGCGCTACGACGCCAGGGGTCCCGGGTTCGAATTTCGGCTTGGCCACGGATGTTTGTGAGTGTCCATTCATCAATTTCATCATATCATCACTCATCCCCATCTTCGCAAATTGGCCAAAAGTGGCACAAAAAGCGAAGTAAAATAAAGCAAATCAATCAACTTTCTGGATATACGACAAATAACACTATTTCTGTCTCAGATCCTCCGATTATGGGGAGCAAGGGCCTTGATAAGAGTTCAGATGACGAAATAAAGCCCTCATTCCATCTCACTGTTTTTATTACATTGGTGGGAACAATACAGGGTCGTGTGTGTCCCGACCCACCTAAAATCACTTTATTAGATGAATTTCAACTTCAGTGGCACCACTGTTCTCTGCTGGCGCTTTATTTTCCATATCTGTCGTTCAAAGACTAATGTACGTATAAACGTGGTTTAGTACCGCAAATTCAAAAGAACTACACATAATTTATTCATGTGCAATATATGGGCAATTTATTCTGCAGACACATACAGATAATACAACTAAAGAATGAAATATGTGGAGGTGTTAATAAGAAATTTGCTAGTGGGAGAGTCCAATTACATAGGAAGTAATTCATTACCCTTTCCTTACGTAGTTACTTGGAACTTTCGTAGGTTTGAAAATAGTATATACTTTTATTTCTATAAAAGCATAATGTTGTTTAAGAACTTATTAGATTCCTCTGCACTAAATTTCTAAGTGAGACTATTAAGGGGGAACTTCTCCCTTCCTCCACATATACTCACCGTATGCAAAGAGTGTGAATACTTTTTGCTGAAACTAATAAAATACGCGTACGTCTGTTTTTATGAACAGCTGCAGAATTATCTACAAACTTGTTGAAATTCACAGTTTTGCTAGCTTGTACTCATTGGACGAAATACATACAGCCAGGGACGGCGCTACAAGGAGGTTAGGGGTGATGAAACCCCAAAAACAGATCTAAGCTCCCTGTAGCCCCCAGATTTTTATAGTACGGTAGACGCCTTGCGATCGAAAATTAACTTCCCTTAGGGCAAGGCCATTGCAATGTTCAAGTACATTTCCTGCTTTTATAAGATCGCAAGATTATTACAACGTGTTGTACGTAAAATCGTGGTTGGAGGTGGCAGCTGTAGATCTGCATGGATCAACAACGGACCAAAGGCTCCCCTCTACCAACCTACCACACACAAACATAAACACAAACATACCCTCTACGCTCTATTTATAATATGTGTGTGTGTTTGTGTGTCTGTATGTATATTATAATGCATGTGTGTGTGTGAAGTTCTTGATCTCATGTTGACAAAGTCACATCTAAGAGCCTAGAGGGTGATTCAAAAGTCCCTCAACAACTCATATATAAACACATTGGTGTGTTCCAAGTGGACGTCATGGCACGGTGCTATATGCACAGGGAACTTTAACTTTACCTTTACCCAGTGGCGGCGATTGGGTTCCAAAACCGAGGGGGGGGAACAGTATATTTCCCATTGTAGATACTGTACGGTTTAGCATAGTGGGGGGACAAAAGTGGCGAAAAGTGGGGCCCGACTGTCCCCCTCGCCGCCACTGCCGTTACCTGTATATCTTGTATTCGTTTCTGAACCCCTGAGTAATTAAGTTTAGTTTTTAAATACGCATATACGAACCCTATACTATGTCAATCACTGAGGGCCTTCTAGAGACTTACTTGTCTCTGCCCCCACCCCCGCACTGCGGGGTCTTGCGGCTTGTAGATCCGGCAGTGCTCGTTTCTGTGTTCTTCCCCTGTTCTTGTATTCGTGTATTTAAATTATTTTTGTATGAGATACATATCTCAGTGCCAGTGAGATCCATATCTCAGTGCCAGTGATGATGATGTATTATTGTCCTGTAAACACATTTCCAAATTATCTCATGAAAACTGAAAATTCTGATTTTTTTACCATGCATTTCCGTCCGAAGTTAAAAAAAAAAGAGCAAATGCTGTCGAAAAGACAACTTTGAAGTTACTAACTCGAGAATTTGTTCTGCACATTTTTCTACCACAATGTTATGAAGTCTGAATTACTAGGAATTATCACACTGATAATTCCACTTACACATCAGCAGGTCAGTGTTTGCGCAAGACGTGTGAAGTAGAGAAGGCCAAATCCAGATTTTTTTTTTTACTATTCGGGAATCCGATGGAAAAATGAGAGAATCCGGATGTCGGAGGTAATCTCCCCATTTCGGAGACAATCCGGATTTCGCTACAACCATAACTTACGTAGAATTTTCAGTGAAAAATGCAGGCTCAACGAGGACTCGAACCCAAGGATGAAAGGATGGAGAGAACATCGCTGACCATTATACGATTGCCAGCAGGCAGGGTTTCGGAGCTAGGTCGCGGTGGTACTTAAGGAGCCCTCCGGAGCGGAGTGATTCAGTTCTTTTTCACATGCATGCTCGGATCCGGAGAGATAGTTCGCAACTATGAATAATAGGAGTGAACAGTTAACAGAATCAAGCATATCTGGCAACTAGTAAGCTACGTGAAAACTGACATACGTGTATTTCAGGATAACTATGATAGATATGAACAAGAAACTGTATTAGCCTTATCTGCGGATGTTTGAAAAGTCCTGTAGTAAATTCACAAATTCGTCGTTCCGGTTCAATATGAGTAATATGCATTGGCTGTAAATAGTTTTAATTGTATCAAAAATGCTAAAAGTACACATTTTACTAACTACACAACTTTCCCAATGATTCCAAATGACTAACTTGGAGTGATATTCATGTGCATTAGCACTGGCCTCTGTGATGGAGTGGTTAGCACATCCGGGAGTTCGAATCCCGGCATGGATGCTCTTTGTGAGTGTCCGTTCATCAGTTTCATCATATAATTCATCCTCAGGCGGAGCACAAAGCACGACGCCTTAGGTTGCAAGACACGTTTTTATTACGTTAAGAAAAGAAAGAACATCAAAATCATCTCACCTAGGATAATCCACCAACTGCAGAAAACACACAAGAATGTCTTCCGCCTGTTCTGCACATGTGTCGCAACAGGCTGAATAGCTATGCACTACTACAAAACATCGTGATTATTTCCCTAGTTTGCAGCACCATACAGGAGAGATATCCTGCTACTCGATGTTATAAACTATTCCATATATGTTGGTCATAGGCGTGCGCACAGGAGGGGGGGGGAATTGACCCCTAATCACGGACGTTCGCAGATTTTTCCTCAAAGGGACAAGAAAGGTATTTTTTTCATGGGGCATATTACCCCGATACTAGCGCTGTCCCCTCTAAAAACACCACTTGAATTTGAAATTATCGCATTTCTGTGTCCCCATTACATAATAATTAATGTAAATTATTATGACTGAAATATAATTATACTTGTGAAATATATACTTTTAGGTTGACCTTCGTTTTCGAGGTGTGGTCATCCTTGCCCCCCTCCCAGACGTTCCATGCCCCTATATTATTATACTTTCACCTAGAAATTTTGTGGAGAGCAATATTGTAGCTGTTATTAAACAATATTATACTCTAAAAGGAAATGGCACAACCACAAGGGGACAGGGGGGCATTGCCTTTTGCCTTTTTCCAACCTTGGACGGAAATCAATTATAAGGGGGGGCATACATTGAAGTTAAAAAAAGCAAGACTAGCAGAATCTACTAGTAGCAGGACAAAAGGATACTCAAGACGGAAATAGTTTTCACGTCCATCTTGCATTATTTCTTCCAGACGGTCAGGATCACTTGCAGGGGGTTACAGAGGGACAATTGTCCCCTCGACTTTAAATTTTATACAAATAAAAATACATTTCGTAAAATTTTCTTTCTCGCTTCGCTCGAGGTACCTGCTTTTCTTGCAGTCTTGTCAACTTCCGAGCCGTAACTAGGAAGTAGCGGGAGTTGGCCCTGGGCGCCGAACAATCTTATTGAGAAAAATTGTAAAAGAGAATGCCATGCCGTCCCATGAAATTTTTTGCGCCCTATTAAATCAATACTGTTTTCAACTTTCAAAAATTTGGATCGAAAAATTTTCTTGCTCGCAGTTTCTTTTCTCCAATACATTGTAAACTACCAGAGAGAAAGTAAGAACAAATAAGTAATGCAGACGATTGCTGCTATAACATTTTGGTTTGGAGGAAAACGAGCGCTCATATTTCAGAGACAATCTATATAATTTTTGCTGTTGGTTTGTTAAGGGGCGGATGAATAGATTACGTAATGTATTTAAATAATATGTTAATACCTAGGTATATATATATATGTGTATATATATATATATATATATATATATATATATATATATAATATACACACGCGCGCGCGCGCGCGCGAACACACACACACACACATATATATATATATATATATATATATATCACATCAATGCAAAAAACTAAAACAGTGAGATAAAATGAGGTTTTCTTTCCCGATCTGACTGAATTTTCAAGGCTTTTGCCCCCCCTCCTTATCAGAGAGTCTGCGCACGCCTATGATGTTGGTACCTTCTTCTAATAATAAAAACAAATTAAAATAACTGTAATATTAAATTAATAATTAAAATATTAATTAATATTGTTATTACATGAATGGGAAAAAGACGGCATATGAATAGGAATATAACCGCACATATTCATTATCTAGCTCATGAATAGTTCAGATCGCTTCAATTTGTACAAAAACAACTGCCCTGGCAAGGTGATTGTGAAACAGATCAGGAATTGAATATTGTTTGAATAACGAAAAAGGATGTTAGATCCATTTGACGAAATGAAAAACTCTTAATTTAGTATTTAATCATATTACTTAAGTAGTGGTGTGCATAAATCTTATTTGATACAGTCATCCAAAGTTGTTTGACTCCAATGTAAACCTTCCCTTAGAATATATTGCAACGTCCCACCACACTCTAAACACTTCAATTAGGAGGACGGCAAAAGTCTACCCATAAATGCTAACTTCTTACCAGTCGTTGAACACAGATTCTAGATATCTCAGGGCTTGCTGGGTAAAACGTGAACAACAGCTTTATATATATATATATATGTTTATTATAAACTTATCGTAAGAAAGTCTGTTAGCACACTAGTCTTTAACCTTTATCACTTAAGTGCATTTACATTTACCATACACGTGCATTCACCACTTCTGGATTCAAAAGGGGGGAAGGGACCATTCAATTTATTCCTCGCAGTGAGGCGCCAGGGGGAGTATAGGGACCTAATTTTATTTAGGGCGCTGTTCGCTGCTGACGTCACGGACTCCCCTGTAAGAGAAAGTAGTATGTGCGCGGTGCCCCCAACCAAAGCTAGGAACTGGCCGTAGCCAGCCGGCACCTCCGACAAGCGGGCGCTGGGTAAAGGATTTAAGGATGCCGCGACACCCCCGGCGTTAGCTAGGAATCGGCAAGCCGACCGGTGTCTCCTGTACAAGGGCGGCAGGTTAGGAAGGAGGTCTAGGTGCTCCTAGTCAAGCCAGGCAGGTAGAACCTGGCACCTAGACCGGGTAGTTAGGTTGCTGCTAGGCTCTTCTTCTTCTTTCTTCCTCCTTCTGGGATGGCTGCTAGGCTTCTGGCTGGATGGCCGGTTTTTCCCAAGATGTTTGCCAGTTGACATCCGGGAGCCAACTGAGCTCCGGTCTCGCTGCGCTGGGTTTTACACTCGCGGTGGCGCATGGGTGGTGAAAATTTTTACTACAAGTACGCGTTGCTAACTCATTTTTTTACATATTGCACCCTTTGTACTGAGAAATATCAAGGTTTTGACATTGAGAAATCACTATTGGGAAAATCACTAGATGCACGTGACAATATAAACTAAAACTGTGTGCATTCAGATAATACAATTAATAATGAGCCTCGCAGGACTCTGCTATTCTAAACAACACGTTGAACAATGTAAATGACAATAATTGATAACATTAAAAAGAATATAGCGACCACGCAGGGTCTAATAATGAGTGAAGCTCGTAAACGTAGAGGTGGAACCGTTAACGTTTACTGAATACATTTAAACTAAAAGCGTACGCCTCGCAGGGACATTCCGCTTAACTCTTTCATCAGATTAAAAATAATATAGCGACCACGCTGGGTCTAATAATGAGTGAATGGCGACCAAGCAGGGTCGTTACATATGCCCCTTCCTCGGGCGAAAATTTTGAAGAAATTTAAATCTTACAATTTATGAAAAATTTTCATGAAACATTAATTTAAAATTCAATATGACGGTAATAAGAGTCTGTTTCTTCTACACATTAGTCACTAGGTCATCTTCTTCCCCTACCACTTCTCTTCTTCGCTCCGATGAACACCTGTAGAGGCGAAGGTTGTCGAAATTGACTCGGTCGATGGGTTGCCTGGTCCTGGGGTGAACTAACATTGCTGTGTTGTTCCGAAGATCAGTGGCTAAATAAGGTCCAATATACACTTCGAAGAGCTTAGCTATTGTTCTATTCTTCCTCGAACTAAGCTTATGATTTCGAACAAGAACCAAGTCGTCTTCGTGCAGCTCGAGCGCATGGTCTTTAGTCTTAAATTTTCGTTTCATATTTCTAGAGCGCTCTTTGGACTTGGCTAGAAATAGCTTTTGATTCCAGTTGGATATTTGCGGGTCTACTTCGTAGATAGGCCAGTTGAAATGATCAAGAACTTCGTTAGGAACGGGTCTGTTGAAGAATAATTCTGAAGGAGCATAGCCGGTGGCTTCAGATACCGAATTATTGAGTAGCCAACAGATTTCAGTTAAAAATTTAGACCAACTTTGATGTTCACGATGACAGAACAATCTGAGTAACCTTACAATTTCTTGATTCATCCTTTCGATTGTATTACTGCTTGGGTGGTAGGCGGTCGTGAAGAAATATCTTATGCCTTTCTGGTCAAGGTAGTCTTTCCATAGTCCTGAAGTAAACTGGGTACCCCTGTCTGACAATATGGCCTTAACTTTTGGAAAGTGGGAAAAGTATCCTCTCTCCATTATATTTATTATTTCTCTTGCAGTCCCTCGCCGTAAGGGATAAACTGAGACAAACTTTGTACCAACGTCTACCAGGGACAAGATGTATTGGTATCCCTGAGATGAAGGTAACTTTCCAATTAAATCTATGGACAGCAGCTGGTGAGGATCCTTCTGATTTATGTGCAGCTTGTCCTTAAGGATTCCTAGTTTATCCATCTTAGTCTTAGCACACGTGAGGCAATCTCTGACATGCTTAACTACATCTGCCTTCAATTTTGGCCAAAAATAACGAGTCTTAATTCGGTTTAGGGTTTTGGCTAGGCCGAAATGTCCTTGCTCGTCGTGATTTTCTTTCTTAACTTTCTCCTTGAACTTTTCTGGAACACACAACTTCCACGTTACTTCATCTCCAGAACTCTTCCTAAACAAAAGATTACCATACCTTTGGTACAACTTCTTAACTTTTGTTTCTGCAGGCGAATCTTGCTCTTCCTTTTGTTCTAGGATTTTGATGACAGGCCGGCAAAAGTCATCAGCTTCTTGAGCTTCTATCCAACTTTCCACCTCCTCTATTTCATCTCGCTCCTGCCAGATGTAGTTCACATGGAAATTTCTGGTTTCTGGTTCCACATCTTTATCTTCCGCTGGATATCTGCTAAGCACGTCAGGTACTAAGTTTTCTTTTCCTTGGATGTAAATAATCTCGAAAGAGTAGGACTGCAATCTGAGGGACCATCTAGTAAGACGGCAATTCCAGTTCTTAGAGTTTTGTAGCCATACTAATCCACGGTGGTCAGTATAAATCTTGAAATGTCTACCCTTCAAATAAATTTCAAACTTATTCACTCCAAATAAGATGGCCAAACATTCAAGCTCATGAATTGAATAATGCCTTTCATTGTTCTTTAATTTTCTACTAGCATACTGAACAACAGCTTTATCTTCTCCTTGTTCTTGAAATAGGATGCACCCTAAACCTTTAGTTGAGGCATCGCTCTGAATACAGAACTCTTTATCTAGATCCGGCTGCACTAACGCTGGAGTAATTACTAATTCTTCTTTTAACTGAGAAAAAGCTTCTTCTTGAGCTGGACTCCAATTCCATTTGGTAGCTTTGGAAAGCAGCTGCACCAGAGGTTCTGTCTTCACAGAGAAGTTCTTTATGAATTTTCTTCTCCAGTTTGCTAGTCCTAAAAACTTTCTAACGTCCTTTTTACTATTAGGGCGAGGGAACCTTAGAATGGCTTCATTCTTCTTTGGATCTACCTTGATCTGATCACCAGAGATTAAATGTCCGAGATACACGAGTTCTCCTTTCACAAAATTACATTTTCTTAATTTCACCTTGAGACCGACTTCTTCCAGTCTGCGAAGAACTTCTTCTATGTGTGTTAAATGAGTTGGAAAATCCGAATCAAAAATAAGGAGATCATCAATATACACCGTTAAATAACTTTCAGTCTCAGGTCCAAACACACGGTGCATAACAGATACAAAAGTAGAAACTGCATTCGATAAGCCATAGGGCATTTTTAGGAATTCATATTGACGACCTTTGTAGGAAAAGGCTGTATATTTTCTACACTCTGCTCTTAGGGGAATCTGCAAGTAACCTGAGGCCAGATCCAAACTAGTGAAGTATCGTGATCCTCGGAATCGTTGTAAAGATTCGTCAATTGGTGGAACGGAGCTCTTAGGGACCACCATGATTGCATTGAGTTGACGAAAATCCAGACAAGGCCGTACACTACCGTCAGGCTTGTCGACCACTAATAATGGGTTCAGATACGGAGACACAGATGGTTGGATGATATTCCAAGCTTTCCAGAGATCTAATTCCTTTTCCAAAGCTTTTCTTTTGGAAAGCGGTACAGGGTATGGGTGGCGGTAAACTGGTTCAGAACTTTTCAGTACGATCTCGCATTCAGCACTTTCCATGGTTCCTGGTTTCTCTGAGAATACCTCTAGATACTGCAGCAGCACACTGAATAACTCCTGCTTCTGGGAATCGAGCAAAATATTTATCGTTTCGACCTTCTCTCTGAGGTCAGTGGGTTTATACATCCAATCCACTTCTTCATCTTGGATTCTTTGGATATACCGCACTATATCAATATTTAAAGGATTCCCCTCTCTCTGCTCAGAAGTTTTTCCGAACGACAGCGTTACCATATTTTTCCTGAAGTTAATTTCAGCCTCGTGCTGTTTCAAGAAAGGCATTCCTAACAGAAGATCAGTTCCAAATCCCTTTAAGATGAAAACCTCTGTACTGAAATTTAAACCACCAATTTCTAATTCCACACGCCTGCTTCCACATACACGCTTCTTATGACTTCCAGAGAAATCTACCAATCGCACCTCTGGAACTTTCTGGATCTGTATGCCAGGTATCTTATCTACTAACTTAGTCCAGATTGAATAATTAAGGATCGAGCATTCACTTCCAGTATCAATCACACAGGTCACTGTAAAGTCCATTAATTTAGCTTGCACCACTGGAGATTTGTATCTAATTTTGGATTCCCTTGCAGACTTCAATTCCTTTTGTAAAATGGTCTCTTCAGTTTCTGTTAGCTGGAAATTTACTAGTAACTCTTGGACATCTTTATCTATTAATTTGGGCCGCTCCAACGAAGTCCCTTGCCTAAACAGGAACGAAGCATTTAGACAAGGTCCTAGTTTGTCTGGCTAGACTTGGACCTTTGATTTTGATGAAACTCCCGCGCTGTTTCTACGGCCTCCTCCTGCTCCGATGTAATGTTTTGTCTAGGAGATGGAGGTCCGCGATTCTCATTCTGCTCACCCGTAAATCGTCGTCTCGGAGGACTAGGGCTACTTCTACCCTCACGGATTCTTCTTGGGTCAGGAGATCTGCGTCTTTGGTTTTGGTAAGGTCGGAAAGAGTTTCTTCTAAAATCACACCTGCCTCCTCTTTCATTAGTGAAACGTTGAGGGCGCTGATAATTACCTTCTGACCTCGTTTCTATGTTCCGGACTTTATAGTTCCTTGAGGGATTCTGTTCTTTTCCCTTCGGTTCATCTTTGTTCCTCCATGCATCTGGCTCATCATAGATTTCAAAATCCTTGAGGAAATGAGTTAGGTCATCTACCGTTCTGGGCGCATGTGCTAAACAAAGGTTTCGCATTCTATAAGGAAGTTGCCCGATGATCAAATTAAGTACTTCTCCCTCATTAAAGTTATCACTCAGGTTTCTATAGGCCGCATAAACGCTCCAGGCAAAGCTCTCCATACTTTCGTGGACAAGTCTGGAATATCTCCTGTTTCTCACAGCTGTTAGCTGCCGTTGTCTAGCCTTCTCAGAAGCGAATTCTTCTTTGAACCTGGCGCAAAAGTCAGCATAATTCACGAAACTATCAATATTTCCTGCCAGCCAGTGTTCAGCTTTATCAGTGAAGACTCTAGGAAGCAACTCTAGCCTATAATGTTCGGGTACCTGCATAAGTTCAAAGCTGACGTTGAGCTCCCGAAGATATTTTTCAGCTGACTGAGCTTCAATGTCGCCTTTAAATTTAGGAATGTGGGCGATATCCGCCATTCTAGGCATCTTAAAATCTGGCCTTCTTCTAGGTGGCGATCCATCTGAAGTATCATCGTACCGAGGCCTCTTTCTTCCGTCAGCCTTCATTCTGTTGGCAGCGAATAGAGGTTTGTCAGCTAACCTGGACGGCTCATAAGGAGTAGCATCCGGATTCAGATCTCTATCCGGAGTAAAAGGGCTGGGATGAACATCTGGAGTGGTTTCTGGCTGAACATTCAATCTTTGGAACTGAACCTGAAGTTCGCTTACCCTCTGAACAAATGTTCCTGTCTGATCTTGCATTTCTCTTCGCAGAGATACTTCAAGCTTCCTTGTCTCTACCCTAAGAGAATTCACCTTCTCTTCAGCTGCCTGCTCTACGTCCTTCCGCAGAGTTGAGGTCATTGACTCTATCACTTCCTTCTGTTCCTGCACGACTTTCTCGATGGATTCGGTCTTGTCACCCAAGTTTTGGACAGCTTTCTCAATGGACTCCACTGTAATCTCTACTTGTCCACGCCACTGAGATAATGGTTCCAGTCTTTCCTGAAGTACCTCTTTTACTCTCTCCTCAACCTTTGCTATCTCTTGCTGAGAAGTAATTTGAATACTTTCTACTCCGGCCTTAAGACCTTCTATGTCAGTCCTCTGCTGGGCAAAGAGGGCTTGCAGTTCATTCCTACGCTTCTCTTCTTCTTCCTCTTTTTCTTTCTTTCTTATTTCCTCTAGGCTCTCAATTAAAGCTCGGAGAGTTTCAAAGTCTTTTTCCCTTTTCTTCTCAATTTCTCTTCTTTCTAGCTCTCTCTTCTCTTCAATCTCTCGTTTCTCAAGCTCCCTTTTCTCTTCAATCTCTCGTTTCTCAAGCTCCCTTTTCTCTTCAATCTCTCGTTTCTCAAGCTCCCTTTTCTCTTCATGAAACTCTATTAGGGATCTAAGTTCTATCAGTTCCTTTTTTCTCAGCTTTTCAGCCTGAACTGCTTCTCTTTTGCGCACTTTCTCTTCCTCCTGTTTCTCTTTCTTTCTGCGCTCTTCGTCTTCAAGTCTCTCTTTCTCTCGGCGTATTTCTTCTTCAAGTCTCTCCTTCTTTCTGTCTTCCCTATCTTTCGTCAGCCATTCCAATAACCAATGGTCTGATGGAGGGTTGGTCAGCGGACTTGGTTCTTGTATTGCGGTCTCCGCTACTTGAGTCTGCGGAGCAGATTCACACGTCTGGCATTTAACTCCTACAGCGGGGAAGGTAGCCACATCTTTTCCATCACAGCTCCAGTGAATTTGGCGCTAGCACTGGCAACACTGGAAATGTGCTGCCTCTTCTCCCAGTTCTTCACAGCAACCATATCCAGTCTCTGAATCCATGGTCTTCCTCCCTCTACTTCTCAGGTTCATACCAGTAAATTCTTGGTCCATGTTTAATACAGTCCACACTTTCACTTTCACTGGACAGTCCTTTTAATGCACGGTTCGGTTGGCTTCACTTAATTGCACTGTTATGTCGGGCCCCACGTTATGGTGCCAAATTCTTTTGCAACGTCCCACCACACTCTAAACACTTCAATTAGGAGGACGGCAAAAGTCTACCCATAAATGCTAATTTCTTACCAGTCGTTGAACACAGATTCTAGATATCTCAGGGCTTGCTGGGTAAAACGTGAACAACAGCTTTATATATATATATATATGTTTATTATAAACTTATCGTAAGAAAGTCTGTTAGCACACTAGTCTTTAACCTTTATCACTTAAGTGCATTTACATTTACCATACACGTGCATTCACCACTTCTGGATTCAAAAGGGGGGAAGGGACCATTCAATTTATTCCTCGCAGTGAGGCGCCAGGGGGAGTATAGGGACCTAATTTTATTTAGGGCGCTGTTCGCTGCTGACGTCACGGACTCCCCTGTAAGAGAAAGTAGTATGTGCGCGGTGCCCCCAACCAAAGCTAGGAACTGGCCGTAGCCAGCCGGCACCTCCGACAAGCGGGCGCTGGGTAAAGGATTTAAGGATGCCGCGACACCCCCGGCGTTAGCTAGGAATCGGCAAGCCGACCGGTGTCTCCTGTACAAGAGCGGCAGGTTAGGAAGGAGGTCTAGGTGCTCCTAGTCAAGCCAGGCAGGTAGAACCTGGCACCTAGACCGGGTAGTTAGGTTGCTGCTAGGCTCTTCTTCTTCTTTCTTCCTCCTTCTGGGATGGCTGCTAGGCTTCTGGCTGGATGGCCGGTTTTTCCCAAGATGTTTGCCAGTTGACATCCGGGAGCCAACTGAGCTCCGGTCTCGCTGCGCTGGGTTTTATACTCGCGGTGGCGCATGGGTGGTGAAAATTTTTACTACAAGTACGCGTTGCTAACTCATTTTTTTACATATTGCACCCTTCGTACTGAGAAATATCAAGGTTTTGACATTGAGAAATCACTAGTGGGAAAATCACTAGATGCACGTGACAATATAAACTAAAACTGTGTGCATTCAGATAATACAATTAATAATGAGCCTCGCAGGACTCTGCTATTCTAAACAACACGTTGAACAATGTAAATGACAATAATTGATAACATTAAAAAGAATATAGCGACCACGCAGGGTCTAATAATGAGTGAAGCTCGTAAACGTAGAGGTGGAACCGTTAACGTTTACTGAATACATTTAAACTAAAAGCGTACGCCTCGCAGGGACATTCCGCTTAACTCTTTCATCAGATTAAAAATAATATAGCGACCACGCAGGGTCTAATAATGAGTGAATGGCGACCAAGCAGGGTCGTTACAATATTTGACGGAAATACACGTCTCTCGATTATACGACAGATGCTAAACAAAACAAGCATATTTACATTATTTAATTTTAGTACTTCGTAAGTCTCTCTTAGAAGATTCGGACTCCCTGGACACCCCGCCTCCCCTAAATAGTCCTTGACTCTATTACATGTAAGTTGTATTGCGATGTTCGTCAATGTGTGTTTTTCTTCTTTCAGACACTAGGAAAAAGTGTTGTCCTGTCACAGAAACCCTCTCGGCTCGGAGTTATAAACGTGCGGGCTCAAAAGAAAGGTCTTTTATGGTCAGAGTCTGACCTTCCAGGCGGGGGGGGGGGGGGGGGGTGAGTAGCGGACAGGGAACCTTGTCTTCTGTTTCTTTCGACAAAACAACCCTCCCACCAGTAAAGTCTCAAACGGTATACCATGCAATGGATTTGCGTTCGAAGGGGGAAATGGAATCAATATTGGTAAGTCTAGGAAGAAAATTTGACATCTGTCCGGTGCTTTTTTCGAGTGACGCTGATACGGGCTCTTAAGCATTAATGTGTGGCATGTGGTCGGTGATGGGAACCATCATTTCAGTGAACCTTCTTGACAATGACTAGTATCACTCGAAATAATATTTCCTTACGAGAAGCTCTTGTTAAGAAACCAATTGCTGAAATGTTCTTCTTGAGGCCACGTAGCACCCAGCTGTTCTTTGTTGTGCCTGGGGCATGAGTCATGTGACTCATGCTATCAATGCTCAATCCAGGGACGTAGCTAGGTTGATCAGTTCGGGGGGGGCCAAATCTGAAATTTGTCCCTATGTAAATATTTCCAGACAGTAAAGGTAAATAACTCTGTGTGTGTAATGTACACACACACACACACACATACACACACAGATATATATATATATATATATATATATATATATATATATAATATTATATTACATTATAATATTATATTACATTATAATATTATATTACATTATAATATTGCTACATATATAGTGCATTGGTATATTAAACTACTAAGAAGTGTATATAATATTCGTATATGTGAATACTGGAGGTCAAATAAAAATAGAGTTCAACAATTTTCAGGAAGCAAATCAATTTATGTAATTACTATTAAACTATTACTTACAGTTTTCCTTAATGTATTTTACTTTCTGCTTGTCTCAATGACAACCTCTTCTTTTTTATCGAAACTATATCCCCTGTGGAAGTGCTAAACTGATAAATTATTCTGTGTAGGATCTTTCCTATTCATTCTGGAGGATACCGGGATTTTTTTTTTCACCTGTTCGAGCGGCTCCGGTGCCCATCCAGCGTCGTACGTATAAAGTGGGTACATGGAGGAAACTCTGGCAGGTAAACGAGGCCAGGGACGTGGTGCTGATTGATCACATCAACTCCACCTTCGACCGTGATCAAGAAAGTGTGGAGCCCTAACTACACACCCCTATACGCTTTCATGGCATAGCGAAAAGCACAGGGGAGCACATTACTTTACTTTTTTCATTATTTGGTATCCAGTATGTCATCATTAACAAATCATATTACATACATGCACACGCACACATATACAGTTTTTTGGGGTAACCAGTATAACTTGTTACTTATGAGAAACGCTTATATCGAAAGCGAAGCGAACAAGAAAAATATTACTAATTTCATACCTTTCATTCTTTCAAACAGGCAATAACAAATACTTTCACGAGTCATCATGTAAGTAAACTGCTACATTTTCTTCGTCCTCTTGCATCTGCCCCTCCTCCCTCCCCAAGCCCTCCTACCTCCTCACTAAAGTTATTGCTTGCTCGAAGGCAGCGAGGTCATTGGACTGTTCTGGTACTTGGCACCCTGGATAGAAGCAAAATCTAGCAGAATGAATCGAAAACAAAGGTTTACTGGGGAAGGGAAAATTTAACCGTATTTGCGTATTGCCTTACAGAAACGGTGCACTGAAACAGCAGGGGTACAATAACTCAACCCAGGGATAAGTCTTCCCTGCCATTTGAATGCCATTTCCTTCCCTTAATCCCTTAAAGCAAGAGAGACCGCTCCCTGCATTGTCAGGTTCGACACAAAGGGGTCTAGTCATACAGTGATGACCACAAATTAGAAATAGGTCTCGCAGGAACATTTTATGACGGGCAGTTCAAAGAGTATTTGGGACGCAGTGCCGCCTTTGGTTGTCCGCAACCATCTCGCCAACATTTGTTGAACAAGCTTGTTGTATTGTCTCCATTCAAGCTTTGTGCTGGTCTTAGGGCCGCCTGTCAAGATGTTGCTTTCCTGAAAAAAGATCGCGTTTTATTTTAATTTCTGGGCCTTCCCGATGGCGCAGTGGTACCGTCGTTCCCTTGTAATTAAGGGGTCCCGGGTTCGATACCCAGTGGAGGCACATAGTGGTTCGGATCCCACTTGAAACTGTAGGTCCAGTCCCGATTAACCTTACTGGTCAAAGTGGTCTTAAAACAACTCAATCAATCAATCTTATTTCTGGCTGTGAATTTAGGCAGGGACGTAATTATAACAATAATAGGAACATTAAAACATTCATAATAATAATAATAATGACGCTTTTAACATTGAAATTATTATCAAATTTAAATTCTTGCACATTTAGTAGTATTCCAGCGCAAACAGCACTTTAAATTATGCGATTGATTTCTAACTCTCCTCTAGACACTAACGTGTACAGGGTTTTTTTCAGAGGGGAGGGGGAGAGACAGTATAACATATTTCATAATTAACCACTTTTAAGCTTCCTTTTGAAAGTTGTTCAAAGACAGAAATTTCGGGAGAGTTATAGCCGCATCAGCTCCCCCATGTGTACACCAGTGCCTCGAGATGTAGTAGGAAAAATAGATGCGTGCCACTTTTTTGGCGGCAATTTCGAAAATTGTGCACCTCTTAACTTGCACCCTGCATTCTCGCAAAACGACGTTGATGGTTTGTGCAAGTATCATGCACAAAGACACTGAAGTAGGTGTTTTCACACTTGTTTATTTCTGTCTTGAGTTCGTGTTATCAGTAGGGAGCGGGTTTATAATAGCCACAAAGCATGCTAAATAGACAGGTAAATTGGCGCCAAAAATGACAAAATTTGACAACTTCAAAAAGCACAAAAAATAGGTAGTAAATATCAACTTGTTATTACCTTTCTTTTTCAGTTTCACACCTATTTTTTTTATTCTACGTATATTATTTTTTTTTTAAATGTTGTGCCGATTTTCTGTTACTTTTAGTTAATCGCAATGTTGACGATCATGAATGGCAATTAATGAAGGAAAACTCACAAATCGCCATCACAATTATGATATGTAATATGCATAGGGTGACCAGACACACACATGTAAAAAAGAGGACAGAGCATGGTGAAAAAGGAGGACAAAGTCATAAAAAAGAGGACACCGAAAAAAATGGCAACTCATTTGCCATTGCTCACAATTGGGGACGTGAAGTTTTCGTTTTATTTTCAACTGAATTCCGATGTTATCTTTTACTTCAATTCGCTATTATTTTTCGTGGTTTAGGGCAAAATTCGGTGTTATTAATTTAAAATCGGTTATTTTTACATGCATATTTACTGTTCCTTCTATGATTAAGATTTTCACATTGCTTTAGTTCTGGAAAATTGAGGCAATTTTCTGTTTTAATGACAAAAAAAATTTAAGGCTTACCTTTGTTAGGAATTACCATATTTCTTCCATTTGGAAAACTAGTTCGTCTCATCAGCCAGTAAATATGAAATGTTTATTGAATGATATCACCCAAATCTTTGAAAATAGTCATAACTTTCTCCAACAATGCCAGGAAAATCCCTCTGCGACCTCAAATTAGGCGTTTTGTGTACGCACACTCGCATACACAACCCCACCCCCTCCCCCCGAAACACAAAAGGTGCTTGCTTCACCCTGAAAATGTTCCCGTTCCTAATCAATTTCCCTTCTGGGAAGATCCCCCGCCCCGAGCAAATTCTATTTCAGGAAGAGGTTAAATAGCCTACTCTCAGTCATATCTGTGCCAAACTGCAATAATGAAGTGTGACAATTTCGATTTAATCGAACTTTCACCAGCTAAACTAGAAACGACAGATCAAATAGCACTTCAGGTAGTACTTTTTTAACAAAAGAAGTGTTATCCCTAGTTTGTATTGCATATTTCGCGACGTTTTTAGTGTTAAAGTGCAAAATTCGGTGTTATTCTGAAAAATGGCATAATTGGAGTTATTTCGCGATTCCGAAACACCCAAAACTTGCCTCCTTAATTTACCCAAATCCATTTTAGACACTTTATTGTGCTTTCTTCAAGTATTCGGTGTTATCGTTAAAACGAAAACTTCACGTCCCTACTCATAATTTAATCAATATAAATCTGATGATTTTTTAAATAATTTCCTATTACCTTTAAGCAACGAAAGCAATCTCCTAATCGTATTATTTAGCACAGGACAATCATAATTGAGAATATCTATAGTTTGAAGCACAGAATTTTACTCTTTTTACAATTCTTGGATATTAGAATGCAATATCACCATCAGTGAATGCAAATGTGACAAGTAAGCTTCGCTTTAACTTATTTCCAAAAACAGAACTTAAATTTTATTTAGTTTAGATTGTGTCAGGAAATATGATTTTAATGCCACGAACATTTTTGCACTCTTTCAACATGAGGGGAAAGTGACAGCCACCTTACACTTTACCTCATATTCGTTTCTTCCATCCTTTAAAAGCTGAATATTATTTTGCAAGATCATTGATGAATTTACACTTTCGCTTCGTTATTTCATAAAAGTAAATATGACTTAATAATCAAAATTCTCACTACGCGTTTCTCTATCGCGTATGTATGACTAAAAAATGAACTGGCCGACCTCTGTGGCGGAGTGGTTAGCACAACGCGCCACAACTCCAGAGATCCCGAGTTCGAATTCCAGCCTGGGCATGGGTGTTCTTTGTGAGTGCCCCTTCATCCTCATCTTCGCGATTTGCAAAAGTGGCAGAAAAGGAATTAAAATAAACCATATCAGTCAATCAAAAAGGAACTACTCAAATTACATGTGTTTCACAAGTCTCAGATTGCGAAGCAATAGTTACGAAGAGTTACAATAGTACATACTAATGACTAGGGGTGTGTGGGACAGAACATTTTTTGGTCGGGACGGGGATTTTTTTTAAATCCCGACGTTCCGGACGGGTAAAATCCGCAATTTCCCGATAAATTTTCAGGAACGGGTAATGATAAAACATTCCCGACGCTGTGGAAATCGCGAATTTGACGTCATTTCCCTTTCTCTCGATTTCTGAAATAAAAGCTAATAATTTCAGAGAAGTGTCAAGACACTTATAATGCAGAAAACATCAAGAATTAACCACTTTTTAAAACGACCATTTGGAAGTTTCGAACTGCTCGGTATCTCGAAAAATCTGGAAATCATTTCCTGAAGTCGGGATCGGGACGCGAATTTTTTAACAGACTTTTCTGGATCACTCGCACCCCTACTAATGACTCAGTCAGGAAAGTGATCATGTTCAGCTCCCAGTTGCTAGGTGAGCATTGCTCTCATATTTAACGCGCCACAAGTGATATGAATATCATTATGTGTGGAAGCATTCTCTATGCAGAACATTTGCTACGGTCGATACTATACTCTTTCTAAAAAAGGAGGACATTTACCGATTTCTAAAAAATCCACCCGGACGCCGGACAGACACCTAAAAAGGAGGACATGTCCGGATAAAAGAGGACGTCTGGTCACCCTAAATATGCAGAATATTATTGGCGACTCAAATGTTCTGTTTCTTGTTGTTGTTTTTTAACATTCTCAAGAATAAATTCATGTTTTTGCTTTATATTGCATATTTATTATAACGTCACGTTTACCACGGCGGACCTCCTCGGTGTGGTTTACCACGTTGCCTTGTAACCAAAGACTGCCAGGTTCAAGTCCCGATGGAGACACATTGCACAATGGGTCGGAGTCAAATTTAAATTATAAATCCAGTTCCAATTAATCTATTTGAGCATAAAATGGACTTTAAACTATTTTTGATTACGACGACAATGGGATCAGTTATTGTAACAGTGAAAGAAAATAATATCTCCTTCAGGATTCAAACCTCGGACTCAGTTTTACAGAAATTGTAATCTCTAGACCAGTGGTTCCCAAAGTGTGCGTCGCGGCGCCCTGGGGCGCCCTGGTAGGCGTACGGGGCCGCCGCGAGATGTTCCAATATTTTCACTAAAATTCAGTCATTGATATGATTGTTCCAAATACATGTTCTTATTTAGAACATTTTACATAAAAAATGTTTCTGAATTTGAAATATATGTTTATTTTTTAACTTAAGGAAAGCAACCTATGCACACTAACAGAGCGTTACAAGTGTTAGATAGGTCCTCCCAGGTGGCGTAGTGTTAGAGTCGCCACCTTGTAATAAAGGGGTCACGGGTTCGTTACCCGGTGCAGGCACATAGTGGTTCGGATCCCATTTTAAACTGTAGGTCCAGTTCCGATTAGCCTTATTGTGCATGAAATGGACTTAAAACATCAATTCAATCAATCAATCAATCAAAGCAAGTATTAGATATGCCTACATTCTGATTTGGACGCCGTGGAAAAATCTTGAAACACTAATGGCGCGGCGAAACGAAAAAGTTTGGAAATTCCTGCTCTAGACCATAGAGATTAGCTTTGTTCCTTCGTTCGTCAGTGCTATATATATTTTTAAAAACAATGCAAATATAGGTAAAGATTATTTCTCCGTTGTGTGAGGTATCGGTAGACCGTTAACATCTGCTGGCAATGCCAACAATGCATTAGTGTACATTGTTATTAGATAGGCTTCCACTCTCCCCGACATCTATTCTAAACAATGGCATTACTTATTTCATTTATTCCAGTGTTCGTGGAGGAGTGGTAAGCGTAAAGGGCTACGGAATCAGAGATCCCATGTTCAAACCTCCACAAGCCATTGGTGACTCATTCTGTTTGTCTATGCTCCCATCACCTTTCCATCCGTCCATCATTCATCCATCCACATCGACTTGTAAAAATTAACCTACGAGGTAGGAAAAAAGGTAAAATAGCCAAAATGAAAACCTATTGAATTCTAGCCGCCTCACTGGCTGAGCACGTTAGCTACCGAATTACGATTTTGTCCCAAATTGATCTAAGTTCGAGTCCGTGAGTTTTTGTATTAAGTCCTCTTCATGCACAGATAGGCCAATCGGGACTGGACGTACAGTTTAAAGTTGGATTCAAACCACTATGTGCGTCCACTAGATATCGAACCCAGGCCAGGACCTCTTAATTATATGGTGACGACATTACCGCTACGCGATGTCCTCGCCTGGAGAGGCAGGCGCTTTTTTTGTTACTGTCCATGCATTAATTTCTTGTATCACCGTTGCATATCTTTGACATTAGCCAGAAGTGTCAGTAAAGTAATGTAAAATCAGGAAACGAAAATCAAAGTACATCCGGTGTTCAAATTGAAATTTTTAATTTAACTCCTGACCAGGTAAAGAATTTTCCTCTTAAATATTCTCGATGATATTTTGCTATTGCTAAGAATTTCACGTAATCATTTCTTTCAACTTCAAGTAAATATTACATTAATATCAGCATATAAATTGTCAGTTTCTGTACTGAATTTTACATCAAAATACTGTTGTTGGTTTGCAAATTACAATATGTATTTGATGAGAAAATATTTCCTGATTAATTTGCCTTCCTCTAAGAGAAATAATTCTGATATGAATTAAAAGTCCACTGAGACGAGATCAGCGATTACTGAACTCTTGTACATTAATTGGAAAATTTGTGTTATTTACTTTGAACCATCAGTTCGTATGTTTTAGGTACAAATCTCAAAATTTGAAAAGGGAAGCTGATATGACTTTTCTCCTCAGCATTTTTTCAATTTGAACACTCGATATACAGACATATACATATTTTATTTAAGTTAAACTACGAACACACACACACACATAATTGTTTTACAAAACTGATTGGTACTCACTTTGTAATTCGCCCACAGTTCCATGCATTTTAGATGATAGGACGTTCCTCTGTTTTCCTTAATTTTTTCACATGGTTTCTTCCAGTTGCGAATCCCTATTTTCCTGAAACTTGATTCTGCATATCCTGAATCTGTGCCAAATTTACGGCATGGAAAACAAAAGCATGCGTCAAGTTCCACACTATATTCTAGCCACGGCGCAGATGCAAACCAGTGTTTTTGAAATAATCGCTTTCGCTTTCCGAACGTAGTATTTGGATAGTTTTGCAAAAGTGGTTGCCTAGGATTATCTACCCCAAGATCAGTAATTATTTTCACATTAGTACATTCACTTGTTTTGCCTAACTTTGGAACGTCAGAACTTGGTTCAACATCATCTTCATTGGCGTCATGTTCCACATGTTTTGAGATAGTTTTAAAATATCCAGTTTTGATAAATTTATCCATTCAAAATGGAAATGCACAACAACGCTAGAACTCTTCCCACACACGAATAAAAACACAGTGACCGTAGCAACCCGATAGCAGACCTTGCTCGCAAGCAAGAACACAAAGCTAATCTGTGGCTCTGAAGCTGAAGCAAGGAGCAATTTTAAATCTCAGAACAATGTCAGTACTGGAGAACTCTCTCCATATGTCGCTCGACCTCCTACTGTTGACCGCTCGGCCTCGGCGGAGTCTTTGATTCCATCTGTAACGGAAGGGTCATTTGCAACAAAAGGCAAAAGGTTTTCACAAACTTAGGGTAGGGCAAGGGTAATAACCTCAAAGCATTTTATGCCTTTGGTTATAAACTGGTAAGCAACGAAAGGGTGGAATTTTGCTGTCCTACATTTGCTACCGAAGATTTTCTTCGGAACAGTGTTTCCAACTCTGCTATAAAGTTACCAGAAAATAATATGTAGTATTAATTTAGGATAATTTTTAATCGATCAAAATTTTGTTTGCGGGGGCCAGAGTTACAACTGCCGGGGCCAAAGCCCCCCCCAGGCCCCCCCCCTAACGACGTCCCTGGCTCAATCCTTCCCGAGAACTCAGATCCTCGAGGCAAACTTAAGCGAATATTTTGTTATTTGGGTTGCATAAACAAGAGGCTTTAAAACGTTACGAAATTCTAGGTCCCGTGGCCCAGGTAATTCTCTCTCTGACTGTACAAAAATATAAATGGAATGTACAGTCATGGAAAGTAGTTCTTGGGCCACGAGACCTACGATATCGTAACATCTTAAAGCCTGTTGTCTATGCAACCCAAATAACAAAATTGTCGCTTGGGTTTGCCTGGCGGACCTGGATTCTCGGGAATGATTGAGTATTGACAGCAGCGTGAGTCATACCCCAGGCCCAGCCATAACAAACAACAGCTGGGTGCCGTGAGACCACCAGAAAAAAAGTTTCAGGAATTGGTTTCTTAACAACAGCTATTCGTAAGAAAATGTTCTCTTTACTGATATTAGAGTCATTGTCAAGAAAGTTCACTGAAATGGTGGTTTTCGTCGAATCATCATCGGGCAACACACATGCTGTCAACCCAGAAGTCCTTGAAAAAGATTGGAGTTAAAAACAACTACTTGACAAATGATAAGACGAATCGATATTCATTAGTCCCAACTTAGAATTTTGTGTAAGACATGGATCATCATGTCCTATCATCCATTTCATAACTTCATTAATCATCCTCATCGCCTTTGTTGACGCCAAGTGCTAGAAAAGCAATATTAGAAATTAATAAATGACACTTTCAACGATTTCACGCAGCGACTCAGTTGCATGTAGAAAAAGTTTCATTAATCGGAAACCAAGAGCCCCCTCGTTGTGCTTCATTGTCATTTTCCCTCCACTTTGCCTGCCGCGATTAACCTGATGTTGATTAATGCACAATCCACAAAGTGCACCAAAGCGGCGCATATTATGAATAGGTAAACTATGTGATATTATGCTAATTTAGAATTTAGTAATAAAATGTGAATTTTGGGGGGGTTCAGTTAAGTGGCTGCACATCCATTACGTAATCGCGATATCATCAAATTGTACGAAGCGTGCCTACACCTACGTAAAGTGTCAGTCCCCGTCATAGGCGTGCGCAGACCCTCTGATTAGGGGGGGATAGCCTTGATGATAGTTCAGGCCGGAAAACAATAACGTAATTTCATCTCACTTGTTTAAATTTTATTGCATTGATGGGTGTGTTTATATATACACCCCTCCCCCCGCCCCACACACCCATATAAATACATACATACATATATATATACAACACACACACACACACATATATACATATATACCAACAGTAAAAATCATATAAATTGTCTCTCAAATCTGCGCGTTCCTTTTCCTCCATGCACTTAAGAGAAAACCTTTTAGCAGCAGTACTTCTCTCCTCGGTAATTTAAAATGCATTACAGAAAACAAATTGCGAGCGAAGCGACCAATAAATTTTCAGATCCAAATTTTTGCAAAATGAAAACAATGTCGATTTAATATGGGGAAAAAATTCATGGAGCGCCATATTATTCTCTTTACAATTTTTTTCATTTAGCCTAGATCGTTTGGCGTCCAGGGTTAACTCCAGTCGACCCCTAGCTACGGCTCTGAACTTGACTAGACTGCATGAAAAGCAGACATTGCGAGCGAAGCGAACAAGAACATTTTACAAAAGGTATATATATTTGTATAAAATTTGAAATCAAGGGGGCAATTGCAGCTCTGTCCCTTCCCCCCCCCCCCACCCCGCAGGTGCTCTTGCCAGTCTGGAAGAAATAATGCAAGAAAGACGTGAAAACAAAATCCATCTTGAGTATCCTTTTGTCCTGCAACTCTTAGATTCTGCTACTCTTGCTTTCCTTTACTTCCATGTTTGCCCCCTAAAATTGATTTCCGTTCAAGGTTGTGGGGGTGTGTGGTTTCGCCACTGCACCCCCTTCCCCCGTAGTTGCTTTGAACTTTCATCGGCTTGAAAATACTTAATTTTCTTTAAGAGTATAATATAGTTTAATAACGGTGATAGGATTCATCTATCCTAAATTTCTAGGTGAAAATATAATAATATAGGGGCATAGATGTCTGGAAGGGGGGCAAGGATTGCCACATCTTTCCCTTAGAAAACGAATGTCAACCAAAAAGTACGTTTTCACATGTATAATTTGATTTCAGTCATAATAATTTACATTAATTATAATAATGAGGATGCAGGAATGCGATAATGCAACACTATTATCGGGGTAATATGCCCCATGGAAAAGTACCTTGCTTGTCTCTTCGTGGAAAAAGTCTGCAGACGTCCATGATTAGGGGTGCATTTGCCCTCCCCCTGGCCCCCTGGGCGCACGCCTATGATCCCCGTGATGGAATATGTAGCGCAAAGCCAGGGCTTTAAGGTCAAAAGTAGAATTGAAAATACTTGGTACCAATAAATCATCATTTTAATTGACATTAATGGTTTTTTTATTTATTATCGAGGGGTGACGCTATTGTTAATTAATCTTGCGCCACGTGTCGTGGGTGGAGGAGGAGATGAGTCATCGATGACTCATGCACACGTGTGAGTTTGAAATTAATGGTTTTCCATTAGTGCACAAAAGACACTATTATGTATTCCGTTTTCGGCCTAAGCTAACACTATTGTTGTATTTTATTAATACGTTTCTGCCGGATATGAGTCATGGGTGCTTTATGCACACGTGGGAACTTGGAATTAATGGTTTCTCCATTAAGGTACAAAAGACACTATTATGGAGTTCGTTTTCGGACTATTCTAACACTATTGTTGTATTTTATTAATGCGTTTCTGCCGGATATGAGTCATGGGTGCTTTATACAGACGTGGGAACTTGGAATTAATAGTTTTTCCATTAAGGTACAAAAGACACTTTCGGCCTATTCTAAGGCGTCACGTCCGGCCATTTTGGCGTCGGTGGTGAGTCATATTTGGTATAATTAAGGATCCGGATTTACCCGTATTCAACCGGTGCCGACGCGTTCGATCGGAGGTAGAAGGTATTATAACACATGTTCGCTTTAAAGGCGAAGAAATTGAACGATGTATCCTATATGAAAACAACGAAGTATGCGAGCAGAATCCATGTTATTAATATTAACCTGTTACGGAAGAACCTGTTATGTGGTTGCATTCATCGGCACCCCCAAACCGCGCGCGTTCATGGACACGTGAGGGGGAAGAAAGGTTCTCTATTGTTACGGCCCCCATCGCTTGGTCTTCTTCCGAAGTTGAATGGAAGTCAAGTGTCGCCAAATTTTTACACACGAGTATTGATTTTCTTTGAGGTTCCAATTTTATTTGGTGGAAGTAATCTACGCGGTATTTCTGCCGCCTTTCGTAACATTGCAAAGACTATTTAACCAAATCCGTAAGGAATTTGGCTGAACTAGGAACATTCAGTTCCAGTATCTACAAGTTAAAGTGGATGGCATCCACTATTTGCCCTTATTTCGGGGTTGCGAACCACAGTCCATTTGATTATTGCCTTATAAACATCAGGATTCACGTAAAATTGACCAGATGTTTTTACTGTTAGAGACAATATTTCGCATTTTTTGTGTATTTTTACTCAGAAAACGCTATTTGAACGATTCAAGCAAGAGTTCGCATGGGAATTTAGACACACAAACTGTGTTTCTTCAACTTTAGCTGAAATTTAGGTTTATTTTTTTAGTCTAATATCACAATTTCTTCTATTCAGGCAACATTTTTTATTAAATTTTGGACTCACAAAGACATTTTTCAACTTTTAACTTGTTATTTTAAAAGTTTATTTCCATTTTTTACTCTAATATCACAATTTCTTCTATTCAGGCAACATTTTTTATTAAATTTTGGACTCACAAAGACATTTTTCAACTTTTAACTTGCTATTTTAAAAGTTTATTTCCATTTTTTACTCTAATATCACAATTTCATCTATTCTTGCAGAAGTGTTTATTGCAATTTTGACTTGCAAAGATAATTTTTTCAACTTCTTTTATTATTTTTTCTATTTATTGCCTTTTGTATCTTATATTTTTAATTCTTAACTTTGAGTTTTGTTCTTTATTTAAAAAATTTCTCTAATCACTAAGGAAGAAGTACTTTTAAGTAAAACTGTACCCATAAAGTTTATTATTACTATTATTATTAGTATTATTATTATTATTGTTGTTGTTTTTGTTTTGATGTAGTTGTTGAATCTTGTTGTTGTTGTTAGGGTTTATTGACTTCCACTACGCTATTTTTGGTTTGCTTCGTAGGAAAGTTTGTTTATTTTAGAGTTTCCTCGGTATTTTCTTACTGTTAGGGTAGGTAAAGTTTCTTAAATATATGAGTAGGGTTCCATATATTCTTGTTCTTGCATGTTTTTCATATGATGTGATCACAACAACTCTCCAAGTGCTTTTACTGCATGTTTCCATTTTTATTGAGGCTTAGTGATTCCTAGAGCCACTTTATGCATGAGAGAAAGCTTGAAAATTTCGATCTCAGATAGCCGTCAACCTTATGTCAGAGTATTTTCGAGTATATTTTAGACTTATTATGGGGCAGTAGAATAGCACGGCTTGCTTATTTTTTAAGTATGTTGCGCAGTTATTGTATTTTTGCTTTTGCTTTCTAGATAAACTGTATGAAATGTTTAATATTTGTACTTTTTTTTTTTTTTGCACTTATAAGAGGCCAAACTTTTACTGTAACTAAAATTATTATGTCTCTAAGCACTGAAACCCCTTTACCAAGAGTACTATAACTGAATGTTTATTAATATTGTTTCTTTCATCCCTTAAATATAACTACTGAACAATATAATGACAAATCACAGGACAAGACGATGTTAGCAGATGACTACGTGGCTCTTAAGTCCACCTGCCAAACTTTTCTTACCATGCTATTTACCCTTATGGCCTTTTATTCGGGGTACGTTTCAAGTACTATGGACTTTTTGAGTGTTTGATTAACACCAGGGGTTATTTGTATCTGTTATGCTGTATTATTTGAGGCTTCTTTTTTTATTCTACAATCACTATATGTCCCTGAGAACTAAATTTCCACTGACTGAAGCTTAAAGCTTACGCTCTACAGCATGTTGAATGGTTAAGCACTGGTCAATATGAATTTTACAGAGGCTAGTAGGAGGCATGGGAACACACGCCAGAGCCTTATTAGCATGCAAGAAGCATTTTCAGGGAGTACTACGAGGAAACGAAGTTGATTTTTTGAGTGATTTACCAGTTACACAGCCAATATTTGCTATTTCAAGTAACTACAGGTACCAAAACATTTTACAGCCCAACACTAACTAGACTTCAATTTATATTTTATTAGGTGCTAAATGTAGCAAGAACACTGATTGTACATACTTTTGAGAATCCAACTATTTCAGGATTTTTTCTATGTAAGCATATTTTTATTGATTACTAACTTTAACAGACCAATCAGGAAGACGCCAAAATTCACTAAACTTAGTACTATAGTGTATGTGATTGCATGAAAAGTAGAAATTATAACAACCACAAGATTTCGCTTTTTTGCTTTTGGGACTAATCGTGACGCTGAGGATGAATGGATGGCCAAAAATCTTAAGGACTGGATGTATTTTACCACTACAGACGCCTATGTAGAAACACTAGAGTACTGTTAGCTTTCAAAATTGAGGTTATACTGTACTGTTTTTTAAATATTTCGTATTTGGCACGCTTAACAAGTTACATTTATATCCATTTCAGGACAAATATTGCTAAAACTCTCAAATTAATGTGTACAACTTTATATTTCTGCTATCAAAGGAATTAACAACCCTATTTTACAAACAAAGGGTATTGTTTACACTTTATTTACTTCAATCTGAGACTAATATTTTACAGTAATTGAATCATTCAGCACTAGTCAATATTTTACTGCATCAGAAAGTTTGTTATTAATCTAATAAGTATGCTATTTTGTGCTATTCTAACGCAAACGTTGTTTAATTCACTGGTTATAATGCAAACTTTTGCACAAATTCGATATATTCACTACCTTCAAACCAAACAATTGTACTTATTTAGCGCATTTCATTTATATTTCTTGTAATTAACTTATGTTTCTTATAATTAACAATCTAAACTAATTACTTTGGCATGTTAAAAACCTTATTTTTTACTATTTCCTATTCTATCAGGTTCTATATTGCTGTTTTTATCAATTTATGTAAGACCACACTCTGGTAAATGCCTATATATTCTCTTTTATACACACGCACGCACGCTACACACACACTCACACACACACATTTACACACTTATACGAACATACATCTGACGTTTTTCAATATTTTGCTATGAAGTTTGCATCCACGCTATTCAATCAAGGGCAGGCAATGTAGTATTTATGAGTATTAGTAATCCAAAAGTGGTGTTTTTGGTGTCCAAGTTCAGATGAAAGTCTGCTATGTGCCTTTTGCAGGGGATTGCATGTGAAGTGTATCCATATTGAGCATTATTGAGTGTGTATGCTTCCAAGTTTTGCTGTTATTTTCCTATAATTCTGCGAGACTGTAGAGAGTTCTCCCTTTTCAACCAGTTTTCTTTCATTGATTGGATACTTTTTGGGAACTTAGCAGTTTTTTATGTTATGAAGCAGATTGTTGTAGAATATTTTGCATGGTCTTTTGTGATATTGAGTGGCTGCTGTAACGGTAGTAAGTATCTTTCCTTCTTGTGTTGATGTTCTCGTGTAGGTTTCCTATTTTCGGTCAAGTTGCAGTAGGGAACTTAGCAGTTTTTTATGTTATGAAGCAGATTGTTGTAGAATATTTTGCATGGTCTTTTGTGATATTGAGTGGGTGCTGTAATGGTAGTAAGTATCTTTCCTTTTTGTGTTGATGTTCTTGTGTAGGTTTCCTATTTTCGGTCAAGTTGCAGTACTTAGAATAATCGCTATTGTCTTATTGATCTACGAAGCTCCTTTGAATAATCATTTGCATGTGACCCTATACTCCACGCTGTACTTTGTTCTGGGAGCTATCTTTTGAAGCCTTGGCATTCTGCTAGTACAGCATTATTATCGTAGAGGTAAATTAGTTCGTGAAAATATGTATTTTTCTGATTAACTATAGTCGCTTAGTTGTTCTAGCAGGTATAAGTAGTTACTGGTGATGTTGTTAATTTTCTATTCGCACGGGCTATGTATGATGTAGCGTATTTGTGTCGGCTGTCCCTTTTATTCCTATGTTGTTGAGTTTCTCCATAAGCATGTCCTGTTTTACTCTATTCTATGCCTTGTTGCTGCTAGATATCTGAGGTATGTTGCTGGTTCATATCTGAGTTAGCTTGTTTGACTATCTATTATTTTTGCTATGGCTGTGGCTATTGATGTCCCTTTCTGAATTCCATGTTGGTTTCTGTTTATCCTTGTTGCTGCTTGTTATCTGAGTTAGGTTGTTTGACTTCAGGACTATCCTTTTTTAACTTTATTGTTGATTGCTTTTTTTTTTTGGTTATTTCCTTATTTGTTTTTATTTGTTTACTGAATCTATTTGTTTTGTGACTTGTAATATTATTTACTATAGTAACAAAATTATTTTTAAAAATTGATATTTATCAACATACTTGTATATTTCTTGTTCAGTATTTGTCAAAGTTTAATTTATTTTGTCCGCTATCTTTAGCAAGTAACACTATTTTGAAATTTAATATATAAATTCCTGAAAATTTACTGTAATTTTATATCAACTAACATATTTATTTTAACAATAATAACAAAATTGTACAAAAGTTCAAATAGCAGAAGAATTGTACTCTTAAATTATTAACTTTGAAAGAATAGTAGTTTTAAAACATTAACTTTGTAAAAATTGTACTTTTAAAACATTAACTTTGTAAAAATTGTACTTTTAAAACATTAACTTTGTAAAAATTGTACTTTTAAAACATTAACTTTGTAAAAATTGTACTTTTAAAACATTAACTTTGTAAAAATTGTACTTTTAAAACATTAACTTTGTAAAAATTGTACTTTTAAAACATTAACTTTGTAAAAATTGTACTTTTAAAACATTAACTTTGAAAAAAATGTACTTTTACACCAGAAATAATCAAATATATGGGAAAGGAGGAGAAGATCTGTTGCTCAGAATAATAAATGTGGGATGGAAGGAAAATAATTTTGTTACTATAGTAAATAATATTACAAGACACAAAACAAATAGATTCAGTAAACAAATAAAAACAAATAAGGAAATAACCAAAAAAAAAAGCAATCAACAATAAAGTTAAAAAAGGATAGTCCTGAAGTCAAACAACCTAACTCAGATAACAAGCAGCAACAAGGATAAACAGAAACCAACATGGAATTCAGAAAGGGACATCAATAGCCTCAGCCATAGCAAAAATAATAGATAGTCAAACAAGCTAACTCAGATATGAACCAGCAACATACCTCAGATATCTAGCAGCAACAAGGCATAGAATAGAGTAAAACAGGACATGCTTATGGAGAAACTCAACAACATAGGAATAAAAGGGACAGCCGACACAAATACGCTACATCATACATAGCCCGTGCGAATAGAAAATTAACAACATCACCAGTAACTACTTATACCTGCTAGAACAACTAAGCGACTATAGTTAATCAGAAAAATACATATTTTCACGAACTAATTTACCTCTACGATAATAATGCTGTACTAGCAGAATGCCAAGGCTTCAAAAGATAGCTCCCAGAACAAAGTACAGCGTGGAGTATAGGGTCACATGCAAATGATTATTCAAAGGAGCTTCGTAGATCAATAAGACAATAGCGATTATTCTAAGTACTGCAACTTGACCGAAAATAGGAAACCTACACAAGAACATCAACACAAAAAGGAAAGATACTTACTACCATTACAGCACCCACTCAATATCACAAAAGACCATGCAAAATATTCTACAACAATCTGCTTCATAACATAAAAAACTGCTAAGTTCCCTACTGCAACTTGACCGAAAATAGGAAACCTACACGAGAACATCAACACAAGAAGGAAAGATACTTACTACCGTTACAGCAGCCACTCAATATCACAAAAGACCATGCAAAATATTCTACAACAATCTGCTTCATAACATAAAAAACTGCTAAGTTCCCAAAAAGTATCCAATCAATGAAAGAAAACTGGTTGAAAAGGGAGAACTCTCTACAGTCTCGCAGAATTATAGGAAAATAACAGCAAAACTTGGAAGCATACACACTCAATAATGCTCAATATGGATACACTTCACATGCAATCCCCTGCAAAAGGCACATAGCAGACTCTCATCTGAACTTGGACACCAAAAACACCACTTTTGGATTACTAATACTCATAAATACTACATTGCCTGCCCTTGATTGAATAGCGTGGATGCAAACTTCATAGCAAAATATTGAAAAACGTCAGATGTATGTTCGTATAAGTGTGTAAATGTGTGTGTGTGAGTGTGTGTGTAGCGTGCGTGCGTGTGTATAAAAGAGAATATATAGGCATTTACCAGAGTGTGGTCTTACATAAATTGATAAAAACAGCAATATAGAACCTGATAGAATAGGAAATAGTAAAAAATAAGGTTTTTAACATGCCAAAGTAATTAGTTTAGATTGTTAATTATAAGAAACATAAGTTAATTACAAGAAATATAAATGAAATGCGCTAAATAAGTACAATTGTTTGGTTTGAAGGTAGTGAATATATCGAATTTGTGCAAAAGTTTGCATTATAACCAGTGAATTAAACAACGTTTGCGTTAGAATAGCACAAAATAGCATACTTATTAGATTAATAACAAACTTTCTGATGCAGTAAAATATTGACTAGTGCTGAATGATTCAATTACTGTAAAATATTAGTCTCAGATTGAAGTAAATAAAGTGTAAACAATACCCTTTGTTTGTAAAATAGGGTTGTTAATTCCTTTGATAGCAGAAATATAAAGTTGTACACATTAATTTGAGAGTTTTAGCAATATTTGTCCTGAAATGGATATAAATGTAACTTGTTAAGCGTGCCAAATACGAAATATTTAAAAAGCAGTACAGTATAACCTCAATTTTGAAAGCTAACAGTACTCTAGTGTTTCTACATAGGCGTCTGTAGTGGTAAAATACATCCAGTCCTTAAGATTTTTGGCCATCCATTCATCCTCAGCGTCACGATTAGTCCCAAAAGCAAAAAAGCGAAATCTTGTGGTTGTTATAATTTCTACTTTTCATGCAATCACATACACTATAGTACTAAGTTTAGTGAATTTTGGCGTCTTCCTGATTGGTCTGTTAAAGTTAGTAATCAATAAAAATATGCTTACATAGAAAAAATCCTGAAATAGTTGGATTCTCAAAAGTATGTACAATCAGTGTTCTTGCTACATTTAGCACCTAATAAAATATAAATTGAAGTCTAGTTAGTGTTGGGCTGTAAAATGTTTTGGTACCTGTAGTTACTTGAAATAGCAAATATTGGCTGTGTAACTGGTAAATCACTCAAAAAATCAACTTCGTTTCCTCGTAGTACTCCCTGAAAATGCTTCTTGCATGCTAATAAGGCTCTGGCGTGTGTTCCCATGCCTCCTACTAGCCTCTGTAAAATTCATATTGACCAGTGCTTAACCATTCAACATGCTGTAGAGCGTAAGCTTTAAGCTTCAGTCAGTGGAAATTTAGTTCTCAGGGACATATAGTGATTGTAGAATAAAAAAAGAAGCCTCAAATAATACAGCATAACAGATACAAATAACCCCTGGTGTTAATCAAACACTCAAAAAGTCCATAGTACTTGAAACGTACCCCGAATAAAAGGCCATAAGGGTAAATAGCATGGTAAGAAAAGTTTGGCAGGTGGACTTAAGAGCCACGTAGTCATCTGCTAACATCGTCTTGTCCTGTGATTTGTCATTATATTGTTCAGTAGTTATATTTAAGGGATGAAAGAAACAATATTAATAAACATTCAGTTATAGTACTCTTGGTAAAGGGGTTTCAGTGCTTAGAGACATAATAATTTTAGTTACAGTAAAAGTTTGGCCTCTTATAAGTGCAAAAAAAAAAAAAAGTACAAATATTAAACATTTCATACAGTTTATCTAGAAAGCAAAAGCAAAAATACAATAACTGCGCAACATACTTAAAAAATAAGCAAGCCGTGCTATTCTACTGCCCCATAATAAGTCTAAAATATACTCGAAAATACTCTGACATAAGGTTGACGGCTATCTGAGATCGAAATTTTCAAGCTTTCTCTCATGCATAAAGTGGCTCTAGGAATCACTAAGCCTCAATAAAAATGGAAACATGCAGTAAAAGCACTTGGAGAGTTGTTGTGATCACATCATATGAAAAACATGCAAGAACAAGAATATATGGAACCCTACTCATATATTTAAGAAACTTTACCTACCCTAACAGTAAGAAAATACCGAGGAAACTCTAAAATAAACAAACTTTCCTACGAAGCAAACCAAAAATAGCGTAGTGGAAGTCAATAAACCCTAACAACAACAACAAGATTCAACAACTACATCAAAACAAAAACAACAACAATAATAATAATAATACTAATAATAATAGTAATAATAAACTTTATGGGTACAGTTTTACTTAAAAGTACTTCTTCCTTAGTGATTAGAGAAATTTTTTAAATAAAGAACAAAACTCAAAGTTAAGAATTAAAAATATAAGATACAAAAGGCAATAAATAGAAAAAATAATAAAAGAAGTTGAAAAAATTATCTTTGCAAGTCAAAATTGCAATAAACACTTCTGCAAGAATAGATGAAATTGTGATATTAGAGTAAAAAATGGAAATAAACTTTTAAAATAGCAAGTTAAAAGTTGAAAAATGTCTTTGTGAGTCCAAAATTTAATAAAAAATGTTGCCTGAATAGAAGAAATTGTGATATTAGAGTAAAAAATGGAAATAAACTTTTAAAATAACAAGTTAAAAGTTGAAAAATGTCTTTGTGAGTCCAAAATTTAATAAAAAATGTTGCCTGAATAGAAGAAATTGTGATATTAGACTAAAAAAATAAACCTAAATTTCAGCTAAAGTTGAAGAAACACAGTTTGTGTGTCTAAATTCCCATGCGAACTCTTGCTTGAATCGTTCAAATAGCGTTTTCTGAGTAAAAATACACAAAAAATGCGAAATATTGTCTCTAACAGTAAAAACATCTGGTCAATTTTACGTGAATCCTGATGTTTATAAGGCAATAATCAAATGGACTGTGGTTCGCAACCCCGAAATAAGGGCAAATAGTGGATGCCATCCACTTTAACTTGTAGATACTGGAACTGAATGTTCCTAGTTCAGCCAAATTCCTTACGGATTTGGTTAAATAGTCTTTGCAATGTTACGAAAGGCGGCAGAAATACCGCGTAGATTACTTCCACCAAATAAAATTGGAACCTCAAAGAAAATCAATACTCGTGTGTAAAAATTTGGCGACACTTGACTTCCATTCAACTTCGGAAGAAGACCAAGCGATGGGGGCCGTAACAATAGAGAACCTTTCTTCCCCCTCACGTGTCCATGAACGCGCGCGGTTTGGGGGTGCCGATGAATGCAACCACATAACAGGTTCTTCCGTAACAGGTTAATATTAATAACATGGATTCTGCTCGCATACTTCGTTGTTTTCATATAGGATACATCGTTCAATTTCTTCGCCTTTAAAGCGAACATGTGTTATAATACCTTCTACCTCCGATCGAACGCGTCGGCACCGGTTGAATACGGGTAAATCCGGATCCTTAATTATACCAAATATGACTCACCACCGACGCCAAAATGGCCGGACGTGACGCCTTAGAATAGGCCGAAAGTGTCTTTTGTACAGTGGTGGAAAAAAGTTCTTCCCCATAAGACTTTAATGGCAGTAAATAATGCCGGAAGGGTAGGCAACACACATTGCACCATTAGGTGATCGGGTGATTCTGTCTGTCTCAAGAGCAACTCGTCTTTCATGCAAAAGCCAACAGGCACAGGAAATGTAGGAAAGTCACGTGACTTGTCAGGTGGAATGTTGTTCGTCAGAAAATCGCCTTTTCTCAAACCAGGTCGCAGAATCGACAACAGCTACACGTTATATCTCCGAAAATGATTCCCCTAAAAACGTTGAACGAAACGCTAAAACAATTCTTGCCTTAATTACTGTATGTGCTGCAGCAGCAAGTCGTTAGGGCGTTTTATTACCATGCGAGAGATCTGGGTTCGATCCCCGACGGGGGATAATCGGGATTTTGTCCACCTGTTCAAGCTGCTTCGGTGGCAACCCAGCGTCGTATAAAGTAGGTATCTGGAGGAAACTCTGGGAAAAGGAGGGGGTAAGGTGGCCAGGGGCGTGGTGCTGATCACATCATTCCCACCTTCGGCCTGATGAAGAAAGCGTGGGGCCCCAACTTTACTAACTCCACACCCCCTATACGCCTTCATGGCTTGGTGCAAAGCACAAGGTAGCACTTTGCTTTTTAATTTACTATACATCCCGTTTTTGTCGGAACAGAACTTCCCAATCCCTACGTGGGCTTTCTTCCAAGTTCCGTAGGGATGTGAATAGGCTCCAATATTTCTTGACACAATTCATACATGTTATATTTCCTTATAAGAACAACAGCCGATATATTTTGTGTGCGTGTGTGTAAGGGGGGTATAATCCAAACATGTGAGGTGATCCTTTTCCCACTACTCACTCCATTCTCAGAAATAAATCTCAATTCCACACACTGAAAATGCAGCACTTTCTACATCTTAGCATGCAAATATCTACATAGTAGCAAAGTAATGTGTGGAAAGAGAAAAATTAACGATTTGTAACGGCACTCTGGAAATTTTTTAGTTTATTTTTTTCAATTTGAACTGACATTCATAACATTCATTAACAATCCCAATATTGACAAAAGAATAGCTTAGTCGTTCTGCTACTTTCAATTCTTCATTATCGTAGTCACCGTAACTCTCTCTCTCTCTCTCTCTCTCTCTCTCTCTCTCTCTCTCTCTCTCATCCTTCCCGATGGCACTGTAGTTGAGGAGTTGCCTTGTAATCAAGGAGTCCCCGGTTCGATACCCGGTGGAGACACAGTGGTTAGGATCCCACTTTAAACTGTAGATGCAGTCTCGATTAGTCTTTGTGTGCATAAAGTGGACTTAAAATACCAAATGAAAATAAAAATCAAAATCACCGTAACTCTCTACAAAGCCAGAGGATCCATTTTTGAAACCTGTTGAGGCTTAGATGTAGCATTGCATTCGTATCATTACCCATCATCTTCATCGTCGCGATTATCGCAAGAGGTAAAAATGCGACACAAAATAACCAAACAGAAGCTTGGAATCAATCTGAATATTGGTTACCTTGGATACATGGTAGAATTGTTTTAAATATCACTTCCTGTGATGTAATAGGGTTTTTGATTAGAGACCATTTGTATAATACATATCGTTGTTGCGAACAATAAGTAGTTTCACATTCACCACACTCTTCGGTTGTTTAGAAATCGTAAGGAAGAAGGATCTCTAAATTTCCGCTTTCACATGTCAATGAAACTTTAAAATAAGTTCAGCGTAGGTCACAAAAGAGATTTACATATTGTTATGATATCTTTTAAACACCACGAAATCTAATTCCAATAGAATACGATACTACTCCTTACGTTCCTGTAAATGTTCACCATTAGTCTGGCGAAAAAAAGTAACGAGGAATTCCGTGTTTCCTTGAGGAAAGATAAGGCGTCTGCTTGTAAGAAGCAAGCACCAACTGCTTCGATCATTGACCTTCACTGCCAGAGTGACTCACAGCTGGCCTGCGCTCGTTCCAGTGTGCGTATAAAATAGGTATTTTATTTCGTTCGTTCTAATCCACAGTTATATCAAGCTAACATTATAATATTTTCGTAAAATATGTAGTAAACAAGTTGTATACATTATGGTCTTCCAGAGTGTTGTTGCCTTCTGCTATTTACACGCAGGAGATGGGGGTGTTGTAAACATTTCTGAACCCAAAGGTCGAGCACGAAGGAAAAGTTGTGTAAGCATTGGAGGTAATAACAAGGTAATAGAAGTTGAAGGAAATGCTGGAATAAATTATATCAGAAATTGAGCAAAAACAATTCTCATCACACATAGGGCTATCAGATCACTCTTCAGCGGAAAGTAGGACAAAATGTCTCAAAATGTTGAACACGATCGTATTTGCAGTAAATATAATAGGTTACTAGGACATCTTAGCATATAACGAGAATATGACACATCTTCAGCTGAAAAATTAATGTTGAAGTGAAAGGTTGAGTTCAAAATTCCTCAACTGCTAATTAATAGCACGGCTGTATGTGATTTCAACTTGTGTATGTAAGACAGAACGTTTTTCGTCGAGTGGGGCCAGGAAGAGAAAACAATCCATGAATTCGGGAAGGAAAAAATTCACAATTTCGTAAACAAAGTCTGGAAGTTCTTGTTTATTAATATGTAAAAAAACTACTATACACTGGAAAAAAACAGAATTGTGTGCCTTATTTCTCCAATAAGTAGAATAATTACTTGTTACTTAGAACAAATTACCGACACTTATATCGATAGAACTTCACAAAGTAAGCATTTTTATACATATATCCGGACTTTTCCGGATCTAGAAAATCGTGAAGTAATTTCTGAGCTTTTCCGAACATCCAGTAGCAACCATGCACACTCTTTGATTTAAGCATACTTCTCCAAGGAACCACGTTATCTTAGACTCCCCTCAGATTTTCTGTTTCTCCATCTAATTTGAAGTTACGTGATGCCCAAAATACGTATAAGACATTTTAGATTTTTTTCAAATTCCTTCCGGAGGCCAGACACAACTATAAAATGTAGGACACGTCCGGAAATAAGAATGATTCTTATAAGTCTTTTTATTTTCTTATTTAGCGTCGTTTTTCTTTCACCTCTTGCTAATCGCGACGACGAGGATGAGTGATATGATGAAATTGATGAAGGGGCACTCACAAAGAACACCCATACGCACGACGGGATTCGAACCCAGGACATCAGACATCGTAGCACACTGTACTAACCACTCTGTCACGGACGGAATTCTTATAGCCCTAATCGTTCCTCAAGCATTTTTCCCATCTTTAACTACACACGAAACATAAAGAACAATCTAAATAAACAGGTGCCAGTTCACACTCTAACCGTAAAAAAACATATGCATGTGAAAATGCAAAATAATATTTATTTTTAGGTAGTTGTGATTTATTATTGTATATTAAAGAAATATATTAGTGATAAAATGACGGAAGTAGAGGAACATCTCCAATGAAACACTCATGCCTTATGGATATTTTTATTTCTTGCCGAACAAGGTTCCGAGTTCGAGTTCCGACCAAAATGGGTTGATTGTGTATGTTCATTCTTGTCTTTAATGTAATCATAAATCGTCGTCATGAATAATTTAACTTCAGAGGAAGAAAACTGAGGTAATTACTAATAAAAACAATAACAAAACAAATTTGATCTTAAAGCCCTGGCTTTGAGCTACATCTTCCATCACGTGGATCATAGGCGTGAGCCCAGGGCGCCAGGGGGAGGGCAAATGCCCCCCTAATCATGGACGTCTGCAGATTTTTTCCACGAAGAGACAAGCAAGGTATTTTTCCATGTGGCATATTACCCCGATAATAGTGTTGCATTATCGCATTCCTGCATCCTCATTATAATAATTAATGTAAATTATTATGACTGAAATCAAATTATACATGTGAAAACGTACTTTTTGGTTGACATTCGTTTTCTAAGGGAAAGATGTGGCAATCCTTGCCCCCCTTCCAGACATCTATGCCCCTATATTATTATATTTTCACCTAGAAATTTAGGATAGATGAATCCTATTGCCGTTATTAAACTATATTATACTCTTAAAGAAAATTAAGTATTTTCAAGCTGATGAAAGTTCAAAGCAACTACTGGGGAAGGCGGTGCAGTGGCGAAACCACAGCCCCCCACAACCTTGAACGGAAATCAATTTTAGGGGCAAACATGGAAATAAAGGAAAGCAAGAGTAGCAGAATCTAAGAGTAGCAGGACAACAGGATACCCACGATGGATTTTGTTTTCACGTCTATCTTGCATTATTTCTTCCAGACTGCCAAGAGCACCTGCGGGGGGAGGGAGGGGGGGAGGGACAGAGCTGCAATTGCCCCCTTGATTTCAAATTTTATACAAATATAAATACCTTTTGTAAAATGTTCTTGCTCGCTTCGCTCGCAATGTCTGCTTTTCTTGTAGTCTAGTCAAGTTCAGAGCCGTAGCTAGGGGTCGACGGGAGTTAACCCTGGACGCCAAACGATCTAAATGAAAAAAATTGTAAAAGATAATAATATGGCGCTCCATGAATTTTTTTCCCCAGATTAAATCGACATTGTTTTCATTTTGCAAAAATTTGGATCTGAAAATTTATTGGTCGCTTCGCTCGCAATTTGTTTTCTGTAATGCATTTTAAATTACCGAGGAGAGAAGTACTGCTGCTAAAAGGTTTTCTCTTAAGTGCATGAACAATTGTTTGGAGGAAAAGGAACGCGCAGATTTGAGAGACAATTTATATGATTTTTACTGTTGGTATATAAGTATATGTTGTGTGTGTGTGTGTGTGTTGTGTATATATATATATATATATATATATATATATATATATATATATATATATATATATATATATATATATATATTTATATGTGTGTGTGGGGCGGGGGTGGGGTGTATATATAAACACACCCATCAATGCAATAAAATTTAAGCAAGTGAGATGAAATTACGTTATTCTTTTCCGGCCTGAACTATCATCAAGGCTATCCCCCCCCTTAATCAGAGGGTCTGAGCACGCCTATGACGGGGACTGACACTTTACGTAGGTGTAGACACGCTTCGTACAATTTGATGATATCGCGATTACGTAATGAATGTGCAGCCACTTAACTGAACCCCCCAAAATTCGATTTCGATTTTTTTTCGATTTAGTTTATTTTACTTCGCGTTTTGTTCCTCTTGGCTAATTTGCGAAGATTGGGATGAGTGATGAAATGATGAAATTGATGAATGGACATTCACAAACAACCAAACCCGACCGGGATTCGAACCCGGGACCCTTGGCGTCGCAGCGCGATGGGCCAACCACTCGGCCACATGGTCGGCCCCCCCCAATTCACTTTTTATTACTAAATTCTAAATTAGCATAATATCACATAGTTTACCTATTCATAATATGCGCCGCTTTGGTGCACTTTGTGGATTGTGCATTAATCAACATCATGTTAATCGCGGCAGGCAAAGTGGAGGGAAAATGACAATGAAACACAACGAGGGGGCCCTTGGTTCCCAATTAATGAAACTTTGTCTACATGCAACTGAGTCGCTGCGTGAAATCGCTGAAAATGTCGTTTATTAATTTCTTAATTTTGCTTATTTTATATTGCTTTTCTAGCACTTGGCGTCAACAAAGGCGATGAGGATGATTAATGAAGTTATGAAATGGATGATAGGACATGATGATCCATGTCTTACACAAAATTCTAAGTTGGGACTAATGAATATAGATTTGTCTTATCATTTGTCAAGTAGTTACTTTTAACTCCAATCTTTTTCAAGGACTTCTGGGTTGACAGCATGTGTGTTGCGCGATGATGATTCGACGAAAACCACCATTTCAGTGAACTTTCTTGACAATGACCCTAATATCACTAAAGAGAACATTTCCTTACGAGTAGCTGTTGTTAAGAAACCAATTCCTGAAACTTTTTCTGGTGGTCTCACGGCACCAGGCTGTTGTTTGTTATGGCTGGGCCTGGGGGTATGACTCACGCTGCTGTCAATACTCAATCATTCCCGAGAATCCAGGTCCGCCAGGCAAACCCAAGCGACAATTTTGTTATTTGGGTTGCATAGACAACAGGCTTTAAGATGGTACGATATCGTAGGCCTCGTGGCCCAAGAACTACTTTCCATGACTGTACCTTAATGGAAAAACCATTAATTCCAAGTTCCCACGTCTGTATAAAGCACCCATGACTCATATCCGGCAGAAACGCATTAATAAAATACAACAATAGTGTTAGAATAGTCCGAAAACGAACTCCATAATAGTGTCTTTTGTACCTTAATGGAGAAACCATTAATTCCAAGTTCCCACGTGTGCATAAAGCACCCATGACTCATATCCGGCAGAAACGCATTAATAAAATACAACAATAGTGTTAGCTTAGGCCGAAAACGGAATACATAATAGTGTCTTTTGTGCACTAATGGAAAACCATTAATTTCAAACTCACACGTGTGCATGAGTCATCGATGACTCATCTCCTCCTCCACCCACGACACGTGGCGCAAGATTAATTAACAATAGCGTCACCCCTCGATAATAAATAAAAAAACCATTAATGTCAATTAAAATGATGATTTATTGGTACCAAGTATTTTCAATTCTACTTTTGACCTTAAAGCCCTGGCTTTGCGCTACATATTCCATCACGGGGATCATAGGCGTGCGCCCAGGGGGCCAGGGGGAGGGCAAATGCACCCCTAATCATGGACGTCTGCAGACTTTTTCCACGAAGAGACAAGCAAGGTACTTTTCCATGGGGCATATTACCCCGATAATAGTGTTGCATTATCGCATTCCTGCATCCTCATTATTATAATTAATGTAAATTATTATGACTGAAATCAAATTATACATGTGAAAACGTACTTTTTGGTTGACATTCGTTTTCTAAGGGAAAGATGTGGCAATCCTTGCCCCCCTTCCAGACATCTATGCCCCTATATTATTATATTTTCACCTAGAAATTTAGGATAGATGAATCCTATCACCGTTATTAAACTATATTATACTCTTAAAGAAAATTAAGTATTTTCAAGCCGATGAAAGTTCAAAGCAACTACGGGGGAAGGGGGTGCAGTGGCGAAACCACACACCCCCACAACCTTGAACGGAAATCAATTTTAGGGGGCAAACATGGAAGTAAAGGAAAGCAAGAGTAGCAGAATCTAAGAGTTGCAGGACAAAAGGATACTCAAGATGGATTTTGTTTTCACGTCTTTCTTGCATTATTTCTTCCAGACTGGCAAGAGCACCTGCGGGGTGGGGGGGGGGGTGGGAAGGGACAGAGCTGCAATTGCCCCCTTGATTTCAAATTTTATACAAATATATATACCTTTTGTAAAATGTTCTTGTTCGCTTCGCTCGCAATGTCTGCTTTTCATGCAGTCTAGTCAAGTTCAGAGCCGTAGCTAGGGGTCGACTGGAGTTAACCCTGGACGCCAAACGATCTAGGCTAAATGAAAAAAATTGTAAAGAGAATAATATGGCGCTCCATGAATTTTTTCCCCATATTAAATCGACATTGTTTTCATTTTGCAAAAATTTGGATCTGAAAATTTATTGGTCGCTTCGCTCGCAATTTGTTTTCTGTAATGCATTTTAAATTACCGAGGAGAGAAGTACTGCTGCTAAAAGGTTTTCTCTTAAGTGCATGGAGGAAAAGGAACGCGCAGATTTGAGAGACAATTTATATGATTTTTACTGTTGGTATATATGTATATATGTGTGTGTGTGTGTGTTGTATATATATATGTATGTATGTATTTATATGGGTGTGTGGGGCGGGGGGAGGGGTGTATATATAAACACACCCATCAATACAATAAAATTTAAACAAGTGAGATGAAATTACGTTATTGTTTTCCGGCCTGAACTATCATCAAGGCTATCCCCCCCTAATCAGAGGGTCTGCGCACGCCTATGACGGGGACTGACACTTTACGTAGGTGTAGGCACGCTTCGTACAATTTGATGATATCGCGATTACGTAATGGATGTGCAGCCACTTAACTGAACCCCCCCCAAAAATTCACATTTTATTACTAAATTCTAAATTAGTATAATATCACATAGTTTACCTATTCATAATATGCGCCGTTTTGGTGCACTTTGTGGATTGTGCATTAATCAACATCAGGTTAATCGCGGCAGGCAAAGTGGAGGGAAAATGACAATGAAGCACAACGAGGGGGCTCTTGGTTTCCGATTAATGAAACTTTTTCTACATGCAACTGAGTCGCTGCGTGAAATCGTTGAAAGTGTCATTTATTAATTTCTAATATTGCTTTTCTAGCACTTGGCGTCAACAAAGGCGATGAGGATGATTAATGAAGTTATGAAATGGATGATAGGACATGATGATCCTTGTCTTACACAAAATTCTAAGTTGGGACTAATGAATATCGATTCGTCTTATCATTTGTCAAGTAGTTGTTTTTAACTCCAATCTTTTTCAAGGACTTCTGGGTTGACAGCATGTGTGTTGCCCGATGATGATTCGACGAAAACCACCATTTCAGTGAACTTTCTTGACAATGACTCTAATATCAGTAAAGAGAACATTTTCTTACGAATAGCTGTTGTTAAGAAACCAATTCCTGAAACTTTTTTTCTGGTGGTCTCACGGCACCCAGCTGTTGTTTGTTATGGCTGGGCCTGGGGTATGACTCACGCTGCTGTCAATACTCAATCATTCCCGAGAATCCAGGTCCGCCAGGCAAACCCAAGCGACAATTTTGTTATTTGGGTTGCATAGACAACAGGCTTTAAGATGTTACGATATCGTAGGTCTCGTGGTCCAAGAACTACTTTCCATGACTGTACATTCCATTTATATTTTTGTACACTCAGAGAGAGAATTACCTGGGCCACGGGACCTAGAATTTCGTAACGTTTTAAAGCCTCTTGTTTATGCAACCCAAATAACAAAATATTCGCTTAAGTTTGCCTCGAGGATCTGAGTTCTCGGGAAGGATTGAGCATTGATAGAATGAGTCACATGACTCATGCCCCAGGCACAACAAACAACAGCTGGGTGCTACGTGGCCTCAAGAAGAACATTTCAGCAATTGGTTTCTTAACAAGAGTTTCTCGTAAGGAAATATTATTTCGAGTGATACTAGTCATTGTCAAGAAGGTTCACTGAAATGATGGTTCCCATCACAAGCAGGCGCCTTATTTTTTCCTCAAGGAAACACGGAAATCTTCGTTACTTTTTTTCGCTAGACTAATGGTGAACATTTACAGGAACGTAAGGAGTAGTATCGTATTCTATTGGAATTAGATTTCGTGGTGTTTAAAAGATATCATAACAATATGTAAATCTCTTTTGTGACCTACACTGAACTTATTTTAAAGTTTCATTGACATGTGAAAGCGGAAATGTGGAGATCCTTCTTCCTTACGATTTCTAAATAACTACGATTTCTAAACAACCGAAGAGTGTGGTGAACGTGAAACTACTTATTGTTCGCAACAACGATATGTATTATACAAATGGTCTCTAATCAAAAACCCTATTACATCACAGGAAGTGATATTTAAAACAGTTCTACCACGTATCCAACGTAACCAATATTCAGATTGATTCCAAGCTTCTGTTTGGGTTATTTTGTGACGCATTTTTACCTCTTGCGATAATCGCGACGATGAAGATGATGGGTAATGATACGAATGCAATGCTACATCTAAGCCTCAACAGGTTTCAAAAATGGATCCTCTGGCTTTGTAGAGAGTTACGGTGATTTTGATTTTTATTTTCATTTGTTATTTAAGTCCACTTTATGCACACAAAGGCTAATCGAGACTGCATCTACAGTTAAAAGTGGGATCCTAACCACTGTGTCTCCACCGGGTATCGAACCGGGGACTCCTTGATTACAAGGCGGCGACTCTACTACAGCGCCATCGGGAAGGCTAAGAGAGAGAGAGAGAGAGAGAGAGATAGATAGAGAGAGAGAGAGAGAGAGAGAGAGAGAGTTACGGTGACTACGATAATGAAGAATTGAAAGTAGCAGAACGACTAAGCTATTCTTTTGTCAATATTGGGATTGTTAATGAATGTTATGAATGTCAGTTCAAATTGAAAAAAAATAAACTAAAAAAATTTCAGAGTGCCTTTACAAATAGTTAATTTTTCTCTTTCCACACATTAGTTTGCTACTATGTAGATATTTGCATGCTAAGATGTAGAAAGTGCTGCATTTTCAGTGTGTGGAATTGAGATTTATTTCTGAGAATGGAGTGAGTAGTTGGAAAAGGATCACCTCACATGTTTGGATTATACCTCCCCGCCAAAAAAAGACACAAAATATATATCGGCTGTTGTTCTTATAAGGAAATATAACATGTATGAATTGTGTAAAGAAATATTGGAGCCTATTCACATCCCTACGGAACTTGGAAGAAAGCCCACGTAGAGATTGGGAAGTTTGTTCCGACAAAATTGGGATGTATAGTAAATTAAAAAGCAAAGTCCTACCTTGTGCTTTGCACCAAGCCATGAAGGCGTATAGAGGGTGTGGAGTTAGTGGAGTCAGGGCCCCACGCTTTCTTCATCAGGCCGAAGGTGGGAATGATGTGATCAGCACCACGCCCCTGGCCGCCTTACCACCCCCCTTCCCCAGAGTTTCCTCCAGGTACCCACTTTATACGACGCTGGGTGGGCACCGAAGCAGTTTGGACAGGTGGACAAAATCCCGATTATCCCCCGTCGGGAATCGAACCCAGATCTCTCACATGGTAATAAAACGCCCTAACGACTGTGCTACTGCGACACATACAGTAATTAAGGCAAGAATTGTTTTAGCGTTTCGTTCAACGTTTTTAGGGGAATCATTTTCGGAGATATAACGTGTAGCTCTTGTCGGTTCTGCGACCTGGCTTGAGAAAAGGCGATTTTCTGAAGAACAACATTCCACCTGACAAGTCACGTGACTTTCCTACATTTCCTGTGCCTGTTGGCTTTTGCATGAAAGACGAGTTGCTCTTGAGACAGACAGAATCACCCGATCACCTAAAGGCGCAATGTGTGTTGCCTACCTTTCCGGCATTATTTACTGCCATTAAAGTCTTATGGGGAAGAACTTTTTTCCACCACTGTACATGCCCATGTTTGAGCCTTCGAAGTAATGTAGCGATTGCATAATGGATGTTATTACCATTCCAAACTAAAAACTCTTAATTTGTGAAAAAATGTTGTGAAAAATCATGGTATTTTCGTATTGGCTATAAAAAATGAATTTGCGCATACTTTTGAATAATTATAAAAATACACTAATACACTAATAAACACTTCAATAACAATCCAGGTAGTAAATTATGTGTTCCTATTTTTCGCAACAATAACAAATCTGTCGCTAAGGCTACAATTAGAGTTTCGAGGTCAAATTAACATTTTGTGATGTGGCAAAAAAAGGAAAATAGATTAAGCCATGTTAATTGCTTCCTCTAAGTCTACAGATAGAGTTTATATTGACGCAACTATTGACATCGTTTAGAAGAGTTGAAGGTAAGGAAATGTAGGGAGCGAATGCAGAATGTAGAGAATGTCTCCAATTTTGTTAGTATTTTGTATACTAACTAAATTTGGCCTTCTAATCACGAATCTGTTGTTAAAATGCGGGTGTCACGTCTGGAAATCGTGAAAAAAGCTGATGCAAGTTGAAATATATATATATTTAAAGCTGTATCGCATTGTTTTACGAACAAAATTTTAACTAAGCTTGCCTAACCTAACCTAACCTTACCGGAAATGGTTCGCGGGGCTATCCCTCAATGGTTTGTGGGGCTACCCGCGCATGGTTCGTGGGGCTACCCGTACATAATGTATTGATCAGAAGGCAAAAATTAGTAAATCTACCAAATATTAACGAAATTCAAGATACTTTCTTACCCTAACCTTACCGGGAAAAGTTTCGTGGCGATATCAGTTAAATCTTTTCCCAATGAGCACATATTGTAACAAAATATAAGTTTCGTAGCACTAGCTACGCAAACGCCATTTTTCTAGAAGAACGTTCGAACACCGTTGCCAAACCTACCTCTAATCAAAGTCCGCATTCCACATGCTCTTCTACCTCGTCGTTCTCACTTTCGGCAACAACTAATGCTCTGCAAGTAACGAAGAAACAGTGTGGCAACGCTGTAGACAGCGCAACGAATGTCGAACGTCACTTGTTCATATCAACAAAGATGCTTGTTATGTTTACGTATAGAGAATGATTGCGGTAATGGAAAACGTTATTTTCCAACATATATAGACGTAAGTGTACAATTTTTACAGGTGACCCCCACATATGGACTCTAGATACGTTACCAGGACTGCATATTTAGTGAGTATGAGAAGTATGAAAGGAATTGTAGACATTCTCTATATTGTGCAATCATGTCAAAATTAGATTATTCAGTTTGAATACTTGTCAACGAACGTTCAGTGTCAATACGATAAATTGCAAGTTTTGACCATGTGCACGTTATGGAATTTATGCATTTATTTCGTTTATATTTTTGCCATCCTGTTTTTCTTAAATCTGCAGCATTGCAACATGTCGTGAAGACACAAAGGAAGGAATCAGGAGGTATGGTCCCACACATGCACAATCTCGGATATTTCTGGAGGTTACGCGATCATCACCACGTTCCGGCCTACCTCCCAGGGTTGCCCCAAGGTTACCATTTATCAGAGTCTCTCGATACAGGGATATTGTTGAAAAAAATTCCATCTCGGGAATCGAACCCGGATCTTTCGAGTGGCAGTAAGACGCCATACCGACTGGACCTTCTTGGCTTCGCTACTCTGTTTACTTCTTATAAATTAAATGAAGAGTTAAATGTACCATTAATACAATACAATATCGTAACTCTAAAAATATATATGTTAATCACTGCAAATCAACAATAATAATAATAATAAACGTTAGTGCTGAAAGTTCAGCTCTGATATTTTTTATTGATATTTAAATTATACTAGTTTGTGTTATTTTTTTTAAATCTTAAGCTTTACAATCAGTGGTGGCGGACATGTTTCCGCTTATTGTAGGCAAGGATCAAGGTAAATCTGTCACGGGCTGCTAATTTAATAACTAATTAACTCAATTAACTCAACTGAACTGAGCTTAGCAACGCAACAACGAAGAATCTCTCGCCTCACCTGCTGGGCGAATTAAACATTACATGAAATATAATACGGTCAGGATAAGTGCCTAACAGTCGGAGTTACCAAGAATAAACCTAGGAGGATTTGATTTTAAATACCTGAAATGACGTTACATAATACTACGGTGTTTCTGAATATACACATATATTAAAGCACAGATAAATAGACATTACATCTTGCCCTCTTTCACTCGATCTCACATTCATTCTCTCATTCTATGGCATCTTGCGACAATATGACAAATACAAAGGTTAGATTATTTACTACTTTGACCATACTCTTGCTATGTCTTGGCTACATTGCCTTTTACAATTTATCGTTTAGGATTTTAAGTATAAAGTGAATATTTGTTCCTTGTGCGAACCCCTTCTATCTTTTCTGAAGGTATAAATATATTCAATGAACTATTGTTTGCTGTTAACATAAACTCTCATCTTTAACATTTGATTACTCCGCCGGAAAACAGATGTCTAGGGTTGCCATAGCACTGATTTAAGTTAAGCAATGATTTGATTTACGCAGATTCGCGGTAGATAGTCGTCATCTTTCTCACACACGCACATGGTTGGATCTTACCTTCGCTGCATTCCCTCTGACCTGGGTTGGGTGAAAGTGGTCCTACAGTTTTGGAAGGTCTCCACACTCCATTGTTGCACCTCGCGGTTATCCTGGTTGGCGAAAGTGGATCAGTCGGCGGCTCCATCTGGCCTCATCGGATCCTGGCTTCACTCGTGCACTTCGCAGCGACGTCCCGGACGGTACACGTTCACTGTCGACTCCATACGACAACTTGCGCAATAATAGGTCAGTTCTTCGCGGTCACTCGTAAGTACAGATTCGTGACTTGGGCGACGAGACGAACATACGCGATGAGCCATTCGCGGTTTCACATGGATATCAGATGTTATTAACTTTCACTACTTTGGACGTTGTTTCGGACGATTGACACAGGTGGACGTGTCTGGCGTTATTCTCACATAACCACACGTATGTGCACGGATGCGTTGACGGCGAGGGGGAGAAGGACCCCCTGGTTCTATTCTGCTCTACTCCATGGCTCTGAAACACTCACTCGAGGAGAAACAAATCCAGACCTCGAGTCTGCTTGCAACTCGCAGCTCGGTCGCGCGTAGCTCACACTCTGGTGGCGATTGTAGGCAAAACTGTGCAAAACTGTGTCTCGCTATTCCAAATCATCCCTTTTATTCCAGATTTGAACGTAGTGACGCGCTACCCTCTATGATCAGGTGCTTGTTTATTGTTTCTGGTGCTTTGACCGTTGTCCTCCTATCCTGGTCAATGCTCACTCCGGTCCTTAACCCCTGGTAGCAGCTCCTCGCGCAGAGATTAGGCTAACTCTTCCTCCATTGTATTCAGTCACGAAAAGCAAGGACAACTCAGTAGGGTAGCTTCTCCCTTTCAATCCAGCGATGAATCTTTAATAATTCATAACTCCCGTAGTTCTGTTCTGATTAGGCTCAAATCTTGGAATCAGTACTTTCATGATGTGGTCTTCCGCTGGTTGAAATCTCATCAAATTCGGTCCATTGGTTTAGAAGTTGCATTTCTCTTGCTATTCCCATAAGAATACATGTAAATCCGAATTCGGGCGAAAAACGGTGGTTGAACAAGCTAGTGCTGGCTAAGACAGTTCGCTAGACACCTGTATTCGCGACGGATATTAATATTACCAATTGCAATTAATTCCTACTAACGGGCAATTAGATTAATTACTTGTCACTCAATATTTGACCGTTATAAATCCCCCCCAAAACTGTTGGTTTCGTACTACAGTGATTAAGAGGCATTTTTCTAACGCTTGTTTAATTTTGCATCATTTAAGAGTTATGAATTCTACAATAGTGTATTTGAAACAAGATAAAATCGAATAATGTACGGAGTATTTATTTCATATTCAGCATACAAAAGTTTATGGACGTTGATGAGCTGCAGAGGCAGGATTAATCATCTAGGGGTGCTGAAGGGGTGCGGAATGAAATTTAGGGGGCGCGATGTTGAAAATACATAAAATGCAGATCAGCTTTTAGCAGGTTTCTTTTTGTTTGATTTGACCACATGTTTTGAAACTTCAAACGCACAAAGATTGTTCAAGGTAGCCGATAGCATATTGTGCCTTACAAAACAAGCAGCACGGCAACTAGATATTTTGGTGCCATAGGCAGGATTGTGATTTGGTGCCACCCCGGTTCCACCGACATTTAATGTACGCCTTTCAATATGCCACGGTTTGTGATAATTACATCCTCCATACCTTGAAACGAGGAAACAAACAAAAACTAATTTAAAAATAATATGTTAGACATTTATAGATTTCTAGTTTGAATCTCTGATTAAAAAAAAGTTGAATATATTTAAGAATATTTCAGTTATGTCTTAGTACTTGAAGAAAATCTTTAAAAAACTACTACTTCTACTACCAGTTCCACTTTTTGCCAACGCAACATCGTCTCAATGCTAAAACTTGTCTATCAAAAGAAAGTCATCTGTCCTTGCCCCAGAAAGAACTGACTTGAAGCTTAAAATTAAAGTAGGAAATTAAACTTTGGAATCATAGCTCATTACAACAGGAAAAAAATGCATCAATTCATTTTCTAATAATGTATCATATTAATAAAAATAGTATTTTTTTCAAGTTTGTGCACATGGAATTTAGAACAGTAGTTATAATTTATTTTAATAATTCTGTGTTTATAATAAAACAAATATTCATATTCGAGATCGTGTTAACACTTGTATGCAGACTGTAGAATTAATTTCTGCTAGCAGTATGGCTTCTTTCGGCTGGGCTCGGCAATTTTCGAGAAGCCGAAAAGCTCCAGCATGCTGAGTTTTCTTGGTGGGTTATGGGCCGTATCTTCACCAGCTATATCCAGCTATACCCTTCGCTATATGACACTTCGGAAGCGTTGTTTCCCTTTGAAGCGACCGAAAGCAGAAGGTGTGGTCTGCTGGGGGAGTTTGCAGCCGTAAAATTTCGCAAAAACAAGTGCGATCGAAACTAAATAAGGCAATCAATATTAAGAACATTAAATAATATTTTAATAGTGCAAGCAGTGTTATCTTGATGTATTGCATTGCTTCGCCAATGTGTTTCTTCGTGAATTCCATCGTCTTTATTTTGGATCTCCTCCATTCTATGCGAGGAATACAGCCGCACCTTTAGCATAAGTTATCCTGTTAACACAACCTTTAATTCGCAATAACTAGTTATTCTCTATTACTAAATACAAGTGACTGAGAGAAAGAGGTTACAAGCTGAAGAGCTGTTATTGACTTTAAGCGCACACAACTGCTATTCTTACAGAGCCCCAACAGCTAACTTCAAAGGTAATTGCAAGTGTCTTTAGTTATTCCAATTACTGATTACTCGATCGGTTCAGAATATGAATGAACAACATTTAACATTGATTCTTCGTTTGAGTTATCGTTGTATTAAAGTAAAACCACAATTTAAGTCTCAAGAGATGATACCACGATTTCGCCTCAACTTTAATATTATGCTATGTTCATAACCAATATGACGTGATTTCATCCAACTAGCACCCTGATTGACCTACCTGTAGTTACCTTGTTTGTATATATTTTATTTACTTACTTCATCTTCTTTTACGTTGCGAAGTTAAGGCTGCGGAGTCTTTCCTTCCACTTGACCATGTTTATAAAATTTTTTGAATGTGGAATATTGAAATATTGAAAAATGAAAGATAGAAAAATATATAAAAAAATACATAGGAATAAAAAGTACAAAGAAAAGAATACATATAAGAATGGATATCTAACCTATAGATACGGACACACACACACAGACACACACACACACTCACGCATACATATCCTTGCCCTTACACATACACACATATACACACACGCACGTACAAGCAAATACATAACATTACACTTAGATAAACACAGTCCAAAACGGTATACTTTGACGATAATTCATCTTAACTATTACGTTAAATCATTTTTATGCCTTACGTTCTTCATTCATTCTATCAATATCATAGTCATTGTTAGAAAAGTTTTAGGATTCATGTTGTGAAAAATAATATGTTCAAGTCAACAACTTAATACACTGGTAAACACACATTTTATTGTCAATGAAATTTGAGTCATTTAAGGATAATTTTGCATTGTGATTTCGAATATGATATTAGTTATTCTACAATGGCTCTAGTTCTTGAGTAATGGCTGTCCCTTTAAAAAGAAACCATTAAAACTGCATGAAATCTCATCGTTAATCACGCTTAATGATGAGGAAAATGTAGTTTCTGAGATTTTCTTGTGTGTACGGCATCAGAACAATCGCGTTGAAGACACCAGCAATAAACTGTCACACTAGCGGCGATTGGGAGCCAACACTGAGGTGGGAGGAGGGAAGGACACATTACTTTACCTTAGCAGACAAGTTTTAGCATTAAGAGGCCATAGTGCGGGGGCAAGAAGTGGAGAAACTTCCCCACACTCCTCCTAATGGCCTCCACTCATCTGCAATCATGTGTCTGTCCCCTCTGCTTTGAAACCTTTCCTCCATCACCCCTTGTTTCTCATTAAAATCACCAAGATTATCTGGAAATCTGTGTAAGTGTTTATGGAGGAAATGTACCTTTATGCTCATAATTATACCAATTTTTTAAAACATTGTGAACATGTTTTATACCAGTTTTCGAAAGTTTTTGGCTTTGTCGTAGCCCGAGAAGTTCTTGACAACTGAGGTATAAGTGAAACATGCGGGCTCCCCGATGGCGCAGTGGTTGCGTCGTCGTCTTGTAATCAAGGGGTACCGGGTTCGATACCCGGTGAAGGCACATAGTGGTTCGGATCCCACTATAAACTGTAGGTCCAGTCCCGATTAACCTTACTGTGCACAAAGTGGACTTAAAACACCAAATAAAAAAAATCAAATAAGTGAAACATGCACAAGCTTTAATATCATCCTTAAAATTTGAGATATTTGAATCATTCATGAGTTTATGAATATGAGGGCAATTAAAAATCCCTGGTTTTAGTTTTTTAATACTCAGTCCAGGAAGGGATCTACAAATGTAATGAAACACCTACGATTTTTATCAGAGGCTTTAGCAAACTGCTTCATCTTTACCAGCTTTGTATGCAGGGGTGGGAGAATGTTTTTTTCCCTGTCAACCAATGGTTTGTTATTGATGTTTGCTGAACCTACAGTCAAATGCTTTTCCTTGCAGACCATGTCTTTTTTTTCAATGATCTTGCTTAGTCCTACGATGAAGCGAGGATACTTCGTGGATCCACTTCGTTACCCAAGCAAAACGTTCACCGTATTTAAATCTACACTGATAGACCCCTGATTCTCACGATTCTCACGATAGCACAAAATTTGTAGGAACATTTTGATATTTACACATTTTTCTTCAAGTATTGTTGAGTTGCCAATTCGAATAGATGTGTAGCGATTTCAATTGTGCAATGAAACACATTTCAAACTTCTGACGGAGGTGTCTATGAAAAGCCGCCAATCTTCTGTTCGATATTCCAGTGGTCCCAAGTGAAGCAGTAGTCTAGAGATGTTTTTACAATACAGAAGTTCTGCATCTTGGCTGAAGAATGGAAGAAGACCCACCTTTCTTGTGCGACAAATTGTTATTTTTAGCTTCTTCCTTTAGACAGTTCTTTTACTTTAGCCTGGATGCTAAAAGTTTGGGTGCTTGCTTTGAGAGACCAAGGTCTCGTATGAGATCATTGGGTTGTTTTTGGGCGAACTGGTAAGGTTTTGAAATGATTCCTTCATATTCACTTTCATTGCTACCGTGATCATCTGTGTTGGATTCCTAGTCCTGCGCTCCTTCAACATCTGGTCAGGAAATGTTGTAAACACTGGTATAGGAATGTCTTCGCTAATTCTAAATCAGGATACTCCCAATTATGTTTCTTGTAATAATTAAAGGAAGTCCTTCACATTCACAACACAGAAACAGTCGTCATGGTGGGTCTTCGTCTCTCTCCAATCGTCTCCCTCAACACTATACGTAGGCACGCCAATGTTCAGATTTTTCCTTTGTCCATTCTTCCGCTGTCATAAATATTCAACACAGGTTTTGCAAACTTCATGGGGAACCCTTACTTATCTTGCTCTTCATGCAGCCTATGCTTCCTTTACAAAGTCAGTGAGATTTTTCTTTGTTTCTGCAGAGAATGGTCACCACAAATGCAGCAGAATCCATCAGGCTCATTTACGCAGCCTGTCCGTGAAGAACTCATGTTTCATTCCCCGAAACAATAGAAATAAAACGAAAATATAACAAATAAAGATAATATATTTAATAAATATATTCTCTGCAATGGATGGACTAGGGAAATATTTTTATATTCTAAAATAAATGTCATACCTTATTGCATGCCAACAACTACACCTCTTATTGAGATTAACTTAAAATAGAGGTGTATGAAGTACAATTCGTTTCACAGTCGGTTGAGCCGCCTCTCGGCGGCATGCTTGGCAACTCCCGGCAAATCACAGGTGATATCTCCGCTATGGAAACCGCTAACTTAGAAATTACTTCAAGTTCTCAGAATTACAGTTACAATTATAATGAATATAAGCAAGTGCCGTGTTACAAGAAATGCTGGAAATGTTGTCCTCATGCATCCACACATTTCTGGCATGTTTTTACGAAATTTCGCGGAGCAAACTCCACATAAATGAGCCAATACGAAGAAAGGTGTGATAGACGCAACCATAGCACATGGTGTTTGCGCGGAAACGCCCCAAAGCCCTTGTATATTCATAACATATATCAGCTGTTTAGTTACCACCCAAATCGCATTTTTAAGTATCACCGTTTGAAAATTAAATAAAAAATCTTGAATCATCTCTGACAAAGTTTAATACATACGTGCACATTCAACAAAATATTTCATGGAAACGACCACTTTAATGCCACATGTTATCAAAAAGTTACCAGAAAATAATCTTCATACCGATTTAATTAAAACAGAAATAATTGTATTTTAAAAATCGACTGGTTATGAAAGCATAATTATACAGTGTGTTTTAAATGTCCTACAGGATTCTAAAAACCTATAGCTATTAAAGTACGTAATAGGTTTATTGCAAAGAAATATTGTTTGTTACACAGAGGAAATTTTAAAATTAATGTTTGATGTATGTCGCCGTATCTCCAGCTGGGCACCATTCACATCCAAACACTCTTGCAATCTTTGTTTGAATCCGAGAATTACGTTCTGATGGTGCTCATCCAGAATGTTGGGAATCACATCACATATCTTGAACTTCAGATTGTCAAGATCTGTCGGTTTCTGTGCATACACCTGGGTCTTGACACGTCACCGTACCCAGTAATCGCAAGGCGTAAGGTCTGGTGACCTGGCGGGAAAGATGTGGGTCATCTGCGGCCAATCCATCTCTCCTCAAATTGACCAACAAGAAACTCACGAACTTCAAGGGAAACGTGTGGGTAGGCACCAGCTTGCTGGAAGTGGACCTCATTGATGATGCCTAATCTCTGAAGTTTCAGGACAACGAATCTCTGTAACACGTTCAGGTAGCTGAAGCTGTTCACCGTATCCTCCTTGATGAAGAATGGACCAATGAGGTTGCCCATGGAAAATACGCAACACACATGACCTTGTGGCTATCCCGCTTATGTGTCTCGAACTCATGCGGACTCTCAACCCCTCAAATTCGTCAATTGTCTCCATTCACTTTTACCAAAACATGGAACGTGGCCTCATCAGGGAAAAGAATGAGAGACTGTAAGGCATCATCACCATCACCATTTAATCGGGTTAACATTAATTAAAAAAAATAATTCCTGATGTCACAGTCCTCTTATATCAGATCGTGCGCAAATCTTAACTTGTAGAGCCTAGCTTTCACTTTATTGGGTAAGATACCTAGACCTCACGACTCCCAGTTCAAAGGATCTTCGTTTAAGAGATTTCATTGAAGTTCGTTGCACGCTCTCCTGAACTGCATCCACCACGTGGTAACTCAACTTTTCTTACCATCTCTGGATACTTGACAGGAGGTATTTTTCCAAGCGTATGTTTGGCAAGCCATAAGACACACTGAGCATTCTCCTGCATCGACGCCATTTTGAAATCACGTGATTGCATGATCAAATGCACGCACGTCATTCAGCAGTGTGGGTAGAATAAAATTTTAAATTTTCTTCTGTCTAAAAAAAAAACAATATTTCTTTGTAATAAACCTATTACTTTAAAGTTGTAGATTTTAGAATCCTGCAGGACCCAATATTTTATGTACAATAATAAGATGAGCAATTTTATAATACTTTAATATGACAATAGGGTCTTCTAATTTTATTTTTAGGTGCTGATTAGACAACCATTGAAAGCCGCAACCCGCTAGATAATTCACATTCTATTAAAAAGATCCCTTGAAATCTGCAACCCAGTTGAGTATCGACGTTTTAGTAAAAGGATACAATCCGGTCGAGAATCCACGTCTTTATAAGAAGATCCTTTGAAATCTCCAATCAGGTTCAAAATACACGATTGAATAAGATCCTTTGAAATCTTCAATCAGGTCGAAAATTCACGTCTATATAAGAATATCCTTTTAAATATCCAATCAGGATCAAAATACACAATTGAATAAGAAAATCCTTTGAAATCTACAATCAGGTTGAGAATCCACGTTTTAATAAGAAGATCCTTGGAAATCTACAATCAGGTTGAGATTCCACGTTTTAATAAGAGGATCATTGGAAAACCATAATCAGGTTAAGATCAAACTTTTAATAAGAAGGTCCTTTGAAATCTACAATCAGGTTCAGAATCCACGTTTTAATAAGAAGATCCTATGAAATATGCAATCAGGTTGAGAAGGGCTTCATTTTAATAAGAAGATCCTTTGAAAATGCAACTACGTTGAGAATCCGCGTTTTAATAAGGAGATCCTTTCAAATCTTCAATAAGGTCGAGATTCCACGTTTTAATAAAAATAATCTTTGAAATCTACAATCAGGTTGATATCAACGTTTTAATAAGAAGATCCTTTGAAATCTACAATGCACCAGGTTGAGAATACACGTTTTAATAAGAAGATCCTTTGAAATCTACAATCAGGTAAATAATCCAGATTTTAATAAGAAGATCCTTTGAAAATCGATTTCACGTTGAGAATCCACGTTTTAATAAGGAGATTCTTTGAAATCTACAATAAGGTCGAGATTCCAAGTTTCAATAAGAAGATCCTTTGAAAATGCAATCAGCTTGAGAAACCACGTTTTAATAAGAAGATCCCTTGAAAATGCAATTAGGCTGAGAATCTAGGTTTTAATAAGAAGATCCTTTGAAAATGCAATCAGGTTGAGAATCAACGTTTTAATTAGAAGATCCTTTAGAATCTACAATCACGTTGAGAATCCACGTTTTAATAAGAAGATCCTTTGAAATCTACAATCACGTTGAGAATCCACGTTTTAATAAGAAGATCCTTTGAAAATGCAATCAGATTGAGAATCTACGTTTAATTAGAAGATCCTTTGAAATCTACAATCAGGTTGAGAATCCACGTTTTAATAAAAAGATCCTTTGAACCTGCAATCAAGTTGAGAATCTACGTTTTAATTAGAAGATCCTTTGGAATCTACAATCACGTTGAAATCCACGTTTTAATAAGAAGATCCTTTGAAAATACAATCAGGTTGAGTATCTACGTTTTAATTAGAAGATCTTTGAAATCTAAAATCAGGTTGAGAATCCACGTTTTAATAAGAAGATCCTTTGAAAATGCAATCAGGTTGAGAATATACGTTTCAAATAGAAGATCCTTTGGAATCTACAATCACGTTGAGAATCCACGTTTTAATAAGAAGATCCTTTGAAAATGCAATCAGGTTGAGAATCCACGTTTTAATTAGAAGATCCTTTGGAATCTACAATCAGGTTGACAATCCACGTTTTAATAAGAAGATCCTTTGAAAATGCAATCAGGTTGAGAATCCACGTTTTAATAAGAAGATCCTTTGAAATCTACAATCACGTTGAGAATCCACGTTTTAATAAGAAGATGCTTTGAAAATGCAATTACGTTGAGAATCCACGTTTTAATTAGAAGATTCTTTGGAATCTACAATCACGTTGAAATCCACGTTTTAATAAGATGATCCTTTGAAAATGCAATCAGGTTGAGAATCTATGTTTTAATAAGAAGATCCTTTGAAAATGCAATCAGATTGAGAATCTATGTTTTAATTAGAAGATCCTTTGAAATCTACAATCAGGTTGAGAATCGACGTTTTAATAAAAAGATCCTTTGAACATGCAATCAGGTTGAGAATCTACGTTTTAATTAGAAGATCCTTTGGAATCTACAATCACGTTGAAATCCACGTTTTAATAAGAAGATCCTTTGAAAATACAATCAGGTTGAGTATCTACGTTTTAATTAGAAGATCTTTGGAATCTAAAATCAGGTTGAGAATCCACGTTTTAATAAGAAGATCCTTTGAAAATGCAACCAGGTTGAGAATATACGTTTTAATTAGAAGATCCTTTGGAATCTACAATCACGTTGAGAAACCACGTTTTAATAAGAAGATCCTTTGAAAATGCAATCAGGTTGAGAATATACGTTTTAATTACAAAATCCTTTGGAATCTACAATCACGTTGAGAATCTACGTTTTAATAAGAAGATCCTTTCAAAATACAATCAGGTTGAGAATCCACGTTTTAATTAGAACATCCTTTGAAATCTACAATCAGGTTGACAATCCACGTTTTAATAAGAAGATCCTTTGAAAATGCAATCAGGTTGAGAATCCACGTTTTAATAAGAAGATCCTTTGAAATCTACAATCACGTTGAGAATCCACGTTTTAATAAGAAGATCCTTTGAAAATGCAATCAGGTTGAGAATCCACGTTTTAATTAGAAAATTCTTGGAAATCTACAATCAGGTTGAGAATCCACGTTTTAATAAGAAGATGCTTTGAAAATGCAATTATGTTGAGAATCCACGTTTTAATAAGAAGATCCTTTGAAATCTACAATCAGGTTGAGAATCCACGTTTTAATAAGAAGATCCTTTGAAAATGCAATCAGGTTGAGAATCCACGTTTCAATAAGAAGATCCTTTGAAATCTACAATCACGTTGAGAATCCACATTTTAATAAGAAGAGCCTTTGAAAATGCAATTAGGTCGAGAATCCACGTTTTAATTAGAAGATTCTTTGGAATCTACAATCACGTTGAAATCCACGTTTTAATAAGAAGATCCTTTGAAAATGCAATCAGGTTGAGAATCTACGTTTTAATAAGAAGATCCTTTGAAATCTACAATCAGGTTGAGAATCCACGTTTTAATAAGAAGATCCTTTGAAAATGCAATCAGGTTGAGAATCCACGTTTTAATAAGAAGATCCTTTGAAATCTACAATCAGGTTGAGAATCCACGTTTTAATAAGAAGATCCTTTGAAAATGCAATTAGGTTGAGAATCCACGTTTTAATAAGAAGATCCTTTGAAAATGCAATCAGGTTGAGAATCCACGTTTTAATAAGAAGATCCTTTGAAATCTACAATCAGGTTGAGAATCCACGTTTTAATAAGAAGATCCTTTGAAAATGCAATTACTTTGAGAATCCACGTTTTAATTAGAAAATCCTTTGGAATCTACAATTACGTTGAGAAACCACGTTTTAATAAGAAGATCCTTTGAAAATGCAATCAGGTTGAGAATCAACGTTTTAATAAGATCCTTTGAAATCTACAATTTTGTCGAGATTCCATCTTTTAATAAGAAAATTCTTTGAAATCTATTATCAGGTTAATATCCACCTTTCAATAAGAAGATCCTTTGAAATCTGCAGTCAGGTTGAGAATCCATGTTCTAATAAGATGATCCTTTGAAATCTACAATCACGTTGAGATTCCTTGGCAAGAAGTTATTTTGAAATCTGCAATTCGAACAATATGTAGTGTTATAAAATAAAAAAAATATTGAAGTAGTGCAATGTGGAAGATAAATATTTTAAGTTTGGAACACCTGATACAAGCATGTAATAAATTTCTTTAAAATGAGCAAATTGATAATTTCCTTGCTTTGTAAAATAAAATTACAAACTTGTTGACGGAGACTATGCGTGTACATTTTGTTTATGGGTTTTAATACAAGTTCTATTGTTAGACATTGCTTTGAACATTAATTTTAATGAAACGATCCTTTAAGTAATATTCTTAAAATGTAATTTTCTGAAGTTTTTACATATAATTTTATTAACTGTTTATCTGCAACACTTGTAATGACTTTTTCATTTCAATGATAGTTTGACATGCGATTCAGCATTATTTTAGCTATTAAAAAATCTTTAACATTTTCTTCTAAGATTTGCATTGTTTGAAATGTTTTGAATTAATTTGTTTAATAACTATCATGAAATCTTACATTTACTTATCCTGCCATCTGTCGAATTATTTTTTAAACATTTCATTATTTTGTAAAAATTATACGAGTCTGCAACTATTAAAAACTTCTAAATTTGAGATTTTTCTTTCTTTTACTTGTATACATTATTATGACAGTGAATGACACTTCTGGGTTGTAACAATTACTTAATTTACAATGTAATCGTTTCAACCTAGAAGTGTCTGTAAAATTGTCCAGGGACCTGTAACGTAACCCAACTTGTAACGCTGTCAAGTTACGAACGGAATTATCGATATGCGTTGCAATGGCATTGGCGTTCCACACAGTACCGGACAGATTGGACCTACCTACAACCTGGGTAAATTAGCCGTACCGTTACTCAACGACCCATTCGCTTCAGGTACTGAGTGGAACGGGTCTCGGATGGAACGGGTACGATCGTACCCGTACATACTGTACCTGAACGATGGCTACCGGGTACGAAATGGAACCACAAGTTGGTAACCGGTACTGAAGCACTATGACCAGCGCTTGTTATTAAAATACCGGTACGTGGATAGAAATGGATGAAGCGGGTAACATTTGTAACAGGAACTTACAGTACGTATCATAACAGTTTACTGTCAATCAAAATTCCACAGCAGCAAATGGAATACCGATAAATATACACTTCTTTGTTTAAAACTAATTATAATAACTTTAGAAAAAAGTAATTCGTGATCTTTCTGGATTTTATTTATCCGAAAAATATGTATAAATGCTATCTAGTTTATCTTTCATTAATTTGTTAATAATGGTATCAGCTATGCAAAAATTTTGAAGACCGTCACTCTGGCAAACTATTAACAATAGAAACAATTAGTTTCAACAAGCTCATGTATATTATACTAATTACAACGACCTGCGCAGAAGGTCGATATTCGTCATTCAGGCAAGCTGTTACTAGGGGGCATGTGCAGTAGGCCCCATTACTTTTAAAATAGGTAGAGAAGTGAAATTGAGTTTGAAGGTAGATTATGCTTTAGACTACTTTGGGAGGTCCCTGGACTAAGGATAAGATCTTCATTAGGAATAAGGATATTAAATTAGGCACCTGGAATGTTCTGAGCCTTTACCGACCTGGGGCATTTCAGTGTACAGTTAATGAGATAGTTAAGTATAAATTAGATGTAGTAGCTGTCCAGGAAGTTAGGTGGCCAAGAGAAGGGAATTGTAAATCTAAAAATTATACTTTTTTCTATGGTGGTACTGAAAATCATAATTTTGGAACAGGCTTTTTCATAAATAATAGAATTATCTCGGCTCTTAAAACAGTAGAATTTATTAATGATAGGATATCATATGCAGTTTTACAGGGTAGGTGGTGTAAAATTATTTTAATAAACATACATGCACCAACGGAAGATAAAGATGATAATACTAAAGATGATTTTTATACAGAGTTAGAACAGGTGTTTGATAACTTTTCTCAGTATGATATGAAAATTCTGTTAGGTGACTGTAATGCACAGATTGGCAAAGAAGAGACATTTAAACCCACGATTGGTAAAGAAAGTCTTCATGAATTAAGTAATGATAATGGTATAAGATTGATTACTTTTGCAACCTCAAAGAATTTAATTGTGAAAAGTACCACTTTTAAACATAAAGATATCCATAAATATACCTGGTCTTTGCAACAGTTCTTTAATTCAAAGACATTTTACAATCATATTTTGTTATTTAGTTGTGAGCATAATCTGAAAAGAATGAAGAAAATTCTGTTGTGCTACTCTATTCAATTTTGATGTTATTTTGTTTGTTATTCGTTACTATAGTGACTGTAGAAATTGGAATATACTAATTTTGTTAAGTAACATTTGAAAATTTATTTTTATTTAAAATATTGCAACAAACTGCTCCACACCGGGGACAGTTGCAATAAATTGGCGACCTAGAGCCAGGATTCGAAAATTGTAAGTTGATAAGAACTGAACTGATAATGCTACAATGAAGAAAAGAGAAGTGCCTTACGTGCTTCGAAGTAGTGTGTGCCTTCAACCGGATCTCAGTGATGTTGCTGAAGTAAGCAACGAAGAGGACAATTCTGGTAAGCAAATGGAGGATTTACTCTGTTGTAAGGACAGATTTTCTGACACTCGCATGATTGAATGCACGTCATGCAAGAAATGGGAACACGTAAATTGTAGGGGTCTTACAGTTATTCACTGGGTAATATTCAGCTCTATGAAAGAAGACTATTACTGTAAGGCATGCAAGCCAGAATTCAATCCATTCACTCTAAAATCATACTTGGATACAGTAAATCCCAATATTGACCAAATTTTATCTGCTTTTCACTTGAGTTTGGCCCAACATGAGAATAGGTTACTTCAGAATACTGAAGCTCTGGAGAATAGGTTGCAAGACAAGTTGCTCCAGAATACTGAAACGCTGGAGAATAGGTTGCAAGACAAGTTGCTCCAGAATACCGAAACGCTGGAGAATAGGTTACTTCAGAACACTGAAGCTCTGGAAAATAGGTTACTTCAGAATACTGAAGCTCTGGAGAATAGGTTGCAACGCAAGTTGCTCCAGAATACCGAAACGCTGGAGAATAGGTTACTTCAGAACACTGAAGCTCTGGAGAATAGGTTACTTCAGAACACTGAAGCTTTGGAGAATAGGTTACAAGATAGACTTGATCAGAACGCTGAAACGCTGCGCGAAAGTTTACAAACAAACTGTGAAGTTTGGGGTACAAAATTGGTTAGATTGCAGCAAAGTACTGAAAAACTGAACGAAGGACTCCAACATGTAGAAAATAAGTTGCAGCAGGTTTCTGATTCTTGTAAATCAGCTAATAAGTTACTAAATGAACGTATAAATGATGAAGTAACTTTATTAAATTCGAAAGTCAGTGATCTTGAATCAAAACTAGACCATCATGATGATGAGTTAAAACAACACGTATCAAACCAGTTGTGCCAACATGAAACTTCTATAAGTACACTACAAACAAATATGAATACTACGCAGGTAAAGTTGCAAGAATTTGATTCTATGCTTAAGGATTTAAATGAGAAATGCATTAACTTAGAGCAAAGCGATGTTATTTGTACTAGTATGGTTAGAGACGTTCTACAACCAGATAAAGAACTAAGTAATGTTGATGCACTTATTAATGAACATAGGCACATAGCATGCCAAACTGATACAAGATTAAATTCTAAAATAAAGCACGTTGTTTTTAGTGAACACAATAAATGCGAAACATTTCATACAGGTTCTTCTGGCTATGATACATCTGATGCTGAAGTGAATTCTGTAAAGGAAAATGTAACCAAATTGTGCAAGGGCAAATCTGCTCACAATAAAAGTAGAAATAAATTTGCTAAAGCTTCCACTTCACAAGGCAAGAATACATATGCATTGCGGCATTGTGTTTTAGATAATACTGAATTTAGTAATAGCAATCCTACTGTTGACAAAATCTATTGTACATGTTCACTCAATAACCATTCATGTCTTTCTTCGTTGAACAACTCTTTACTGTATGATAATAAGCACGTACATACTTGTGATACTGAAAATAATGCACCTAATTCTTTATGTGCTACAGACACATCAAAGCAAATTTGTTCTACATCTAACAGAAATTCCATACCTTCTAGAACTTATGTTGCTTGTGATAATAAAGACAATTTCACAGGTCTTGAAACTTCAGTATGTGGTTGCCAACGTCAAAGTACATGTCATTCCTTAATCCATGATCAGTTTCCTGATGACTTAAATGTTAATCATAGTCCTTGTACTAGAACAAACTGTACTTATAACCCGATGTGGCTGAATAATGATTCTACATGGAATTCTTATAATCAGTCTGATACATGCTCCAATAGATTTTCACGAGTTAGTGAACTCAGTCAATTGCCACGTTTTGGAGGAGATGTTTCAAAACAGTCTGCTAGAGAATTTATCGAACAACTAACTACAATGTTAAACATAATTGGTGTTCCTTCCAAGTATAAATTATGTATAATTCGTAAGTGTTTTTATAATGTAGGCGCTTACTGGTTCAACAGTGAAAAGAAGAGTTTCATTTCTTATGAGGACTTTGTACATAAATTTCTTGATCAGTTTGCATCTAATGAGTTATTAGAAAGTCAGTTAACATTGTTACGATCAAGAAAATACAACCCAGCTTCAGGTTTGTCATTGGAAGCATACGCTTTAAAAACGTACTCTGCTTATTGCAACCTTGTGGAAACTCCAAACAAAGTTGAAGTAATACGGATGATTTTGAAACAGCTACCTGAGTCAATTTCAAAGAATGTGGGCTGCCATAACATTACAGATCTTAAGCAACTGACGCAGAAATTAAGGACTATTGATTTGTATTCGAGCGAAAAGAATAAAAGTTTATCTTTGCCCGGTGATAATACAGATTCTGATGACAAGGCTAATAAGAAGAGAAGTTTCGACAGACCAAAATACTTCGTCAGGCAAGTAAATGTGGAGCGGAATTCTTATGATTCTACAACACAGACCGAAAATGCAGGAATCATTGTAAATCATCGCCCATCTCCCAGAAGATTTGAACGCAATCCCTCAAGAAGGCAGTTTGTAAGGTCTGAAAGAATTAATAATAACGTAAATAATTCAAATTTCAGACTTGGCAATACCCCAACATCTGATAACAGAAGATATAGTAGAACTGGAAATTACAATGAACAACCAATAGAGTATGGTAATGCATCTCATAGTTCACAGGAAAATAGTGTTACAGTAGGCAGCACCAACTTGCAGCGTAATTCTGCAAATATGGAACACCTAACTCCGACTGCTGCTACTACTACCACAAGTGCACATTCTTCTAACTACTTAAACAACTAAGGCAGGGTGATATGCTCCGATTTACCTTGCCACAAATAAATGCAAAGGAGCTGGATGGTAGAGTTAATAACCCTTATTTAGTACATGTTAAGGAATGTCTGAAGGATTATAATAAAATTAAATCTTTAGGCGTTACCAGAGATAAAGTTTTATCTGTAGCATTTTTATTAGAATGGTACGATTCTGAACCAGAGTGGATTATGTCAGAAAACGGTACTCCAATACCAAAAATTGAGAATCCAGAAATACAAGGTAAAATTGCTGATCTGTCTTTAAATTGTTTAATTGATACTGGAAGTCAGTGTAATTTATTAGATTATAAAATCTGGACAATTCTAAGTTCAATTATACCAGGAGCAAAATTGGAACAATTAGAAGGAATACAATTGGCTTGCTTTGCAGGAGATCAACGTATAAAGGTAATGGGTTTCAAATATGTAACAGTTCAAATAGCAAATGAGTTTTTCCACATGGGACTGTATATTGTCAAACAGTTACACGCTGATTTAATTTTGGGTTCGCCGTTTTTGTGGCAATATAAGGCGATTATAAATTACAGCAACGCAACCGTCATTCTTTCGAATTCATTAGGTCAGGAAATAATTACTCCGTTTTTAGTGCAATCTGAAGAAAGTCTTCCGTCAATGAAGGGAATAGTACGTTCTTGCAAATTACCAATTTCAACCACTTCACAAATTGAAGGAACATCTGACATCGCTTCGGAGAAAGACATTAGGCGTGCAGCGTACATGAACAATACTCTTCCATCTGATTGTTTGGATCAGTTATTTCATCTTCTTCTCGAATACCAAGTTTTATTTTCTGACAGACCTAAAAAAGCAAATGTGGAAGCTTACGATATACAATTGGATACTGATGTGCCAATAATAGCACCCACTTACCCTGTTCCTTATGCTAGACGGGATGATATGGAAAGAGAGTTACAAAAATGGCAACAGTGGGGCGTCATACAAGAAAGCACATCTCCCTATAGGAAGCCACTCCACATAGTCCCAAAGGCGGGAGGTTTATGGAGACCAGTGGTCGACTTCCGTAAATTAAACCAACACGTAATTTCTCCAATGACACAGGTAGAGCCTATCTCGGAATTACTACAAAGATTGAAGGGAGCAAAATACTTCACATCTATTGACCTTAGTTGCGGTTATTTTCAGATTCCTTTGACACCAAGGTCGTTTAAGTTTACGGCATTTTCTTATAGAGGTATTTTGATGGAGTTCCATTTTTTGCCTTTTGGAATCAAAAGTGCCGTGAGTGTGTTCGTTGATAGAATGCATAAAATATTTGGCAATCATACAAATTCTTTCCTGATTGTTTATATTGATGATATTTTAATCTTCTCTCCATCAATTCAAAACCACTTAGAACATTTACGTTATGTTTTATCAACTCTGAAGACAGCTAATATGTCTATTAAATTGTCGAAATGCAAGTTCTTCCAAACTGAAATACATTTCCTAGGCCATGTGATTTCTGGAGAAACCATTCATATTGATCCTGAAAGGAACCAAGCAATCATGGATTTTCCAGTTCCTCAAAACAAGAAGGCTCTAAGGAAATTTTTAGGAATAGTAAATTGGAGGAGAAAATTTGTTCACAAATTTGCAATGATAGCTGCTCCTTTGTATGATTTACTAAAATCAAATAACAAGTGGGACTGGAAGGAGAATCATCACCAAGCTTTTAATGATTTGAAACAGCTAGTTACATCTCCTGATGTATTAGCTCAACCGGATTTTAGTAAAATTTTCCATCTTAACACTGATGGAAGCAAAGTTGGAATTGGAGGAGTTTTATGGCAGTTATCAGATGAAGATGAAACGTTAGTAATACAATATGTTAGTAGAGTATTGCGTGGTACAGAATTAACGTATTCAACTCATGAGATTGAATGTCTTGCTATCCTCTTTTCAGTAGAAAAGTTTAGTGTTTATCTTAGTGGAAGAACATTTGTTATTCATTGTGACCATCAGTCACTTTCATGGTTGCAGTCGGCTAGAAGTTTAAACCCAAGACTAAACCGCTGGGCATTAAAACTTCAAAGTTTTGATTTTACTGTTGAACATATTCAAGGTTCTACCAATATTGTGGCTGATGCCTTAAGCAGATATCCTGCAAGGGCACAGGGAGATTTATTCACATCGAAACTCTACGTTAATAATACAAATATCGATCTCCTATCCCAAGATACTCCACAATATTGGGTACAATCTCAACAGAACGATGAGCAGTGTCAAAAGTTAAGAATTGCGATAAACAAAGGAGATTCTAAGTTCGAAATCAGAGGATATTTTAGAATGCATGAAGATATCTTATTCTATAAATCTATTGCGTCTGAACACTGGAGAATATTTGTACCTAAAAAAGCTGTGGAAAAGGTACTGTATGATCATCATGATTTAGGTGGACATTTTGGTTATTCAAAAACCTTCAGAAAGTGTTCAAAATTTTTCTTTTGGCCAAACATGAAAGCCAGCATTAAATTATATCTGAGAAATTGTCTTGAATGTGCCAAGTCAAAGCAGAGAGTACGACGTATCACACGAGAAGATCTTCACATATTAACTCCTAAAATACATCAATTCCTTTCATTAGATTTGATTGGTCCGTTACCAGCTTCTCAAGGTTATCAATATATACTAAGTATAGTGGATCTTGCAAGTAAGTTTATTATGGTTTATCCTTTGCATAAAGCTTCATCTATGGAAATTATCAATAAACTAAACCAATCGTATTTTCATCGTTATCCTGCATGTCTAATTATATTAACTGATAACGGTTCACAATTTAAATCTAAGGAGTGGCGAAGTTTTATTACCTCCAAGAACATCAAGCATATTTTTACTTCGCCATATTCACCACACGCTAATCCAATTGAACGCTACAATAAAGAGATTGTGCGTTTACTAAGGTTATTTTGCAAGGATAATCATAAATCTTGGGCTAAATGTTTGACAAACGTTGTCAAATTGTTGAACAATTCGTAATTCTGAATCTATTGGTTTTACACCTGCGGAACTATTTTTACACGATCAAGTTAAAGATAATATAACTAATATTGTCGATTGGCCTGAGAATATTGAAGAATTATCCTGGAAGGCAAAATACTTGGAGCTAAAAGAAAAAATTTAACAACGAAGAAATTCTAAAGGTGTTCAAACAAGCTCTGGTACTAAAAATATTGTCAAAGGAGATTTAATCATGATTAAAAATCATGCTAAGAGTTCTGCGTTAAACAAAACTATCTACAAATTGTATGATTTGTTTAGGGGTTCTGGACTAATATGATTAATTTTTCCTTCTGTTTTTGTTGTTGTTATCCCCTTTAATTTGAAAATAGGGGCAGTTATTTGTATTTTATTAATTCTAATTATGCATTACTTGGTGGGCTTCGAGCCGTTCTTGGTAATAGAAGTAAGAAACAATTGTGCGACTGTAGTTTCTCTAGATGGAAAGGGAACAAAAGGTAGACAAAACTTAGAAAACATTAAACCTTTTAATTGTTCGGAGGAGAAAAGAAAGGAGTTGTTAAGAAATACTGATTTATGTTTTAATTGTACATAAGGGTTGAATTTGTTGTAATTTTGTGCAAAAACGAGTTCAGTTGCTTGCATTATGTATTTTATTATCATGTGTAAACCAGCATGAATTTATTATCTCTGTTCTGTTGATCATCATATTATCTTTTATGTAAGAACTTATGTTTGGCTTCTATTCTCATCAGTATGGTGTATGTCAATGTATTGAGGAAGAGTGTTGACACGAATAACAAAGGGAGAATTATACAAAGTGTCTCTCTGGAAGAATGATAAGAAGAAATATATATATAATGTAAGTTGAATGTAATGTGGTTCGCATTTTTATTGAAGGGTTTCATTTGCACATATAGTTTCAAACGGAAGAAGTGCACTCGTTAAGAATAAAACCTTTTTGAATGGACATAAGATGGTTATGAAATAGTAATGGTAATGAGATTGCAGTAGAGAAGAAATCTACTGAAGGTGGCAGTAAAGAAGATGTGAAAGGAATAAGATTGCTGCCAAAGAAGTAGTAGAAGAAGAAGTGAAGATGATACATTGAATATGTTACGTTTGAAAAATATACGTATTTCTACATCAAAGTATGATGTCAAGGTTTTCAACCGGAGGACGAGGCTATTGCAACAGTTCTTTAATTCAAAGACATTTTACAATCATATTTTGTTATTTAGTTGTGAGCATAATCTGAAAAGAATGAAGAAAATTCTGTTGTGCTACTCTGTTCAATTTTGATGTTATTTTTGTTTGTTATTCGTTACTATAGTGACTGTAGAAATTGGAATATACTAATTTTGTTAAGTAACATTTGAAAAGTTATTTTTATTTAAAATATTGCAACAAACTGCTCCACACCGGGGACAGTTGCATCTTCTCCAGATGGTAAAACTCATAATCAGATAGATCATATTCTCATTGATAAGAGAAGGCATACTAGTATAATTGACGTTCGTACACATAGAGGTGCTGACTGTGCCAGTGACCATTATTTAGTAATTGCTAAATTAAGAGAAAGACTCTCAGTGATAAATCATAAGCAACAAAATCTAAAAGTTATAAAATTTGATACAGGAAAGTTTACTGATGAAAGAATTAAGAAAGATTACCAAATTAAACTGTCAAATAGATTTGATGTTTTGCTGGATTTAAATGATGATGAAAATATAAATGAAACAGACGTAAATAAGAATTGGGAGCACATACGTAATGCAATAGAATCAGCAGCTAAAGAAAGTATAGGATACCATAAACCGAGAAAAAGTAAGCCATGGTTTGATAATGAATGTCATAATCTAATAGAAATAAGAAATCAGGCTAGACTTAGGTGGTTAAATAACTCTGATGATACAAATCTAAACAATTATAATAGAATAAAGCGAGAAGTTAACCGCACGTTTAGAAGTAAAAAAAGAGATTACTTGAAAAAAAAAATTAACGAAATTGAAACAAACAGCAAAAATAAAAATATCAGAGATTTATATAAAGGTGTAAATGAGTTTAGAAAGGGGTGGCAACCTAAAGTAAACCTGATAAAAGATAAAGACGGTGAATTTCTAGCTGACCCAAGCGATATTCTAAATAGATGAAGAACTACTTTAATGACCTTTTAAATGTCCATGTAGGAGATAAATCAGAAGTAAATGAAGTCCACACAGCAGAACCTTTAGTTCCAGAACCTAACTTGACTGAAGTTAAAGATGCTATTAAAAGGCTAAAAAATAACAAAGCACCTGGCATTGATTTAATACCAGCTGAGTTAATTAAATATGGTGGAAATTCATTAATATGTCAAATTCATAAATTAATTTGTTTAATATGGAATAAAGAAGAAATCCCTCAACAGTGGAAAGAATCCATAATTGTTCCTGTGTTTAAAAAAGGTGATAAGATGAACTGCAATAATTACCGTGGAATTTCTCTACTCTCAACAACATATAAAATATTATCTAACATTCTTTTAACAAGACTAACCCCATATGCTAATGAAATTATAGGTGATTATCAATGTGGATTTAAACGTAACAGATCAACTACAGATAAAATTTTTCACATCAGACAGACACTCGAAAAAAAGTGGGAATATAATCAAAATGTCCATCAACTATTCATTGATTTCAAAAAAGCATATGATTCGGTCAAAAGAGATAAATTATATAATATATTAGTAGAGTTTGGAATACCTAAGAAGCTTGTTAGTATGATAAAAATATGCACCAGTGAAACAGAAAGTAAAATTCGTGTGGGTATTAATATGTCTGACAAATTTGCAATTCATGATGGATTAAAACAAGGAGATGCATTATCTCCATTGCTCTTTAATTTTGCCTTAGAATATGCTGTTAGGAAGGTAAAAGAATCTAAAGAAGGACTAAAATTAAATGGTGTGACTCAGTTGTTAGCATATGCAGATGATGTAGACTTACTGGGGGATGATGTGAATACAATTAAGAATAATGCTAAAATATTTTTCAAAACTGCTAAAGAGATAGGTTTGGAAGTTAACAAAGAGAAAACTAAATATATGCTTACAGGCCGAAAGCAAGTGTTAGGTAATAATCAAAATCTAATTATTGATAACAACTCGTTTGAACCAGTTTCCAAATTCATATGCTTAGGAGTAATATTAACAAATGAAAATTATATTAAAGAGGAAATAAAAAGTAGGCTTAATTCAGGAAATGCATGTTACTTCTCTCTTCATAAACTTTTGTCTTCTCGTTTAATATCTAAGAAACTAAAAGTTAAAATATACAAAACAGTAATTTTGCCTGTAGTATTATATGGATGTGAAACTTGGTCCCTTACATTGAAAGAGGAACATAAATTGAGAGTATTTGAAAATAAGATCCTTAGGAAAATATTTGGACCTAAAAGGGATGAGGAGACAGGTGAGTGGAGAAGGTTACATAATTTAGAACTACATAATTTGTATTCATGTCCAGATATTGTTAGAATGATTAAATCAAGAAGACTTAGGTGGGCAGGCCATGTGGCACGAATGGGAGAGGAAAGAGGAGTTTACAGGATTCTTGTTGGGAAACCTGATGGTAAGAGACCTGTAGGAAGGCCAAGACGAAGATGGAGGGACAACGTTGAGATGGACCTAAGGGAAATCGGTAGGGATGGAAAAGAGTATATAGAACGTGCTCAAGATAGGGAAAGATGGAAGGCCTGTGTTGCAGCAGGCATGAACCTTCGGGTTTAAGAAGGCTAGAGAGTTAGTTAGTTAGTTAGGTAGTTAGTTAGTTAGTTAGTTAGGTAGGTAGATTATGCTAATTAGAGCACGGCAAATCAACATGAATGTGGAAAACCGGAAGTTGATGGACGCCATATTGAAAAATGTTACTTCTTAAGATAGAGAAGTGAAATTCGGTTCAACGGTAGCTTATGGGAATTAGAGCATGGCAAATCAACGTGATTCCGGAAAACCGGAAGTTGGTGGACGCCATATTGAAAAATGTTATTTTCTAAGAAAGAGAAGAGAAATTCGGCTTGAAGGTAGCTTATGGGAATTAGAGCATGGAAAATCAACATGATTGTGGAAAACCGTAAGTTGATGGACGCCATATTGAAAAATGTTACTTCTTATGATAGAAAAGTGAAATTCGGTTTGGTGGTAGATCTTGCTAATTAGTGCATGTTAAATCAACATGATTGTGGAAAACCGGAAGTTGATGGACGCCATATTGAAAAATGATACTTCTTAAGATAGAGAAGTGAATTCGGCTTGAAGGTAGCTTATGGGAATTAGAGCATGGCAAATCAACGTGATTCCGGAAAACCGGAAGTTGGTGGACGCCATATTGAAAAATGTTACTTCTTAAGATAGAGAAGTGAATTCGGCTTGAAGGTAGCTTATGGGAATTAGAGCATGGCAAATCAACGTGATTCCGGAAAACCGGAAGTTGGTGGACGCCATATTGAAAAATGTTATTTTCTAAGACAGAGAAGTGAAATTCGGCTTGAAGGTAGCTTATGAGAATTAGAGCATGGCAAATCAACATGATTGTGGAAAACCGTAAGTTGATGGACGCCATATTGAAATACGTTAATTCTTAAGAAAGAGGAGTGGAACTCGGCTTGATGGTATCTTATGGGAATTAGAACATGGCAAATAAACATGATTCCGGAAAACAGGAAGTTGGTGGACGCCATATTGAAAGACGTCAATTCTTAAGATACGGCAGTGAAATTCGGTTTGATGGTAGCTTATGGGAATTAGAGCCTGGCAAATCAACATGATTCTGGAAAACCTGAGGTTGATGGATGTCATATTTAAAAACGTTATATCTTCAGATAGAGGACTGAAATTCGGTTTTATGATATTATGGATATTACTGCATTGGAAATCAACATGATTAGGGAAAACCGGGCGTTAACGGAAAATATTTACTTTAATATTCCTCTTTCCTTTGGTGGTTGCTTATGTTAATTAGAACACGGTCAATTTATATGATATTATAAAACCGAAAGTCGACGGACGGCATAATGAAAAATGCATTTTATTAAGATGAAGAAGTAAAATTCGGTTAGATTATTGCGCTTGCTAATTCGAACATGGACAATGCATATGCTGTCTGTAAAACTGGAAGTTGATAGACGCCATGTTGAAAAGAAATACATTTGAGTGTCGATTTAGTTTTTATTTATTAAAAATTAAATATGAATTCCATCAAACTCAGGTTTTCCAGAATCATGTTCATTTGTCATGCTCTAATTCCCATAAGCTACCATCAAACCAAATTTCACTCCTCTGTCTTAAGAAGTAACGTTTTTCAATATGGCGTCCACCAAATTCCGGTTTTTCACAATCTTGTTGATTTTCCATGCTGTAATTTCCATAATCTACCATCAAACCAAATTTCACATTTTTCAATATGGCGTCCACCAACTTCCGGTTTTCCGCAATCATGTTGATTTGCCATACACGAATTAGCATATGCTACCACCAAATCGAATTTCACTTCTCTATCTTAAGAAGTAACGTTTTTCAATATGGCGTCCATCAACTTCCGGTTTTCCACAATCATGTTGATTTAACACGCAGTAATTAGCAAGATCTACCATCAAACCGAATTTCAATTCTCTATCATAAGAGGTAACATTTTTCAATATGGCGTCCACCAACTTCCGGTTTTCCACAATCATGTTGATTTGCCATACACGAATTAGCATATGCTACCACCAAATCGAATTTCACTTCTCTATCTTAAGAAGTAACGTTTTTCAATATGGCGTCCATCAACTTCCGGTTTTCCACAATCATGTTGATTTAACACGCAGTAATTAGCAAGATCTACCACCGAACCGAATTTCAATTCTCTATCATAAGAGGTAACATTTTTCAATATGGCGTCCACCAACTTCCGGTTTTCCACAATCATGTTGATTTGCCATACACGAATTAGCATATGCTACCGTCAAACCGAATTTCACGTCTCTTTCTTAAGAAGTAACATATTTCAATATGGCGTCCATCAACTTCCGGTTTTCCACAATCATGTTGATTTAACATGCACTAATTAGCAAGATCTACCACCAAATCGAATTTCACTTCTCTATCTTAAGAAGTAACGTTTTTCAATATGGCGTCCATGAACTTCCGGTTTTCCACAATCATGTCAATTTGCCATGCTCTAATTCACATAAGCTACCGTCAAACCGAATTTCACTTCTCTATCTTAAGAAGTAACATTTTTCAATATGGCCTCCATCAACTTCCGGTTTTCCACAATCATGTTGATTTAACATGCACTAATTAGCAAGATCTACCACCAAACCGAATTTCACTTCTCTATCTTAAGAAGTGACATTTTTCAATATGGCGTCTAATTTCCAGTTTTACCAAAATCATTTTGAATGGCAATGCCAGGTCAACCCGAATTTCAGATCTGTATCTTAGATGGTAACATTTCTCAATATGGCGTACATTAACTTTCCCTGTTTTCCACATGTATTATTAGTTGGTAATATTCTAATTACATAAACTATCATCATGTCGAACTTTCAATATCTTGCTTGAAAAGATTTTTTTTAAATATGTTCACCTTGCACCCAATATTACGTGTATTGGTTATATAAAAGTAACATTATTAATAACATATCTCATGATTCCATATTTATTTTTATATATACAATTTATATTTGATTGCCTACAACCTCCATTAATATTAGTTCTTATCGATTTTTCAAGAATCCAACAATGAAAGTTTTAAAATGAAGAGTTATGTGACATATATTTTCCGATCCATTCAATACCCATTTGATTTGTTGAAAATAGGTTTTGTTACAATTGTACCCGATCCTAAAGTTCAGATATACCCATCATGAATTTGTACCGGTATGATTCTAAGGAGAGGTACGTACCGTAACGGAACCGGCATTCAGATAAGGAACAAGTTCCATGCTTTCTGGTACGGGTATTTTAACGTTCCACTCTGTGTACCCAAAGCTGTCGTCCCCGAAGCACTCTCGGGTACGAACGGAACGGTATAGCAGAAGGGTTACTGTTCGCCTTACCAAGAGGTTCTGGTATTTTCCTTCGAACGGTCCACAGCACTTGGGCCGGTACGCGGTACCCGGTACGGAAATAACGCGGAACGGTGACAAATACCAATGAATTGCGTTACGTTACAGGTCCCTGCAATAAACACAGGAAAAATAATGCTTATTCTCTTAAAATGTTGTGAAGATCGATGAAAATGTTGTATCGAACCATTTGGACCATTCTATCCTTGCAGCCAATAAACTTCATAACGTCGTTTTTATTCATTATGTTACCTAACTCTATTGTTCTTTGCTCAAATGGCAACATAGCTTTTTTATTTCTTTTTAACCTTTGTGTTGTCATTCCTCTCTAATGCACAGTCACGACCTACTAGTGATTGACTGATTAAATTAAAAATTTCTCGGTGTGTCGGAACTTGTGACCCTTTTGCACCCTTCAGTGTGTACGGGGAATATCCGCTTATTTTAAACCAGTAGTGTATATTGGTTGTTTCAAAATAGTACTTAGTAGGTATGGTCTTTTTTTACCAATTGAATATCACTTTTTGACATATTTTGACAATTTTTTGTCGATGTTTTAGCGTTTAGCGATGTTTTAGTACAAATTTTCACTATACTCATTTTTCCCCCACTCGTACTTGGTAGGTATATCATGATGTTACGTGATACAACTTAACCTATCCTTTTTTTACGATTATTTAATTTTTTTACGATCCTAAGTGATATAACTTAACCTATCATTTTTTTTATTTAGGTACTGTTTGAACGTTATTATTTGAGGATCATATTTTGTAGGTATTTTTTTCATCAATCGAATATAAGTTTTTGACATATTTTGACAATTTTTTGTCGATGTTATAGCGTTTAGCGATGTTTTAGTACAAATTTTCACTGCACTCATTTTCCCCCCACTCGTACTTGGTAGGTATATCACGATGTTACGTGATATAACTTAACCTATCTTTTTTTTTACGATTTTTTTAATTTTCTTACGATCCTAAGTGATATAACTTAACCTATCATTTTTTTTATTTACGCACCGAACTAACCTACAAGGGGGACTCCGTTTGTTTTAATATTTCAGTATTATAAGGTTTTCACAAATTTTATATAACCTAAAATGTGTTGGATGTTGATTTTTAGTATGTGGCAATTTTTTATGAATTTAAAACTGCTCTGTGACCCTCTCGTTCTTCACGTCGTAGGCGAAGGACTTCTCTGCAATCAGGATGACACTGCATAGGGTATCCTCGGGCAAGGCATCGTGGAACTCGCAAACACCCACTCTACAAAAATTCTACTATATGATCTTTCACTGGCTAAGCTAACCTACAAATAGGAATTGGTAGCACTGACTTATAAACCCACTGGGTCTTCTTGGCATGTTTTTTCATGATGTGTTGCCAGGCTATTGGGCATCTTGGCGTATACAATGTATATATTTTTGAGGGGGAGGGGTTATAGCTTTTTATGCTGTACGAATACTAAAAACTTGACAGTGACAACCAACAGAGTAGGTAAACCTACATGCAGAAACTGGCAACACTAGTTTCTGACAGTGAATTTGAAATAAAATATTAAACAAAATACATGAGTAAGCACTGTGATTACAAATAATACCAGTGTTATGCCCCCAACTCCAACTGGGCAACTGGGGGAAATAATTGTACAACAATTTGTACCTAATTGTACAATACTTGTACCTAATTGAGAGAGCCTTCTCGTAACTTACTTCATGCACAATTTATATGATTTTACAACTGTGAAAAGAAAGCATATGTGTTCTGTATGCACATATTCATTCTTATTTTTCGAAGTTGAATGGAAGCACGTGTTTTTTACGCTCTCGTAATACTGACCTTGCCCCAGTGATTTTAAATTGCTTCCATCCGGTTTTTTTTTCTGTGCTATTTCCGCGTGCACGCAACATTCGCTTTCAATAGTTTAATGAAATACAGAAGGAGTGTTAGTTTAGCAGGCTCCGAGTTTTACAATTTATTAAATTAAACAATAATTTATGTAAGAATATACTTGTACTTACCGAACACAAAATAATAAAAGCACATGTGAATCTTTGCGTGCGTTCATGTTATATGACGACTGAGTAAGAAATAATGTTGACTCCCCGAAAGATAAAAGTTCCTGGTTCGACATCAGATGCATGCAAATTTTATGTTTTGCTCTCCAAAATCTTGATTTCTATGTTTGTGCTATTTGCCATACAGCAGAGGAGAAGAGGGGAGAGGGGAGGGGAGGGGGTACTATTAGCGCCATCTATTAGCAAACAATAGAAATAAAAAAGTAGGGTCAAACTTTTTCAACACCCAAAAATTTTAAACGTCCTCGTTTAGTAATACGATCAGCAGAAGACGTTTGAAAGAGTACTCTTAGTCGAGAAAGCTAATTGCTAGGGCCCATATATTGCTAAAATGTTCTTTGATTTGCATATTTCTCATACCGCCATATGTTGTTCTAGTTGACTTCTTCCAAAAAAATGCTAATTAGCGAGAGTTAATTAAGCAAGGCAAGTAAAAGAAGCAAATAGGACAATATGTGGCGGCGTGGAAATATGTAAAAATTCGACTCGATTCGAATTAAAATTGGAGGATATTTTGCATTTTTTTCCTATAATGTACAAAACATTTACCGTACATAATCTTTTCTATTTACAACAGTATAAAATAAGAGGAGTGTGTGACAATATCCATATTAATTAGGAAGGTATGTTGTATGCTAGGTTAGCTAATTGTGTCTTCACTGTATAGAGGAAAGATGGAAAAAGAGAGCTCTACAAAAACTAACGCTCTTAACAATATTGAACGCCCCGTGAAAATTACATATAAATAAGGCATAAGCGCATTATCTGCTTTCATGTCAGATTTTCCCGACCTGTGAGCTGTAGTGTTTAGGTGACAAGCAACGCACTCTAATATGATACCGTTGACAATATTGAACGCCCCGAGAAAATTATATATAAATAAGGCATAAGCGTATTATCTGCTTTCATGTCAGATTTTCCCGACCTGTGAGCTGTAGTGTTTAGGCGACAAGCGACGTGCTCTAATATGATACCGTTGACAATATTGAACGCCCCGAGAAAATTATATATAAATAAGGCATAAGCGTATTATCTGCTTTCATGTCAGATTTTCCCGACCTGTGAGCTGTAGTGTTTAGGCGACAAGCGACGTGCTCTAATATGATACCGTTGACAATATTGAACGCCCCCGTGAAAATTATATATAAATAAGGCATAAACGTATTATCTGCTTTCATGTCAGATTTTCCCGACCTGTGAGCTGTAGTGTTTAGGCGACAAGCGACGTGCTCTAATATGATACCGTTGACAATATTGAACGCCCCGAGAAAATTATATATAAATAAGGCATAAACGTATTATCTGCTTTCATGTCAGATTTTCCCGACCTGTGAGCTGTAGTGTTTAGGCGACAAGCGACGTGCTCTAATATGATACCGTTGACAATATTGAACGCCCCGAGAAAATTATATATAAATAAGGCATAAGCGTATTATCTGCTTTCATGTCAGATTTTCCCGACCTGTGAGCTGTAGTGTTTAGGCGACAAGCGACGTGCTCTAATATGATACCGTTGACAATATTGAACGCCCCCGTGAAAATTATATATAAATAAGGCATAAGCGTATTATCTGCTTTCATGTCAGATTTTCCCGACCTGTGAGCTGTAGTGTTTAGGCGACAAGCGACGTGCTCTAATATGATACCGTTGACAATATTGAACGCCCCGTGAAAATTATATATAAATAAGGCATAAGCGTATTATCTGCTTTCATGTCAGATTTTTCCGACCTGTGAGCTGTAGTGTTTAGGCGACAAGCGACGTGCTCTAATATGATACCGTTGACAATATTGAACGCCCCGAGAAAATTATATATAAATAAGGCATAAACGTATTATCTGCTTTCATGCCAGATTTTCCCAACCTGTGAGCTGTAGTGTTTAGGCGACAAGCGACGTGCTCTAATATGATACCGTTGACAATATTGAACGCCCGAGAAAATTCTATATAAAATAACATACCTGAAAATTATATTCACAGTAGATTCATTTTTTGAGTTTTGTAATTACCCCAAGAAATTCTATATAAAATAACATACCTGAAAATTGTATTTACAGTAGATTGAATTCTTGAGTTTTTGTATTCGCACACAAGAAATTCTATATAAATAACATACCTGAAATTCTATTTACAGTAGATTGAATTTTTGAGTTTTGTAATCACTCCAAGAAATTCTATATAAAATAACATACCTGAAAATTGTGTCGCTATATACTAGACTTTTTGATTTCTGTGATTTTGGAGAAAACAATGGCATCCACCGCCAGTTTCAATCGTAAAAATGATAAAACTGAATGTGTTACTTGTGGGAAGCTAATCTCAAGGAACAATTTATCGGTACACAGGGCAAGATGTAGCGAAACAGGTTCGAGAATTAATCGTTCGTTACCTTCTAAGCCATGTGCTCGATGCGGAAAAATAATCAGCATTACAAATTTAAGTAAACATCTCAAAATTTGCAAACCATCGACCGGACAAGCAACATCGAAAAGGAAAATCGATAATTCAGAAACGGAAGCTTCCACTTCCAAGCAAATTAAATTATCTAATGAACGCAAACCAATTAGATCTGCATTTAACGACCAACTCCAGGATTTTTCAATTAAGTCAGAACCAGGTCGTGACATCCTTAGTTTCTTGGATGAAACGAAAACATCTGTACTAAATATTTTAAAAGATAAACTTGAAAACAACTCTATAAAAGTATACGTTGTTCTGTTTTCCGAATACAAGAAAGTTGATGGCACAACGAGTATTTTTTATCATCGTACAAAAAACCAGACTCTTTATTTGGCGGACGTCGAAAATTTGGACAACTTCTATTATAAAGTTTCCAACGAGCTGGTTAGCAAACATGACGATTTCGAGGCTAAAGGGTCGGGATGGTCTCTATGTGGAAGTCCTCACACGTTAACTGTTTACGTGAACCGATTCTCGCCTCTTCGAGCTTCCAGCTACGTTCCTCTTCCACCGAACATTCAACACAAGAGGGCTGTGTTAAATATACAGAACAGCGATAACAAGTGTTTTCTCTGGTGTGTGTTGGCTGCACTGCATCCTGTTCATTGCAAAAATAATCCACAGTGGGTTGGACATTACAAACAATACGAGACCGACTTTCAAAGTGTAATGTCTGACATTGAATACCCGGTGACATTGTCGGATATAACAAAGTTCGAAAATCGTACAGGAAAACGCATCGCTATTAATGTGTATTCCTTCACGTCAGATAAATATCTCGTGCACCCTGTCAGGATAAGCGATATCGACGATGACGATGCCTGTGTAATAAATCTTCTTCTAATTTCCAACGAGGATGTTCATCACTATACGCTAATTCGTTCACTATCACGTTTGGTCAGAAGTCAATCAACCAAGCATGCAAACAACATCGAAGTTTGCCCGAGATGCCTAACCACGTTCGACGATCGAAAACAACTCGATTATCGAAATTACACCGGACGTCAAATTGCTCTGGAGAAACTTGCCGAACATAAAATTTATTGCGGCGACAACAGACCGGCTAGAATGTTGATGCCCGAAACGAACGAAGTCGAAGAATTCAAAATGCACAAGGCATTGTTGGAACATCCCGCAATCATCGTCGCAGATTTCGAGGCGTTCCTCAAACCACTCTCCTACTGCGAACCGGATCCTGAAATTTCCTCCACAACGCCGTACCAGCTTCATCAACCTAATAGTTTCGGCTATGTTGTTGTGCGACGTGATAAAATAAATGAAGCATATATATACCGCGGGCCAAATGTAATCGAACACTTCCTGGAAAAAATGGTGGAGGAGGTTGAGGTAATTGGTAGCGTACTGCTTACATCAAAACCGATGGCACCTTTAACTGAAAATGAACTTCAAAATTACAATTCCACTGAGGTGTGTCCGGTATGTGATCAAAGTTTCACTGATGAGAACAAAAAAATATTCCACCACGATGATTTCAGCGGAAACTACATAGGTGGAATTTGCAACACGTGCAATCTTAAAATCCAGAAACCTAAATTCATCCCCATATTCTTTCACAACGGAAGCGGATATGATTTTCACCACCTGGTGAGACATCTTGGCTACGATCCGAAACGTATAGGTGTCTTGGCCGAGAATGAAGAACGTTACATTAGTCTCAGCAAGCAAGTGTCGATTCCGGGAACGAAAAATACAATCGAGATGCGCTTCCTGGATTCGTATAGATTTCTCTCTGCAAGTCTGGATGCTTTAGCGAACAAACTCACCGACGATCAATTTAAAATAACTAGAGCTAGTTTTCCCAACGTAGACATAGAACTCGTTAGACGTAAAGGGGTTTATCCTTACGAATACGTTAGTGATGGTTCTAAATTTAACGACGACGCTCTTCCACTTCCAAGAGAATTTTACAGCAGACTCAGAGAGAAAGGAATCGCGGAAGAAGAATACCAACACGCGCAACTCATGTGGGAGAAATTAGAATGTAGGACACTCGGAGACTACCACGACGCATACTTAAAATTGGATGTGACGATACTCGCGGATGTTTTTCAAGCGTTCAGGAAAACGGCAACGAATATTTATAAATTAGATCCAGCATATTTCTACAGTCTACCGGGATTAGCGTGGTCGGCAATGTTATTCCAGACAAAGGTCAAGCTGGAACTGATATCGGACGTTGACATGTTGCTATTCATCGAAAGAGGGATACGAGGTGGAATGGTGCAATGCGTACAGAGACATGCAAAAGCTAATAACGTACACATGAAAGAAGATTACGATTCAAATCGAGCATCGAATTACATCTTCTACGCTGACGTTAATAATCTCTACGGACATGCCATGGTTCAGAAACTTCCTTACGGGGGATTCGAATGGTTAGATCCCACTTCGATAGATATTATTCATTTCGACGATAGCGAGTGTGGTTTCTTCGCAGAGGTAGATCTCCAATTCTCCGACCACCTGCACGACACGTTTTCGGATTTGCCTCCGACTCCCGAAATCAAATGTCCACCCGACTCGGTTCAAGACAAGCTTTTGTTAACATTGGATCCTAAACAGAGATACGTCGTCCACTACAAGAATCTCCGGTTTTTGATTGCGAAGGGTGTTCAGATAGTGAATGTTAGACGAATACTAAAGTTTAAACATTCCACGTGGTTAAGATCTTACATAGAAACTAACACACAACATAGAACAGCTACCACTTCCGATTTAGACAAGGACTTCTTTAAATTAATGAACAATGCGGTGTACGGAAAGACCATGGAGAATGTTAGAAAGCACGTAGACGTGAAATTAATTTCCGATAAGAATAAATGTCGGAAGTGGATAGCCGATCCTAGATTCAAGTCGAGAAAAATTTACAACGAGAATTTGGCACTTTTCAATCTACATATAAAATTGATGAAATTCAGAAAACCAATTTACGTTGGCGCAACGGTTCTCGACTTGTCGAAACTTTACATGTTCGAATTTCATTATGACGTGATGAAACCCTTCTACAATGATAAAATATCACTTTTTTACACGGACACCGACAGCTTCATTTACAGCATACAAACACCCAACCTATACGAAGACATAAAAAATCCTTCCATGCTTGAGTATTTCGATACTTCTGCGTACCCTCAACCCAACAGATTTGGAATTCCTTCCCTCAACAAAAAAGTCCTAGGTAAGCTGAAAGATGAATGTAACGGTGATATTATTGTCGAGTTCGCGGGTTTGCGTTCGAAGATGTATGCCACAAAAACAGAGAGTAGTGTTACGAAGAAAGCAAAAGGTGTGGGCAAAAATACGGTGGAGGACAAACTCACCTTCCACGATTACATCGATTGCCTTTACTCGCAATCGATGATACTAAGCATAGAACAAAGAATCCAGAGCGTCAACCATGTGATTACAACAAACGAAGTTAGGAAAATTGCCCTGGATCCCAACGACGACAAGAGGTGCGTCCTCGAGTGTGGTATTCACACATTGCCTTGGGGACATCGTCGTTTAGAAATAAATAAGAATTGCGCACAGTGCAAATAATTAGCACTCACCACCACACACAACAATTTTTACTAACTCAAAAAAAAACCTTTTGTTACTCAGTAAAAAAAACACTGACTGTCATTACAAAATAAAACTATGCTCGTATCCTTAAATAACCAGCATGCCTATGAACTTGTTCGGTTTCAAAAAACAGATCATCATGGAAACCATACCAGATCATGAAGTCTTACCTTCCGTGTTACCTAAACTCAACGGTCTGTTGATCATTCACCTCAACAGCATTTGGACGAAACTGAATGACGATGTGGGCAAGATGTTTTATGTTTTTAATAACAATTTACATTTCTACGAAATTCCGATCGACGGGAAACTTCAAATCACCGTGAATCCGGAAAACGCAGGCGAAACCAAAATTTCTACCGGCAAGAACATTTTTCGAATCAAGCACGACAAGATGCTTTCTAACATTACGTACGATGTGTCTGCAGGAGATTATTTTTACATAGAACTCCTCGGAGATTACGACAAACTTATTCCTCTCTTCGTAGAATTACGAATCGTCTATCCTATTATAAATAACCGTTAACCAAAAATGCCTAACGATATTTTCGGCAACACCAAGCGTGTGGACCACGCAGAAGAGATTCTCATGTTGGACATTCGAGTTAAGAAGTTGAGGACCGATTTGATCGCTTTGCAGGAAACCTTAAACAAAAGTTTAGAGTCGGAAATCGCTACGCTCCAAACGCAATGTCTCGACCCCATTCTGAAAATCGATTCCGAACTGAAAACGCTCATAAAAAATTATGTCGACGTACCTTCTTACGACAACGTTCAAAATATACAGTTGAGCGTGGATTCGCTTCAAAATGATTTGGCCAAATTACAGCAATTTCAATCGAAAAATGAAGATTTGGAAAAATTGAAACTCGAAATCGAAGAACGAACTTCCGCAATAGAAAAAAATTTATCTGAACTTCAAACCGTCGTGAACGATATTGATGTAGAACGCTTGCATGTCGTTGTTTCCAAATTACAAGAAGAATTCACCAGCACGTTGGAAGAAATTAAATCCAAGTTGCAGACTTTGGAAGATACCATGACGAACCTACCATCGTCGGACGAACTGCAGGTCATCGGTAAAAGCGTCGCGAACATAAAAATTCAATTGGAGGCCTATCGAGATTTCGAACACATTCAAACCACCATCGCTACGCTTCAGGCGTCCTTGGAATTGATCAACGAAGAAATTAAAAATATTCACGCTGAAGCGAGAGCGTTGACGAGCATTCAAGACACGTTGAGCACGGTTCAGCAGAAGATCGAATATTTAGAAAATTTGAACGTCGAAACGAATCTCGCTCATTTTCATCACGTACTCGACAACATACAGGGTGACTTGGAATCGTTACGGACGAGCGTGCCTTCGAGCGAAGATTTGGAAAAATTGAAAACGGCGGTGACGGCACTATCCGATTCGAGCGACATCAAAAGTTCATTGAGCGATCTCGAGAGTAAAGTGGCCAATCTCCCCACCTCCAAAGAATTGCACGCTTTGAAAAGAAACATATCTCGAATGCTGAAACGACTAGAAACAGAAACGGCGAACGTGGAACAGATTCGAGACGAAATTAGTTCGCTGCTGTCGACGCTGCCCACTTCGCAGAGTGTCGCCGACCTTCACACGCAGTTTACAGAGATGCGAAGCATCGTGAACGATCTTACCGAGAAGAGCTCGAAATTGAATCAAGTCGAGAACCTTCAGAACATCGTCGCCAACATCAGAGATCAAGTCGGAGTGCTGGAATCCACGCAGGAATCGACGCTGGCTTCTTTCGGTGCCAAGTTGCAAGAACTCAACGAAAACTACAAGCAGTTGAACGTGGAAGTGAAAATCAAACCGTCGTTTTCTGCCGTAACGGATACCATAGTCGAGCATTTGCTGCCCATCGAAAATAAACTCGGACAAGTTCACAGTAACCTCGTTAGCGTCGACACTAAATTCGCTAAACTGCATTCTCTGCAAGCCATCGAAATCAACAGCGTACCCAATCAACAAAGAATCTCCACGTTCGTCGAAGGTAACAAACTGTACATGTTGCATCCTTATCATCCGTACTACAAGTTTCTCGTCGATGGCACGATTCAGATAAACGAATTTTCGTACTGGTCTCACGGCAGAAAAGCTAGCGTTCCCACCATGACTTTGATATCGAATCGTGGTGTCCAGAAAGCAGGAAACATTCCTCTGGCACGTTGGAACGAAACGCGCAACATATATGAAATACACGAAGACGAAGATCTCACTGTTTTCGACGTGAGTGCCGGCGATAAGCTGATCATTCAAAACACGAGCGAAGTGCCACCTTCTTTGAATCCCATCACGCTTGTGCTTCTCTTGAAACGTAATCTCTAAGAAAATGTCTAGGCAAGCCATCGTCGAAGAATTGCATAAACCTGCACGCCGCAACTACGAACGTTTGGCTGTGGTAACCAAGGGCATCGACGACCTCTGGCAAAGTGACCTCGTGGAGATGAGTAGCGGCAATTTGAAAAACGTGCATAAATTGAACAGGGGCAACAAGTACCTCCTCACCGTCATAGACACGTTTTCGAAATTCGCATGGGCTCTACCTTTGAAGGCGAAAACGGGAACGTGCATCACGGAAGCATTCAAATTAATTTTTCGCAAAAGCGGCGGCAGACGACCACGGTTTGTGCAAACGGACAACGGTAAAGAATTTTACAACGTCGTATTCGAAAAATTTATTCAAAAACACAAGATTCGACATTATTCGAGCTTCAGTCACATCAAAGCCAGCATCGTGGAAAGATTCAATCGAACCTTGAAAACACACATGTGGAAACGATTCACGCTTCGGGGAAATTACAAATGGGTCGACATCCTGCCGGAACTCGTCGACACCTATAATGATACGGTACACAGAACGATAGGCATGAAGCCAGCCGACGTTACCAAGTCCGACGAGCAGCGTTTAATTTCTACAGTTTACTGTCCAAAGTACACACCCACGACAAAAAAAGCTAAATACAAAATTGGAGACCGGGTGAGGATCAGCAAATTCAAACGCACCTTCGAGAAGGGATTCACAAAAAATTGGAGCACGGAACTCTTTACGGTGGTTCGAGTTCTACCTGGAAACCGACACACGTATATAATAAAAGATAGTAGCGACGAGATTTTGAAAGGAAGATTTTACGAAGAGGAACTCTCTAAAACAAAACACCCCGACACGTACCTCATCGAGAAAGTATTGCGTAGGAAAGGTGACAAACTTTTGGTCAAATGGCTGGGACTTCCGGAAAAGAGTTGGATCGACGCGGACGAAGTGATCTTGTGAGTACGTGGAACGTGGTGAAGCGTCTATCGGATCCGGAAAGTCAAACGAGAAAGAAAAAGAACGGCGAGTTACTTCCCGACAGCATTCGCTGTCTGATCGTAGGTCCTTCGGGGTGTGGGAAAACGACACTGCTCGTGGACAATTTTCTCCTCGCACCGAATTGGTTTGATTGGAAGAACAGGCACCTGTACGTGTTCTCGAAAAGTTTGGAGCAATCCAAATACCAGCAACTGATGAAACTGTACGATGGTCTGGACATTGCAACGTTCGCCTCGGAAATAAAACCACTCGACGATTGTCGTGAAAATTCAGTTGTTGTGTTCGACGACGCCATCCTGGAAAATCAAAATGAAATTCGCAACTTTTTCACGCAAGGTCGTCACAAAGGAATGGATTGTTTTTATTTAGCTCAAACGTTTTCCAAAATTCCAAAACAGTTAGTGCGCGACAACGCCAATTTCATATGTTTGTTTCGTCAAGATCACACCAACCTCAAGCACGCGTACGATGACTACGTAGGGGGAGACATGAACTACAATCAATTTTCGGAAGGCTGCTCTACTTGCTGGAACGGTGACGATTTCGGATTCGCGACGATCGACATGACGAGAAAACCCAACGATGGAAAATACAGAAACAAAATCAACGACTTTCTAAACGTTGCAACGTTGTGAGAAACGACGTATATAAATAACGTCATGACGAAACGAAAAATCGAAGACGAAAATCTCAAGCTTCGCGATTACCTCGCGAAACGCTTCAAAGGTTGGAAATCCGAGAATCGAGGATTCTACGAAGAGAAGAAACGTCAGGATCAACCCGTGATCGATGCCATCAGCAGTCTAGGTAAAGAAATTAAAAGTGTCACGGAACAAAATAAAAATTTGATTAATGAACTCGTACCGCTCGCAGCTAAAAGTTACGCTGTACCCACACCCATTTCGAGCATTCCTTCGACGCCGTTCGAACTGAAGGATGCACCGGCACGACGTCGAGCTATTGGTAGCACGTCGTCGTCTTCGGATAAAATCGAGTTGGGACCTTTGGCACGAGACTACCTGAGCACGGGGAAATTCGACAAGGATGAAGTGTTCGGATTGTATCCCAGCATGGAAACCAGCGAGGGTGGTGGTGTGGTGTGGAAGATTGGGAAATCGAAGGTGACCTTCGAAGGCAACGACATTAAAGTCAATTTAGGCGACAAGGATAGTTGGAACAGGTATCCGGGTACGGTGGGACTGTGGGAACTCGTCGCCAAAAAGCAGCCGAAAGATTACACCGACGAAGATTACCAAAGTTACAAGGAAATTCTGATCATGACGGATGCCTTGTACCAGAACAACGACGCCTCAAGGAATAGGGTGAAATCGAGCAGCGGCGAGAAGTACAGGAATCTCATCAAACCGATTTGGAACCAGGTCAAAACAGGCAGCGGCGTCAAACGCTACAACACGTTACCCAAAGAATTTGTTTGGGTGGACGACGTTAGGAAACTCGTGGATCGATTGTTGGTGATAGCCGGCGAAGAGAATGCAGGTAACCGTAATTTCTACAACGAGAAGGTTGGCATCGTGGACATGATCAGCACGAAACTTTCCAACTTCATCGTGAACGACGACAAGGGCATAGGTTACCTGATCAAAATCATCAACACGCTGCCTCCGAAATTTTGGAAATTGGCCGAAGGAAAGGGACTCGTGAACGACATCATCAACAAGTTACCTTTCGAGATGCATCTACCTGGCTACCAGTACTGCGGACCGGGTACCAAACTCGAGAAAAGATTGGAGAGAGGAGACAAGGGTGTGAATCCGTTGGACGCGGCATGCAAAGATCACGACATCGCCTACAACACCACGCAGACGGATCTGGACGCACGTCACGAAGCAGACAGAAAGTTAGAGCACGCAGCTTTCGAAAGATTCGTGAGCAGAGACGCATCTTTGGGTGAACGGGTCGCCGCACTAGGCACCACCATCGCCATGAACACGAAACAAAAATTGGGGTGGGGTATATAAATAACATACCGTAAAAAAAAACTTGATATATAAATAACACGCATCGTAAAAAAATAATCTTCGGTATATATAAATAACACACATCGTGAAAAAAAAGCAATTAAATTTCTCTCTAACACTTTGAAATTTTTCTTGATATGACAACTGAAAAAATAAGCGATCTCCAAGCATTAAAACAAATGCTAAATTTGTCAGTCGAGTATGTAAAAATTCAGGAATTGGAAGTCGACAAAGCTTACACGATAACTTCCGGTTCAATCGTTTCTACCCAGTATGGTCCCAAGGTACGCCTGTTGCTCAACGCACAATACAGTCTATTTTTACCAGATCGATACGCTAACATGTTATCCGACGAGAAGCTATCTATTTTAATCGAGAACAAAACTCGAATCGTGTACAAGGGGACAAAGGAACTTCTTGGCAAGAAAACGAAACACGTAATAGAATTTGTGTAACGACTGCGAGGCCTTGAAAATATATAAATAACATACCGTAAAAAACTACACAAAAAAAATCTCAGAATATATATATAAATAACATACCGTGAAAATAACACATAGAGCATCAACATGAAGCCCAAGGGTGTCGTGTACCAGATACCATACTCCAATCTTAAAAATCTAGGTGCCCTCGATGGGTTACTCACCAAGAAACAACGCGAGAAGAAACGTTCTTGCTTGTCGAAAGGACATGGAATGAAATTGCTGCTCAGCACACCTCAATTGAAAAGATTGCAGCGTTCGCGGAAACAGCAAAAGTTCGGAGGTTTCATATTCAGCATCCCGGCCATCCTAGCAGCATTGGGGGCCGTTGGAAGTTTGGCTGGCGGAAGTGCCGCCATCGCGAAAACCGTCATCGACTCGAAGAAGAACAAGGCCGAGTTGGAAGAACAGAAACGTCACAACCTGGCCATGGAGAAGAAGGGGAAGGGCGTGATGAGAAAGTTTAAAAAAAAGAAACAGAAGCACTCACCAACCGAGACATTGAATCTCTGATCGAACCGTTACAAATCAAACACTTCAGAGGAGTTTTCATGTCCGACTCGTTACCTTCAACCGTGAAAAAAAAAGAATGCGGAGTAGTCAACTTGGACGGTCAAGAAAATCCAGGCACGCATTGGATATGTTACCACAAAAATGATGATAAAGCATTCGTTTTCGATTCTTTCGGAGGTGTTCCACCTACAAATTTAGTCTATTATCTGAAAACGAACAAAACCTCCATATACTACAACGACGAACGCATTCAAGATTTCGGAGACCTGAACTGCGGTCATCTCTGCCTCTCCGTGCTCGCGTTTCTCTCTAAAATAAATAACCCTACGATCGAGGATTTCCAGAAAGCATTGTGGAACCTCAAACAGCATCACTAGGATGGGCGTGTTCCATCTCACGAGCGAATCTTCAATCTTGAAACTCACGCTGCACGACGACATCGTCTATCCTAAATCCGTGGCTCTGCGTGCATTCTACAGCATGTACCTCATACCTAACGTCACCCAGCACAACAACAAAATTAGCGTCGGAAGCGAACACATCGTCGTCACGCCAGGCCAATACAATCTTTCCACTTTGCAAGCTCAATTACCCAAAGGCACATATCTTTCTCAAAATTCGGTCACCCACAGAGTGGAAATCCTATCCGCGACGGAGACCGTGGACCTGGGCACCATGGGAGAACTTTTAGGTTTCGAGAACAACACCAAACTCGAAGCTGGCATCAAGCACGTAGCAACCAACATTCCTAAATTCTTGGCCATAGAAACTCTGAACGTACACTGCAACGTGGCCGAAGGTATGATCACGAAATCCTCGGACGGTTTACTGGGAAGTCACAAGCAGACGGGAATCATAGCCACTTTCAAACCAAGTTCCGAGTTCATGGAACCGATCATCTACACGCCCTCTTCGCCGATCTATTTTCCAGTATGTCGCAACCGCATAGACGACATAGAGTTGGTGGTGACGAACGAGAAAGGAGACGTGGTGGATTTCGCAGGTGCCACTACGACGGCCATCGTGGAGATCAACGTATAATAAATAACCATACATGTAAAATGGAGCAAATCGAAAGTTACGAATTGCAATCTTTCCCTCCCAACCGTCGCACGTTCGCCAATCTGAACGAGGCGAACAGGGAGATCGAATACGACGTGGACGTAGGCGACGGGTTCATTCATCCTCACAGAGCGGACCTCTACCTTCAATTCGACGTGGTGAAGAAGGAAAGCGGAGACGCGTTTCCCGCAGCAGCAAACTTGATACTCGTGGACAACTTCGTGCCTCACCTGTTCTCGCAGGTGGAGGTGAGGAAACACAACACCGTCATCGACAGAATAGATTATCCAGGCATCACGTCGACGGCGGTGGGAACTTTGAAATTATCCAAAACGGACGCAGCGTACTACCAGGCCGGGGGATTCGAAGCCGGGGCCAAAATATCGACGAGAAGTCACACGGTGCTCTTTCCCATGCGTCTGCTGCCTGGTTTCTTCTCGGACTACAAGGAGATCATGTGGAAGGGAGGACTGAGGGTCACGTTTCGAAGAGCGCCCAACGACAACGACGCACTGATGCGATACGCTACTTTGGGTCCGGACGGCACCACGCCGATAGCCAACACTTTACCCGAAGCAGCAAAATGCATCATCCGGAGCATGGAATTGAGAATGCCGGTGGTGGAATACGAAACAAACTACGCCCTCAAGTACAAAGCGGAGATCTTAAAAAGTCCGCAGGTGTTGATTCACTTTCACGGTTACCAGTGCGTGCAGAAAATGGCGTCGGGAAGTCACATGGAATTCGACGTGACGACGCAGTTCAACAACATACAGTTCGACATGCCAGATTTCGTCGTGGTGCTCTTTCAGACCGGGAGGGACAAGAATCAGGAAAAAGATTCCAGCAAGTTCGACGACTGCAAGATCAAGAACGTTTATCTGAAGAACGGACGCAACGAAGTGTTCCCGCGCGAGAATTACAACCTCGACGTGACCAAAAACGATTACCTCAAACTTTACGAAGCGTTCTCGGCTTACAAACGCGTGACCGAGGGAAGCGTGGACATGTACTACACGCCCAGCGAGTTCAAAGCACGGAGACCCATGACCGTCATCAACACATCTAAGAGAAAGAAGGTTGTGGTTAACGATCGAACCAACATCAAGGTCGTCTGCGAGTTCCACGATGCCTTGCCCGAGGATACCCTATGCAGTGTCATCCTGATTGCAGAGAAGTCCTTCGCCTACGACGTGAAGAACGAGAGGGTCACAGAGCAGTTTTAAATTCATAAAAAATTGCCACATACTAAAAATCAACATCCAACACATTTTAGGTTATATAAAATTTGTGAAAACCTTATAATACTGAAATATTAAAACAAACGGAGTCCCCCTTGTAGGTTAGTTCGGTGCGTAAATAAAAAAAATGATAGGTTAAGTTATATCACTTAGGATCGTAAGAAAATTAAAAAAATCGTAAAAAAAAAGATAGGTTAAGTTATATCACGTAACATCGTGATATACCTACCAAGTACGAGTGGGGGAAAAATGAGTGCAGTGAAAATTTGTACTAAAACATCGCTAAACGCTATAACATCGACAAAAAATTGTCAAAATATGTCAAAAACTTATATTCGATTGATGAAAAAAATACCTACAAAATATGATCCTCAAATAATAACGTTCAAACAGTACCTAAATAAAAAAAATGATAGGTTAAGTTATATCACTTAGGATCGTAAAAAAATTAAATAATCGTAAAAAAAGGATAGGTTAAGTTGTATCACGTAACATCATGATATACCTACCAAGTACGAGTGGGGGAAAAATGAGTATAGTGAAAATTTGTACTAAAACATCGCTAAACGCTAAAACATCGACAAAAAATTGTCAAAATATGTCAAAAAGTGATATTCAATTGGTAAAAAAAGACCATACCTACTAAGTACTATTTTGAAACAACCAATATACACTACTTAAACCCTTACCTCAAAATTAAAAAAGAGGGTGTAAAAAACACATTGGGAAAGGTTAAAAATGCAGTTTGGAAATGAACCTTCAAAGGATAAACACAATACATTAAAAAAGGTAAGGATAGTTTAAAAAGTACCTCAGAAACAGTGGAAGACACCTGCTCTTCTCAAAAATCTAAAAACATTTAGTAAAACACTGTCATCATCTCCCAACATAGATGGCAAATTGTTGGGAAGGTTAAAACTCTGTCTGAGGTCATTAAACTCTGTACATTCAAGAAGAATGCGCCGAGCACTAAAAACAACCTTGCAATTACGGCACAACGGAGGGTTCAGTTCTTGCAGCAAATGATGATGTGCATCTCACACATCTGTGTCCGATTCGGAACCGCGTTAAGATGATTTCATCTTCATTCTTACCATTAAAAGTCAATGAGGTTTCTACAAGCCACAAGCGTCGTTGATTGTACAGTGTCTCTCAAAAGTTTTAGGACAACGACATTTTAAACTAGGCAACCCAATTTACACAAGCCGTTGGTGGGTTGCGTGCAGAGTTAGGCTCAATTTCAGGGTTGCCACATGCACAATATATATTTATAAAATACGCGAAAGAAATATAAACAAGTATTATTGTATAAAATTATTAAAAATATCACTATTATATCGCAAATGACAAAATTCTTTCTGAAAGAAAAAAAATAGGTTTTCTAGTATATCATCGCTGATGAGTCTACAGTAAGGAAAAGAGGTGAGAGGAAACGAAAGGTTACAAAGGAGAGGAGAAAGAGAAAGCGAAAGGAGAAGAGGAAAGTAGAGGAGAGAAGAAAGATAGGATGGACGAGGAGAGGAGATGTAGTGAGGAGAATGGAAAAAGATTCGAGGAGAGATGAGGAAAAAAGAACAAAGAAGAGAAAATAGGAGGAAAACGAGAGGAGAGGAGAGGAGGAGACGAGAAGAGGGAAGTGGAGAGTAGAGTAAAGGAGAGAAAAAGAGAAGAACGAAAAAAGAGAGAATAGTGCAGTGGAGTCGGAAATCTAAGACAGGAAAGGAGATAAGAGGAGTGAAGAAGAGTGGGATGGAGATAAGATGCGAGAAAAGTAGGGAAGGCGATATGAGATAAAAGCAGAACGGAAAGAGGGGAGAGAAGAAGGAGAAGGAACTGGAGAGAAGAGGTGGTTGCAGAAAATATCGCCTGAGCGTCAAGAATGGATGCATTGGTCAAATTATCGACATGAAACATTCAATAACATTTTGAAATTTATTGGAGAATATATTGGATCGGTGCGAAATGCCTTTTGGCTGAGTTCAGAGCAAATTAAAATCTTCCATGTAAGATCCTTGATTTTACCTGCGATTACACCACTAAAAAAATGAACGTAATTTTTAATATTTATGAGAATTCTTCAATTTTTCTCCACTTCTCGGTTCGTTGAAATTGAGATTTTGTAATTCAGTATTTCCTCTCTCCCCATCGTTAATTACAAACTGAATCATTCCGTTTCACACGGCGTGGACAATGAACACATTGGGATATGTCTAAAACTTACGAAAATTTTCTGCCACCGGAAGGGTTTGAACCTACGACCATCAGATTGTCAATCCTGAACGGTAGCCACTACCCTACAAGCTGCCGCTCCTTAAACCAGGTAGAAGAACCACTACACCACGCCTTTACCTTCGAATGAAGCAACAATTTTTTTTAAGTATTCTGTCCCTCCAATATTGTAAATGTTTGGTATACGTGTAGTTGAACTTTTACTTTAATTTTGAATTGCTTTCTTGTAGTATAACCGATATCTTCGAGAAATAATTTTCGAAGTGATTAAAAACAAGAATATTGGTAGTTGTGAAAATGCGAGTTATTTCTTCTAACTCTTTATTGTGATTAGACATTATTAATGGAAAATATCTAGAGGCTTGAACATTACAGGACGATGTTCTTTTCTTGTGATACTGTAACAGACAAAATGCTTGTTTACTGATGCAAGTCTTGTGTCCAGAACAGTCTTATGAAATGTATTTGCTGTTGCGTAAGGTAACACGAAATAATTACACCTTGTGCAAACTACCAAATCTGTGGAACGTTATACGTAAACAGGCGGAAAATCTTATTCATAAAATCATGTCACATTTGACAGCATTAGTCAAGAGAGACTCGTGGGACACTGTGTTAAGGTGCTGGACTAAATCCTTCTAGTTTTTCTTCCTCGAAGAACAACAATTTCTAAGGAAGAGCAACAGTGATGATCTTTCTTATTTCTTTTAAATGCTTACACTTTCCTTTAATTGGGTTAAAAATAAATAAGAATATTGCTTGCATTTCATTGACGTAGACCAGAGAGAGAGACAGACAGACAGACAGATATTATAAAATAGTTCAAATAGTGCGAGCGCCATTAAAAAGTCATGATAATTCTATGTTGCGTACTTAGAATTATTCATACAATAAAGAACATGTCTAATTGTGAGTTAACAAAAAAACAATAATAAAGAGACATTTTCGCATCACGATTGCAGTTCGAAAAAGTCGGGACAGGGATTGAAAGTAACGCACTGTTCTGACTAAATCGATGAATCGGACGTCTGCTAGCCTTGCATCAATGATTATAAAACTAAAACCACCCAATATTGCAGCTTGAAGACTTTTGGACAAGAAACAGATTCATTTATGTAAGAGCAAAATTGGAATTTTTACACATTTAAAAATCGACGATGTTATTTTCGTATATATTTATTTATATGTTCACATTTAAATATTTTAGGGTTCGAGGGGGGAGCATGGCCCACATGGCCCCTCCCCTGGGTACTGACCTTACGTAGACAGTGGAAGAGAAATTTTGGAGAACCTTTCTATTAAATTTAGTATTTACATTCACCTTATGCTCAGATAGGTTAAACCGTTTATTGACAATCGTGAACTTTTCGTTTAATAGATAATATTTGGTTTTATACGACGGGAGAATATTGGTCGAATTTCCTTTCTTGCTCTTTTGAGAGAATATATACTTCTACAATAGCAATCGCGTTCGGAAACCGTGAAAAAAATGACTTGGTTTTCAAAGGCAGACAAGCTTGGTAGTCTAGCTTGCTCGCGATCAAAGTGACTCACTCACGCTATTCAAGGCCGCTTCTTATCGCAAAACACAGTGTCTGCACCCAGCACGTTACAAGTGACCAGAGTCGAATTTTAAAGAGAATCTGAAGAATGGTAGATTTCATCAGAGGCGGCTAGGTAGGCACCAGCTCAACATGCAATAGTTTAAGTGATAATTCCTGATAAACAAAAAACCGTATTGAATAATTATTGGGATATTAATACGTGTATCCGCTCCTTTTTAACAATGTAAGCTCGAAGACAATCTGTATTCCATTTATTTATATTGGCAACTTGGTCAACCGGAGGTTATTTTATCGCCTTCGATAATCGAATTGTCTGATCGATTATTTTTTGTTTACACAGGAACATGCTCCATATGTGATTTCCGAGACCGGGTTACGCTACTCACTCGTAGCTCCCCAATTTCTTCACGATGGTGGGTTGCTACCGGTCCCATACACAGGCCGAGAACCTAGAGAGTGAGAATAGGCGGACTCGAATCCATGCCGTCCTGCAGTCCGAGTCCAAAGCACAGCTCCTTCAACCGCACGGTCACGGAGGAGGACTTTTCTTATTTTACCTTTGGCTAATCGTGACGATGAGGATGATTAATGAATAGAAAAATAAAGAAGGTCACGCACAAAGTAGAGGACGATCTTCAACCTCTTAGGTGACGAGTTCAAGCCCTAAATATGAGGATTTCAACCTAAGACGACCTCAATTTCAAAATTATAAACAAAATGCCTACTTACACTAAACTTCTCATCAAGGCCAAAATAGTTTGTAACTGTGAAACTACCCCTGAATACAAATTGACATTTTTTTTTCCATGTGAGTAAGAATTAAATGTGTGGCATACAGAGATAGATGATACCTTTGAGAAACAATTAACTGTATTCTGTCCCAGCATCTCTTGAGCAAAGCCGCGCATAGCGGAAGAGAAGTGGAGAGAAGGAAGAGGGGATCGAGTGGACAGAGCGAATCAGTGCACGCTGCTGGGAAGGCTGGTAACTGCAGTGGTTTTCCTCCCTCCACGCAATCCCATTCCTCTCACGTGTTCATCGCTGCTCAGATACTTGTTTTCGTTCACCTTCTCCAGAGATAAGTGGGACAGAGTGTAGTACGCATACATGTAGCAAGTAAAGAAACTTATCCCAGAATGAAAATTCCACATAGTTTTAAAACGTTTGTTTAAGCAATGAATGACTGGAAACGGATCACACATAATTCCCTTGCCAAAATCTAGTGGTCGACAATTAATTTCAAGACATTTCATATCTATTCACCATATTCCAAGTTATAAGGAACTATTTCGTAGATGTTCATGAAACCGTTATGAAATTACAAATAAAATATATTCACAAGCTTAGATATACCAATACGAAGAAAGAAATTCAGAGTTAAATTTCAAATGCATTTGTATAAAGTAATTCTAGAAGTACAGAGCTATATCTGAGTATTTAACTTCTTTTTTGCAGATAACGTTTACAATATTGAGACGACAGAATAATTAGGAACTGTAGCTCCAAGAAAACAAAGGGCGTAGTGTATTGGTTAGAGTTCTTGAAAGCATTGCGGTCTCACGTTCGATCCTCCATACTAGATGTTCCTTAAAAGAATCCCTTCCATTAAACAAGAGCATGGTAACATTATTTGTAATAACAGTATATAGTGGCTACATTGTTCTGCATATGGAATTTATAAAAAAAAAATAATAATAAATGAGTCCTCCTCCGTAGCCGAGCGGGTTAAGGCGTTCACTCGTCTTGAGATCGTTCGCTGCGGGACGGCGTAGGTTCGAATCCGGCTCTGGTCGGAATTTATTCGGCCTACGTATAGGGCCGGTGGCAACCCACCATCGTGAGGAAATTGGGGAGCTCCGAGTGAGTGAGCGTAATCCGGTCACGGAGACCTACTATAACGGCTGGGGATACGTCGGGCCGACCCCCCGACTATTCCAATACTGGTTGAAGATCTCCACGCTTAGAGGTGACGAAGGAAAGCGTGGGAGGGAGACCGGCAGTCGGTAGGTAAGCCTAGGCCCTTCATGGGCTGTTGCGCAACGGATTATTAATAATAAATGAATTGACACACGTTCAACGGGATATTTTTATATATAAGATCGTGAATTATGATACTCTAGCGATAATTGTGTACTGCTTCAAAGACATTGACAAATATTAATGAAATAACTATTTATATGTGTGGCAATTCAGGACATGCTAATTTTACCTCTTTTCCCACTTGAGTTCAATGCAAGGATACCTCCGCAAATATCGAATGAAAAGTTCTCACCATGTGCAATTCTCCATTAAATGTTTTCGCCGAGTCGTACTACTTTCGTTTTCTTTGTTACAAACAATACTTGTTTGCACGTTACATGCAGGAGAGTTACATCTACATTTCACATTGGTCAGCTCCTTCCACCTGGCGTAAGGAGTGAAAGCTTGTACGGTAGTGGCTACCGTTCAGGATTGTCAATCTGATGGTCGTAGGTTCAAACCCTTCCGGTGGCAGAAAATTTTCGTAAGTTTTAGACATATCCCATTGTATTCATTGTCCACGCAGTTTGAAACGGAATGATTCAGTTTGGAATTAGCGATGGGTGAGGGGTAAAAATTGAATTACAAAATCTCAATTTCAACGAACCGAGAAGTGGAGAAAAATTGAAGAATTCTTATAAATATTAAAAATTGCGTTCATTTTTTTAGTGGTGTAATCGCAGGTAAAATCAAGGATCTTACATGGAAGATTTTAATTTGCTCTGAACTCAGCCAAAAGGCATTTCGCACCGATCTAATATATTCTCCAATAAATTTCAAAATGTTATTGAATGTTTCATGTCGATAATTTGACCAATGCATCCATTCTTGACGCTCAGACGATATTTTCTGCAACCACCTCTTCTCTCCAGTTCCTTCTCCTTCTTCTCTCCCCTCTTTCCGTTCTGCTTTTATCTCATATCGCCTTCCCTACTTTTCTCGCATCTTATCTCCATCCCACTCTTCTTCACTCCTCTTATCTCCTTTCCTGTCTTAGATTTCCGACTCCACTACACTATTCTCTCTTTTTTCGTTCTTCTCTTTTTCTCTCCTTTACTCTACTCTCCACTTCCCTCTTCTCGTCTCCTCCTCTCCTCTCCTCTCGTTTTCCTCCTATTTTCTCTTCTTTGTTCTTTTTTCCTCATCTCTCCTCGAATCTTTTTCCATTCTCCTCACTACATCTCCTCTCCTCGTCCATCCTATCTTTCTTCTCTCCTCTACTTTCCTCTTCTCCTTTCGCTTTCTCTTTCTCCTCTCCTTTGTAACCTTTCGTTTCCTCTCACCTCTTTTCCTTACTGTAGACTCATCAGCGATGAAATACTAGAAAACCTATTTTTTTTCTTTCAGAAAGAATTTTGTCATTTGCGATATAATAGTGATATTTTTAATAATTTTATACAATAATACTTGTTTATATTTCTTTCGCGTATTTTATAAATATATATTGTGCATGTGGCAACCCCGAAATTGAGCCTAACTCTGCACGCAACCCACCAACGGCTTGTGTAAATTGGGTTGCCTAGTTTAAAATGTCGTTGTCCTAAAACTTTTGAGAGACACTGTACATACAACTGCGCAATTCGGTGACCATAACCAGAGGAAGGCTGACAGATGAGAATAGGGAAAGATGTGGCAAAGTTTTCGACAATCAACCGTGGCACGCACTGTGGTTTCGGCAGGAAGAGGGATAGCGTAAGAAAGTCTATTTACTGCAAAAATAATACTCCGCAATTTAAAATTTATCATTTTTCTTGAAGCAATTGATAGTTTGTTTTAAATTGATAACAATACATACATACACAAGGGATTTATTCTCAGAGGTCAGAGCAAGTTTCCTCATTTTCGCTTCAGTTACAGAAATTTATGTAACATTTTTTTTTAAATTGTTATTAATATCATAACATTAAATTAGGCGTTGCTAGGGTTGGGTCTAGGGTTCGAATTCTGACCTGAGCATGGGTGTTCTTTATGAGTGCCCGTTGCAATTTCATCATATTATCACGCATGTTCATCGTCGCGAGTAGCCAAAAGTAGCGTAATGGCGACGTAAAATAATCTAAATCAATCAATCAAATTCTTTGGCGTTATGGACATGTTCAAACTTTAGTCCTCTATTTAAATAGAAACTAGATTATTATTGGTTCCTTTCCATAATCGCATAGGAACAGTGGTATCTTGGTATTTTCTTCACTTAAGCGTCTGAAATTTCTTGAAATTGACAGATTTTATTCCAGAAGTTAAAAACAATCACTTGTTGTGGAAATAGTGCATACAATTCGAGATTTTCACCGCGTCGGGAAGTAGTGAATTTTTTGTCTCGAATGTCGGGTGATTATAAAAAAAAAAATATTTCCCAAATTCTTACCGACATCCCTAGCTACTGCAGTGAACATGGTTTTAATGTATCCGGTGGAAAAGTCATTTTCTTTGACATGGCAGTTAATTACTGTAACTTACAACCCGTATCTCACATAGAACAATATAATTCATAATAAAACATCTATACAATTTCGCCAGTTCAGTTATATCAGGGGGGATATTACCCCTTCTGCTCAATTGCGGGCGCCCTTGTACATGCATATATACGAAGGCAAAACGAAAAGTCTTTGCCCTTATCTTTATTTCAGCCGAAATATTAGTGTGACTGAGAATGCGAGATATACATTTTTCTTAGAATGGCCTAGCGTTAACTCTCCGCTGCTCCGCGGCATGGCGCTGCTGTCAGTTTTCAAGGATGACGGTAGTACTCAACACTTACACGTCGTATGAGCAGCGAAGTATTATTCGTTTTCTATGGAGCAAGAGACGAACGCCCATCGAGATCTATAGGGAAATGCAGCCGACGTATGGGGACAAGTGTCTCGCTTTGAGAAGTATTGCGGAGGTGGTGTTGTGAGTCGAAAATGGTCAAAAAGACTTTCATAACAATTAGTAGTCGGGGCTCCTCGCTCACAACGGGAAACATTGCCCCCCTATACGCAGGATCAGCGCGTGCATCTAAAGGACATTTCCAAGGGTCTTGGCATTTTTATGGTAGTGTTTACGATATCCACCGAAGAAGTTCCTGGCAGGACAGAGATCCATTTGCGACGACTAAGCAAAGACCGCTGTCCGGCGGTGGTTCCACGATCTACCCGCTGGATTTTACAACAACGGCATCTCCAAACTAGTGGGGCGATAGGACAAATGCCCGAACCACTGCGTTGTCTATGTGGGAAACTAGAACAAGGTACACAGAACAATTCCTATATTTTGATTTCCCTGCACGTTGATTATTTCGGTTGAAAAGAAATTGGGGCAACGACTTTTCAATTTGCCCTCACCTACAGAGTGAACCAAAAGTCACGATCGGATAGTATGTGTAGTGCAGGAGCATAAAGGTTGTCGTAGGTTGCGAGGAATTTTTATTCTTCTCACTTACGTTGTGTGGTAATAATTTGGTCTGTTTTTCGATAGAGATGAGTCAATCCCAATACTGTGGTTGGGTCTCAGTATTTTCCTTATAGTTCTCAACCCCTGCAAATAATTATGCGACGAAATCTTGTCACCTGGGCCTCCCCATGGCGCAGTGGTAGCGTCATTGCCTTGTAATCAAGGGGTCCCGGGTTCGATACCCGGTGGAGGCACAAGTGGTTCGGATCCCACTTTAAACTGTAGGTCCAGTCCCGATTAGCCTTACTGTGCATAAAGTGGACTTAAAACAGCAAATGAAGCAAATGAAATGAAATCTTGTCACCGCACTCTGTGAAAACTGGAATCGGTAAATTCGATTTCTCCAGAATTTTCTGTAATTTTTTTTCCTCCTCCTTAGCATTTTGCTTCTCAGTGCGAGATAATGCAAGATTATTTAACTCCCTAACAATTTCCTCCTGATACTTATGCCATAGAGAGCAACATTAGCATTCATTTTATAGGTATGCATGTTCAATTTCACTCTTTAATGTATCTTGTACAGTTCAATACAATTTTTTAATTGACTACTACTTTCTTTCACAATAATTAATGTAATATTATACCAATATCCAATACTGACATTAAACAGCCCTGACATTAAACAGCCCTGCAGTAGTGTATCTAAATTGTTGGCTGTATGGAAAATACGGCTTGTTGCAAATGTTGTGCTCATTGGCTGAAAACAATGACCAGTCGCTCAACAATATATATATCTATGTTACTGAGGTTACCTACCATTATAGCAGAGAGGGTAAACGAATAATGCGATGAGAAAGAACAACGGATTTGTGTAGAGGACTTCATCGTTTAGAAGAATAAGAAAAGGTAAAGAAATATATTTGTCTTGTGTAGGTTGATGGCAATAGGACATACATTCTACACCAAAGTAAAATTTGTAGAGACGGGTCCGTCCAGGGACGTAGTTAGGTTGATCAGTTTGGGGGGGGGGGGGCAAAACCAAAATGTAAGATTTTTTTATCAAACCATTAACAATTAACAAGCTATTAATATAATGTACCATTTTTCTACCTCTTGGGTTAAATGCGATGATGAGATTGAATTATGACACGATGAAATGGCGATAGGACAGACATAATGCAACCATAACTGTCCAAGGTCCGAACCTGGGACCTCTGGTTTCGTAGCGGTATATGATCACGGCAGGGGAGCGGGTCGAATCCCGGCCTGGACATGGGTATTTGTAAGTGCCCCTTCATCAATTTAACCAATAAACACGGCGAAGCACGAGGACCCTTGCTCATGGACACTGAGACAGGTCAGGTCATAAACATTTTTGGGATCCAATGAACAGATGGTCACACTTTGAGGCATCTCCCTCCCCCAGCACAAACCGCTCTGTCCGCCAATTGTTTCAGTTGAGCGGCAATAGTGACCGTGTTACGCAATTTTCTCTTAGATAAAATGTCCAGTGATATTGGTAGTGAAGATTAAGATTAGCTTGCCATTAGTTTCGAATATTTGTGTAATTTCGTGTAAATAAAACTTTCAAAAAATAAAATATGCAGAATGAAAGTCTTGAAACCCAGTTACTCCTTCTCTGAATTTGCATAAATTCGACACTGGGAAGCAGTGTAGGCTTCCCAAGATGCCTAAAACCAAAAGTAAATTATCAATTACGAAGTTTAGGAGTAAAATGTGATCGCCCGACTCCCCTCCCCCCCACTTAAATATAAGCAGCCTCCTATTTGAGAGTCCTGTTATAATCCCACCTATCGCATTGTAGAAAGTAAAATTGTTCACGTAAAAATACGTAGCACAATATATTGCATGTGGCGCGAGCGAATCGAGTAATAATAGTGGTTGAATGATTTGGTTTATCATACTTCGTTTTTCTGTCACCTTCGGCTAATCGCGAAGATAAGGACGATTGATGATACGAAATTGATGGAGGGACACTCACAAGAAACATCCATGCCCTTGCCCTTGCCCGGATTCGAACCCGGGATCCCTGGCGTTGTGGTGCTTTGCGCTAACCACTCCGCCATAAAGGCTGAAACGAGACATAAAAATGTAACAAATAGAATAATTACTGTAAATAATTCTATTTTGATGGAATAACAATGGGTCTACAAATACAAACAGTGTTGCTAATAGGAGTGGTATTGGAATTATATTTACTATTAATATTTTTACTCTTAATTTAAATATTTCATGTGGTGTAAGGCTTGATGTGTAAATAAATAAAACTAGTATTCCACCTGAGAATACCACAAATTGATTTAAAAGTTACACATTCTTATGTGACACATATGGGTCTTATACTAATGGAGCCATGATGGTGTAATGTATATTTCCGTGGCGGAGTGGTTAGCACGCGCTACGATGCCACGGGTCCAAGTATTCTTTGTGAGTGCCCCTTCATCAATTACATCTAATCATCACTCAACCTCTTCATCGCCATTAGCCAAAGTGGCAGGAAAGGGGCGTCGAATAACTAAAATTAGAGATACAGATAAAATGATTAATTAAGAATATTGTTGGAATATATCGGTCTCTATGAATCTTTCTATATATCCGTAGAAAAGGGCACTTAAGAAACTGCCGTAGCATTTATCCAGTCTTATGTACTTGCATTATTAATTGCTATTTATTCCAGAGAATCAAAAAAGAAGTTCTTAATTCAATGGTTTTTAGTTTTTCTATTACAAGTGTAAGATCAAATATTTTATTAATTAGTAGAATAATTCTATTGTTGTTAGGAATAATATTTTTCATTAGTGACGTCGCGCTACGACGTCAGGGGACCAGGATTCGAACCCCGGCCTCGGCATGGATGTTCGTGGATTTCATGCTATCATCACTCATCCCTATCTTTGCAAATTAGCCAAAAGTAGCACAAAAAGCAAATTAAATAAAGCGAATCAATCAATAATTCAATCAAAATTCCATGCAATTTATTGCATATCGCAGGTTTATCTCTATTTACCGTGACGAATTGAGCTTTTGTTTCATTCATATTAAAACATTTTCAGTCCCTATTTATATCACAGTAGCACGTGAAAAGGACAGGAAAGGGTTACTTCGAGGGAGGGGGAGTAACCTTGAGTGGGCCAATCACAGAACCTCTCGCCAGGAGCGGGACTCCACTATGCTGTTCTCCATTTAACTCCATGGGTTTGAATTTCCTGAAACTTCTCCTCGCGAGTTTCTGGCAATGTGAAAATTGTTCTGTGCTTCACTGTATTTTTACCCTTAGGCTTCGCCACGCTTGGCCTTGTTGAGGGTGCCACCTATTTCGAAAACGACTCGAAACTAAAAATTTCGCAACGCAGAGTACCACGAGAATTTCCCCTCACCACGGCAACTGGACAAAGCAGATTGGTTCAGCTGTTCGTGTGACCCTCCTTGGATTTCGACGGAAAAGATAAAAATATAATTTCCGAGTCCATTCTTTGGCCGGAACCACTGTAGCAGTCAAATGGGAAAGAAAGGTATTACTTGGGGGTTCGTGAAACTCAAATTGAAGAACAGTGTTTCAAACTGAAAGCAAAATTTATTAAAATCCTATTTTGCAATATTTTTCATCAAAGTACAATTTTCAGCAAATGTAGAACAGTTTGCTGGGGCCACATGAACGTTTCGAGGGACCGGTGCCCCCGTGCCCCCCCCCCCCTAACGACGTCCCTGAGTCCGTTCTTCTTCCTATCCAGGCCTGTCAAGGATAACTAATCTTAAGTTAACGAGTATGAAGTAAATAATTGCAGGAAGTTGCTGACTTGATAATGCTATTGTTCTTCAGAAATCTTATATTATATCATATAACCGTATCAGTCTCAACTCTCACCTTGGTTCTGAATTAGACCTGATACTAACATATGCATATTAACATGCCCATAAAGCGTGGAGTGTTTCAATACGAGGGTCACTATTTATATTTTGAGCCTAACAAGGAAAAAACAGGAATTTGGCATTGAAAACTGCTTTATTGTTTTTCGAAGTATTCTCCTTTATGGTCAATACACTTTTGTATTCGTTCGAACCATTTGTCAAAGCAGTTTTTCCAATCTTCTTGAGACACCTCCATAATATGGTTTTTGAACGCATCAACGGCGTCTTCCGCCGACGAAAATCGTTGTCCACGCAATTTATTCTTGACATTCGGGAACAAGAAGAAGTCATTGGGTGCCAAATCAGGACTGTACGGCGGATGACCCATCAATTCGATTTTTTGACTGTTCATAAAGTCGGTTGTTAGACGAGATGTTTGACAGCTGGCATTGTCTTGATGAAGAATGATCCGACGGCGTTTGTTTGTTTTCCGTATTTGACCGAAGACCTCTGGCAAACAAATTGTTGTGTACCATTCAGAGTTGACCGTTCTACGTTCCTCTAAAGGCACAGTTGCCACATGACCAGTTTCCCCGAAAAAACAGGCGACCATTTGTTTCGATGTCCTTCGCGCGCGAACAACTTTTGTTGGATTGGGTTCATCTTGAAACACCCATACAGTCGACTGCTGTTTACGTTCCGGCTCATATGCATATATCCATGATTCGTCACCTGTTACAATCTTATATACGTCTTTTGAAGCACCACGATTGTATTTATCGAGCATTTGTTTGCACCAATTGACGCGAGCGTCTTTTTGAGTTTTTGTCAAATTGTGTGGGATCGAACGAGAACATACCTTTCTCACAGCTAAATGATCATGTAATATTTTATATATGCTGGTGGAACTAATGCCTATGGTTGCCTCAATCTCACAGTATGTCACATGACGATCTTGCAGTATTAGGATTTGCACAGCATCAATGTTTTCTTGAACAACAACTGATTTTGGACGACTTTCGCGAATCTCGTCGGTGAGCGAATGGCGGCCACGATTAAATTCGTTATACCAGCATTTTACAGTGGCAAAGGATGGGGCTTCATCGCCAAATGTGGAAGTAAGTTGATCGATGCACTCTTGTCTTGATAATCCATGTCGAAAATCGTAAAAAATCATCGCACGAAAATGTTCACGAGTTAATTCCATTTTATTGTTGTCGCGCAATCTCCAAGGAAACATAAACAACACAAATGAAGCTATTGACAAAACATTTGAAGTACGTTATGGTCAATAATGCCAGACGATTCCGTGCAAACGTCAAATCGCGCCTAACTTCAATCAGTGTTGCCAAGGTTCAAAATATAAATAGTGACCCTCGTATAACCCGGTTTTATATTAGCAGGTATAAGAAGGAATGAGCTAGAAGGCTCGATGGAGGAAAATATAAAAACAACCGTCTTTTGTTAAGACAAATGGAATTCCATATTTTGCCTAACTATTTCACAGTGCCAGTGCGTTTGGGGGAAGCATCATGAAAGGTTCTTACTCTGTCCCGGGAATCTCTGGAGTGAGCGAACTAAAGCTCGACCAATGATCACGTGCGAGGGAACGGGATTGCGTGGAGGAGTGATAAAGGACTGCAGTTCCCAGCCTTTGCAGCAGCGTGTACTGCTTCGCTCCGCCCATTCGCTTTCTCCCCTTTATGTGCGGCTCTGCTCCACAGATTCGGTGGATAGAGGTCGCGAAACCATCATCACGAGCTAAGGTTGCACGCGAGGATATTGCCAAACTTTCTTGAATGTTTTGCCTACACACTGGTGGTAATCTGGAGGGAATCGTTTGGAACATCGCGTTTTCATGCTGCTTGCAGTGGCGTGCACAGGTTTTTCGAAAGGGGGAGGGGTTAGTCCTCGTTTTGATTTTTTTTCCTGCCGTTGACGTTCTTTTTTTTAGGAATACTGGGACAAAGGGAGTTTATGACACCCACCAATCCCCCTTAGGCACGCCAATGGCTGCTTGCAACTCCTCCATAGGTGCTTGATCAATATTTCGAAAAGCAATAACAAGAATGATCCTCTAATACACTACATTCATTCTCAGTCTCACTGAACATTGATACTGACGTGATCACTTGCGTGTCACTCACTTGTGTTTATTTAACGTAGTATTTCTGCCACTTGGGTTATTCGCGACTGTGAAAATGAAACTTGAAAAGATGATTTGGGTGAGAGGTGAATCACATATGGACAGAGCACAAGCTCCAGAGAGAGAGAGAGAGAGGGAGAGAGAGGGAGAGAGAGAAAGAGAGAGAGAGGGAGAGAGAGAGGGGAGAGAGAGAGAAGGAGAGAGAGATAAAGAGAGAGAGAGAGGGAGATAGAGAGAAAGAGAGAGAGAGGGAGAGAGAGAGAGAGGGAGAGATAGAGAGAAGGAGAGAGAGAGATAAAGAGAGAGAGAGAGAGAGAGAGAGAGAGAGAGAGAGAGAGGAATATACTGGCTGTGAGCTCAGGCACCAGTAGTTCTCAGCATGTACAATCATCGACAATAAACTGCCATTAAAAATTTGCTATTAAAATCCACTTATCGACTTAGAGTTAGGCAACACACATAACGCCTTACAGAGCAGAATCTCGTTGACCCATTCCTATTGCAGGTGACTGTACAAGGCCTGTTCATTTTGACAGGGATCAATTTCTAGCCGAGCTCAACATGCTTTAACACGGTACTTAAATCAACCTTCAATATTGTGGACGCAATATCTGTTTGAAACTTCCGTTGGTTTCTTACATTCTCAGTTCAGGAACGCACCGGCAGGGGTCTCAAAAATGACTACTGCATGACTACGATATACCACTTCGCAAGTTTAGATGCAAATAACTTCTGAAGGAAAAGAAAAGCAATGGCTTATCCAACAAAGAATAGAAGAATAGAAATGGCACTGCTGAAAAATGTGGGATACGTAGCTCGTAGTAGTAGATGTGAAGTAGACCTATATGACAATTGTTTTTCAAGCTACTCGAGGTTTCTTTATCTTATTTTTTTTAGTTTTTGTTTGAAGTGCACTTTAGCACAGTAAGGCTAATCGGGACAGAACTTACAGTATAAAGTGGGATCGGAACTAAAATGTGCCTCCACTGGGTATCTAACCCGGGACTCCCTAGTTTCAAGGCGACGACGTTACCATTACGCCATCGGGGAGGCAGAATCTGATTATACCACTCCACGGATATGAACTACTTATTGTGAGGTTTACTTTGAAAGCGATGCCGCATCTACAAGTCATAATTTTAGAAACTGCTACACACAACACAGCATATATGATTACAGCTCTGCATACGTCAGTACAAAATATTCGTATGCGACTGTGAGGATAAAATATCTATGAGAGAAGAAAATGTGAATACAATGACAATCAGTAGATTCTTCAATCAATAAGCAAAAAGTTTCCACCCTCAATCACATAATTAATTTAATTATGTACTCATATCTAAAATATAGCTACCTATAATGAACAATGTATTTAGGGTCCTCTTCAATTCTGCTTGGTACTTGAATTAACTTTAGGATGGATTCTAAGGAAGAGTTGTAATTCATCCCGCCCTGTCTCGATTTAATATTGCTGTGTGGTTTTTACGCACACAGCTGGAAATTGGAAAGTGTATACGAGTATGTACAAACTTATTTCTTTGTAAATGCTCTGGCCTAGGTTTTTTTTTTTTTTTTTTTTTTGCCCTGTAGTCGGGGAAGCCAACGGTTGGGTTCTCTCAACGACTTCCCTGTTTGAAATGTAACAAAAGTGCCTTTCCCAGGTGGTTGGGGGGAGGGGGGAGGGAGGGTCGTTTGTCGGAGGTATAAATACCGATTCCGACTTGTTACAATCTCTTATATCTCAGAATCCCAGGCTCGCAGAGACTTCGATACAGGCCCGATGGAGTGAGGCCGTTTTTATGGATGTATAGAAATACACACAGAGTGAGCGCCGTAGTGGAGGGACATCTGCTTCATAAACTGCGGGGGCGGGTTAGCGCTATGGTAAATGGTGCGCTCGTAGAGTGGAGTCTTAACAACTGCAATTATCTGTTTTGGGGCAAAAGGAGCAGTATACTAACACTAATGATTGGTCGATAAAACTACCAATTTTTAACATAAGGCAAAGTACCCAAATAAGAAGCAGACCACATTTGATTAACGTCTCCTGTATAGTTACCATCTGGCGACAATTATGGGAACTCAATGCTTCTGCTTCGAAGGCGTTGTGGTCTTTGACGTCAGTTGAAAGTGAGCATCGAAGCTGAGTGGAGGCCGAGTTATTTGTCAAAATTTGAACTTTTTCAGTGTTTTTCTTATTATTGACGAAAACAACAGCAATGAAGATAAGCTACAAAAAATGTATTATTAATTGTATCAAATTGCTAACGAAATAATACGCATGATCGGATTGTTTACTAATTCAGAAGACTACAATTTTAACCTGGGATAGCCATTTTATTTTTATTCATTGCGTTCACTAATAAGATTGATTTGTTGTTTTAAGTCCACTTTATGCACAGTAACGCTAATCGGGACTGGACCTACAGTTTAAAGCAGGATCCGAACCACTTGTGCCTCAACCGAGTATCGAACCCGGGACCCCTTGATTACAAGACAACGACGCTACTACTGCGCCATCGGGGAGGCCATACGTTCACTAATGAGAGATGCTAGGCTTCTGTCAAGAGATAGTATCTCACTCTCGCTTAAAACATTTATATTATAATATATTTCAAACAAAAATCTTAAGTTCTAAAAATATCATATTAATTTTATTTTATTTTGATTCATTTTCATGAAAAATCCCTCCAATATATAATTGTTCATTTTCAATTTATTACATTTTTTATTTTATATAATTGTAATACTGATATTAATAATAATGGTCTTAAAAATTATTATGTATGGTACCTATTCAGATTAAAAATATCCATTTCCACCATAGTTATCAGCCAGTTAACGAAAAGAGTTTCTTATTTGGATACTTTTTCTAGCTGAAACAGTACAGTGGATCACATGTACATGTATTAACACTGGTATATTTCTTATCTTGCGAATGCGAATGAGTGCTCAAGCAAACGTATCCACTATCTTAAGATTTATTGCCCATATTGTTTCTAAGCCATACAACACTACATTTGATATATTCAATTTAAAACAAACCATTCAAGCATTAGAAATTACAAAAAAAATTCTATACTTTAGGGTGTGATAATAGAGTGTGTCTTAAAAGTAGCCCTGATATTTAATAAATTAATTCAAAATTGCAGCAGCAAACCGGACGAAAACGGAAGATATAATTAAGTAGATCGTACAGAAATACCGATAAAAAATGAACATCCCATTCGAATATGAGAACATCCTTTACTCACCGAAGAGCGGATAGACATCCCAGTACTATATGAGAACATCCTTTACTCACCGAAGAGCGGATAGACATCCCAATCCTATATGAGAACATCCTTTACTCACCGAAGAGCGGATAGACATCCCAGTCCTATATGAGAACATCCTTTACTCACCGAAGAGCGGATAGACATCCCAGTCCTATATGAGAACATCCTTTACTCACCGAAGAGCGGATAGACATCCCAGTCGTATATGAGAACATCCTTTACTCACCGAAGAGCGGATAGACATCCCAGTCCTATGTGAGAACATCCTTTACTCACCGAAGAGCAGATAGACATCCCAGTCCTATATGAGAACATCCTTTACTCACCGAAGAGCGGATAGCCATCCCAGTCCTATATGAGAACATCCTTTACTCACCGAAGAGCAGATAGACATCCCAGTCCTATATGAGAACATCCTTTACTCACCGAAGAGCGGATAGACATCCCAGTCGTATATGAGAACATCCTTTACTCACCGAAGAGCGGATAGACATCCCAGTCCTATGTGAGAACATCCTTTACTCACCGAAGAGCAGATAGACATCCCAGTCCTATATGAGAACATCCTTTACTCACCGAAGAGCGGATAGACATCCCAGTTGTATATGAGAACATCCTTTACTCACCGAAGAGCGGATAGACATCCCAGTCCTATGTGAGAACATCCTTTACTCACCGAAGAACGGATAGACATCCCAGTCCTATATGAGAACATTTTTTACTCGCCGAAGAGCGGATAGACATCCCAGTCCTATATGAGAACATCCTTTACTCACCGAAGAGCGGATAGACATCCCAGTCCTATATGAGAACATCCTTTACTCACCGAAGAGCGGATAGACATCCCAGTCGTATATGAAAACATCCTTTACTCACTGAAGAGCGGATAGACATCCCAGTCCTATATGAGAACATCCTTTACTCACCGAAGAGCGGATAGACATCCCAGTCCTGTATGAGAACATCCTTTACTCACCGAAGAGCGGATAGACATCCCAGTCCTATATGAGAACATCCTTTACTCACCGAAGAGCGGATAGACATCCCAGTCCTGTATGAGAACATCCTTTACTCACCGAAGAGCGGATAGACATCCCAGTCGTATATGAAAACATCCTTTACTCACTGAAGAGCGGATAGACATCCCAGTCCTATATGAGAACATCCTTTACTCACCGAAGAGCGGATAGACATCCCAGTCCTATATGAGAACATTCTTTACTCACCGAAGAGCGGATAGACATCCCAGTCCTATATGAGAACATCCTTTACTAACCGAAGAGCGGATAGACATCCCATTCGTATATGAGAACATTTCTTAAACACCCAAGAAGGGATGTAAATACCAAGAGAATATGAGAAGATCCGTTGCACACCGTAGGAGGATGGAAGAATAATGCTATTATACTTTTAATTTGTTTAGCAATTAAGGAGATAATTGTTCTTGTCCGAAAGTGTATAAAAAATTGAATGTGTTTTGTTACCTATATTTGCCCAAATACATGTAATCAGAAACCACTATTTATTGAGTATATGATTAATTTCTTTTCAATTTCATGAATGTGTCAGATCCATAAGAATTGAGATTACCATGTTGTTTGAAGTACTATATGAAGGGCTCGGGTGTAAAACATGGTAAGTGACATTTTGGTCATTTCTTTAAGAAAAAGGGTTATTAGATGCTGTAGATAAATTGTTTTCGTGTTGTTTTCACCAATTTCAGAAGGCTTCACTGAGTCCAATGCCAATTGTATGAAACGTCAATTTGACTCGAAAATTGAAGGATAGCACATTCTACTTTGTAATTCAAAAATTACTAAAATGTCACTTACCATGTTTTACACCCGAGCCCTTCATATTATAAATTGATTTTAACTACTAATTTCTGTTTATGTGACATGCAATGCTTTTTTCAATTTAATATTTGAACAAGTTTCCATTTTATTTTGTCATATATGAAACCATCCTTTATATTACATTCATACAAAATCATAATTTGTCTTCAGCTTTGTTTTGATTTGTTACATTTTTTACTTTAAGAGTGTCATTAAATTTATCACACAAATTAATATTTGAAATGAAAATGATAAAGAGTTGGCAGTTTTAAATAGCTTTTATTTTTATTATTAACGCTGTGTTCGGGTATATCTATTTTTAAAATATATTTGTTTATTATATATTCTTCATTAACTTAGGTGCTTCCATCCCATCTGTTGTCATCGTCTTTAAATTAGATCCACCTATAACGAAGAATCCAATAGGATAATGGAAACGTAGAAACAAATAATCTTGTATCTTAAATGTACGATAAAATTTACTTCAACTTAAATCAATTGCAATAGATTATACAAATCCCAGTCACTCTAAACATACATATCGTCAAATATGTGAATAGATTGCAAGTACTGATTACCAAAAAAGGGGAGCCACACACCTTTACCAAAGTTCTGGCTAAGCAATTGCATCTATCTAAATTTCAGCATATTAACTCATGCATGATTATTGGCGTAGCCAGTTGTGCGGTTCTCGGGCTCAGTCCCCTTCAGAATATTTACAGTTCACATTTATGTTCTAAGAATACCAATGAAAGTTTGCTGCACGAAGTTATTGTGGCACGAAAGACGTCAGAGTACACGTGACGTCACGAAGAATCGTGGCGCTTCAGTGAACGCTTTCTGTTACTTGACGTCACTGACTGTTAAGGCTCCTTCATACATTTGACGAAAGTCGAATCTGAGAAAGAAGAAGAAAAAAGGAGGGTCATGTGGGTTGGTTTTTGCGTGGCTTACTCTGTAACGTATCTCGGACGTAACCGAGTACGTCACGAGATTGGCAGTCTTCACAGTTTGCTGGGTCTCAGCTTCTACTTCCTCGTAGAGCTCCGACGCAGTAAATAGTCCCTAACGAACCTACACAAGTTATGTTAAAGAAACAGCGAAATGATTTTAAAAAAGTATAAAAGATTACCTACACATGGAAACAGATCTTCATATGAGATCGTTGAATGTAGTCATTCGCTGTTTACTGTTCACGGCTGACGGGAGAGCAGTTGGGGTGGGGTGGGGTACCTGAGGGGAAACAAACACAATCGCTTGCAAGGGAGGAAGGACGAAAATGTGTTTGTTGTGAAGCGGTTGACCATCTGGCGCGCAGGCGAACGAAGAAAACAAACATGAATTATCGTTCTTTTAACACGTAACGAATTTTTCATGGATAGTAAATCCGTAATTTGACGACAAAAGATTCTCAAACATTCATGAAATGGAATAGTAAACACAGCGCGCTTTCATGTCTTGAATCTTGGATATATCATTATGTGGGAGAGGCAGGGAGGGGAAAATGCACTTTCTCTCTCTCTCTTTTTCTCTTTTTAATCTTCCATAAAGAGCAATGAAAGAAAAATCGAAAACTGTTCCTATTTTGTATCAACAGTTCCTAAATAGAAATTACAATTTTTGTAACTATAATTGGCGTACGCAGAATTTTGTCGCGAGGTGTTTCAAGTTTGTTTAGATTTTAGTATTTATAGTAATAATAACAATACATTGTTTTTTGATTGATTGATTGATTTGCTTTATTTTACTTCGCCTTTTGAGCCACTTTTGGCTAATTTGCGAAGATGGTGATGATATGATGAATGAACACTCACATACAGTGGCGCAGGAACGGGGGGGGGGTACATTGTACCCCCAAATTTTTAAAGGGGGGTACTGTACCCTAGTAAATCGAGTTGTACCCCCTTTTGGTAATTTTACAGCAGACGGAAGGTGCTACTGTTAAAATAACCTATTTTCAATTCACCCAATAAAAAGTGTGTATATTGTTTATAATTTATGAGCATTATCTTTCTTACCACAGAAATTCAATCCATTGCAAACTTATTCTACTACATTGTGCTTGCTACTAGTTAGTTCATTGACCTGTGTTCTTGGTAACCTCCTTAAGGAGATGAAAATTGTTTAAAATGTGTGTGGAACGATGGAACCATATTTGCTCTCAGAAAATCATGCTGCAGACGAATGCTAAAGAAGTGGTCTCGTCGATTCGAAGATAAGATACAAATCTTCATCAGAAGAGTATATGACTGACTCCATTTTCTTTTGAATGTTTAAAATGTAATTTTTCGAAACGAATATTTACACAAACGAGACGAGACACGACAGACCAACTTGGGGGGTACAATGTACTCCTGTACCTCACCCATATTTTTCATAACTTTGTAAGATGGTGTACGGAAAACTATACTTAAACGTATATTTTAAGATATTTTTTTGGAAATAGAGTCCCGATTAGCCTATTTGAGCATGAAGTGAATCTAGAATAAGTTTTAATAACTTCAGAGTGGAAACCGAAACAAAAATAAGCACAAACAAGAACGAGAAGGACCTCACCACACAGGAGATGAGATGAGGCTGTGACAATTCTCGACTCATCGCATAGCGATATCATTCCTAGGCGAAATTAAATTTTTCCTACACATTTAAACAGGATGCAATTAGCGACTTTATCAGGGGAACTTTTTTTTACCTATGTATTAGGGTATACTTATAATTGGATATTAATTGCTTATAATCTAATTGTGATATCGAATGCAACACAAACACAACGCCATTTTAAGTTAAACCCTAAAGTCAAACTGTACATTACATTAGTCAGATGAATGAACGACATAAATGAGATTCATCCTTGTGATCTGGGAACCTGCAAATGAAGAGAAAAAAATAACAATGAACACCTCTCTCAAAAAAAATTGACATTGCCTTATTATTTTTAGTTTTAACATCGGCACATTATTTTAGAACTTTTGATGTTGTATTCCCACATAAGCAAGGAGCAAATGACAGAACTGTCAAGTATCTTACTTGCTGTTATACTGATTGCATTTCCAACTGCCGGCTGACCTTCATGACTATTTTGGCTCTTACTGTCTCCAAATCATCTTCGGGGGATGTGTGGCTCGATGGGTGGCAACAAACTCGGTTGCAAATTAAAAGCTGTAGGGGAACATCACTCTCCCGAAGCAAGGTTGTTAAGCATAATTCTGTTTTTACCAGTTGCATACAGATCTGTGGGTAGTCATTCCGAAAACATCATTGTCCAGGACCATGTGTGCAGTTGTACCATTAACCCCGTTGATTTCTGGTGTTGACGACAACATTATTGGAGAACTCTCTCACTTTAGAGTACGTTTGGCAACATGTAGTGTATCAAATGCTCATTTGTTTCATCCAGCTAAGAGGGTTCGGTGCCTTGTGACTCGAAAATGCCCGATGTCAGACGAAGAAAATTAAACTGATTGCTCATTCGTTGTTCCCCTGCCATCAGCTGGAAATGAGACCAATATAATAAAATGGCCAAGGAAACAAGTTATGATTGGCTCTCTAAATATTTTCCAGATTGCAGACTATACTCCACAAACAGAAGCAACTGTTATTCACACAACCATATTCAGGAGTTGTACAGCGTTACCAAATGTTTTCTTATACTGTTAGGCTTGCAGTTGACCGTCAGTTACCAGAACTTCTTTTGTTCTTTTCCTCCTTAACAGATGACATCTTAAAATAAATAAAAAAATTAAAAAACTTGCTGTTTTGTATGTTTTCACCATTTCTATCAACAGAATGTGCTTTTATATCTTTTAACAATTTTGAGAGCTGAAAATGGAATACATAGATAAAAAATGTATTAATCTGATGTAAACATTGGAACACAAAGTAATATGTACTTTAAAGTTCAGCACCTGGGTTGGTTACTGGACACACCAAATAAATCAATTGGCAAATAATAATGATGAATATATGCAGCGAAAATGAGATTGGTCTAAAATTTAGCTTTGTACAATTACTAGTGGTCTGACTTGTCGAAGATTGGTTGAGGCATCGAGATGTTGTTGTCTACTCATACTGTGGCTGCAATTTGGAAAAACAGGCGCATGCCCAATTACAGTGTTCAATATGGGATGACACCATTACATAAACAAGAACATAACTAAGAAAATTAACAAGAGATATGAATGACGCAATATACATTTTACATTTAAAAACAATTGTGAGAAGAAATTAATTATTAGATTATAGAAGCAAAGGGAACACAGAGACAATACAATAATAAATGAAGCTAAACTGTTGGATATAACCTTACAAGCTGAATGAAAACCAAAATTCAATGAACAAAACAAAACAAAACATACAGAAATTCAGCGATTAGATCTTATGTTACAATTACATTTAAATAGGTCTACGCTTGGATTATTCTTAGAAACTGAATTAAATAACTTGCACATTCTCCTCATGGGTTCAGCTTCGGTCATTTTGGTTCTTCCAAGGGGGATTTGATGAATAATATGGATATTCTTATTGTTTTTAAATGTGCTAAGGTTTAGAAGTTTGTAAGTGCACATAATTTACACATTTCACCAATAAAAGTTACTAGCATCTGCAGCTTATATGATTCAATGATAAATAGTCAAAATTTGCTACATTTTTAAAGCATAACACACTTTTGTTAATGATTCTCATGCGTTTAGCCTATACCATCATACTCAAGTTTTTTTGTTTGGTAGCAGACACCAGAAAGTACCTCATAATTCTATATCAGTTCATTATGAATATTTTAATTCAATCTCATGTCTAGAACCTTAAATTTTGTGTGTAAAATGTCACACACGTAATGCTGGAATGGCCCAGTAGGGGAATCCACGGGTGGTGTGCTTGTCCACCATCGATGTTTAGTTGGTGTTGAAATTGCATGATGACATGCATTTCCTTGATTTTTGTATCTATGAGAGTGTGCGCTTTGTGTTTGACATGTACTTTTTTCGATTTTATGGCTGGTGTTTTTTTTATATGTTTATATGTTTTTATATGTTTTGCAAGTCCTGTGTTTGTTTATATTGTGTAGTAGTTGTGGTGTGTTTGTGTTTATATTGTGTTATAGTTGTGATGTGTTTGTGTGTGTCTTGTGTAGTAGTTATGCTGTCTAATGTGTTTGTGTTCGTCTTGTGTAGTAATTGTGCTGTCTAATATGTTTGTGCTTGTCTTGTGTAGTAGTTCCTCCATTCATATTGGGGGTTAGGCGTAGAGCTGACAACTCTGCACTGTAAAAAGACATGTCAAGAAACAGAAATATAAGGCCATGGATGTTCCCAAGGTAAAATATTCCGGAGGTAAAATAGTCCCCCGTTCGGATCTCCGGGTGGGGACTACTTTGGGAGGTCCCTGGACTAAGGATAAGATCTACGTTAGGAATAAGGATATTAAATTAGGCACCTGGAATGTTCTGAGCCTTTACCGGCCTGGGGCATTTCAGTGTACAGTTAATGAGATAGGGAAGTATAAATTAGATGTAGTAGCTGTCCAGGAAGTTAGGTGGCCAGGAGAAGGGAATTGTAAAACTAAAAATTATACTTTTTTCTATGGTGGTACTGAAAATCATAATTTTGGAACAGGGTTTTTCATAAATAATAGAATTATCTCGGCTCTTGAAACAGTAGAATTTATTAATGATGGGATATCATATGCAGTTTTACAGGGTAGGTGGTGTAAAATTATTTTAATAAACATACATGCACCAACGGAAGATAAAGATGATAATACTAAAGATGATTTTTATACAGAGTTAGAACAGGTCTTTGATAAATTTTCTCAGTATGATATGAAAATTCTGTTAGGTGACTGTAATGCACAGATTGGCAAAGAAGATACATTTAAACCCACGATTGGTAAAGAAAGTCTTCATGAATTAAGTAATGATAATGGTATAAGATTGATTACTTTTGCAACCTCAAAGAATTTAATTGTGAAAAGTACCACATTTAAACATAAAGATATCCATAAATATACCTGGTCTTCTCCAGATGGTAAAACTCATAATCAGATAGATCATATTCTCATTGATAAGAGAAGGCATACTAGTATAATTGACGTTCGTACACATAGAGGTGCTGACTGTGCCAGTGACCATTATTTAGTAATTGCTAAATTAAGAGAAAGACTCTCAGTGATAAATCATAAGCAACAAAATCTAAAAGTTATAAAATTTGATACAGGAAAGTTTGCTGATGAAAGAATTAAGAAAGATTACCAAATTAAACTGTCAAATAGATTTGATGTTTTGCAGGATTTAAATGATGATGAAAATATAAATGAAACAGACGTAAATAAGAATTGGGAGCACATACGTAATGCAATAGAATCAGCAGCTAAAGAAAGTATAGGATACCATAAACCGAGAAAAAGTAAGCCATGGTTTGATAATGAATGTTATAATCTAATAGAAATAAGAAATCAGGCTAGACTTAGGTGGTTAAATAACTCTGATGATACAAATCTAAGCAATTATAATAGAATAAAGCGAGAAGTTAACCGCACGTTTAGAAGTAAAAAAAGAGATTACTTGAAAAGCAAAATTAACGAAATTGAAATAAACAGCAAAAATAAAAATATCAGAGATTTATATAAAGGTGTAAATGAATTTAGAAAGGGGTGGCAACCTAAAGTAAACTTGATAAAAGATAAAGACGGTGATTTTCTAGCTGACCCAAGCGATATTCTAAATAGATGGAAGAACTACTTTAATGACCTTTTAAATGTCCATGTAGGAGATAAATCAGAAGTAAATGAAGTACACACAGCAGAACCTTTAGTTCCAGAACCTAACTTGACTGAAGTTAAAGATGCTATTAAAAGGCTAAAGAATAACAAAGCACCTGGCATTGATTTAATACCAGCTGAGTTAATTAAATATGGTGGAAATTCATTAATATGTCAAATTCATAAATTAATTTGTTTAATATGGAATAAAGAAGAAATCCCTCAACAGTGGAAAGAATCCATAATTGTTCCTGTGTTTAAAAAAGGTGATAAAATGAACTGCAATAATTACCTACTACTCTCAACAACATACAAAATATTGTCTAACATTCTTTTAACAAGACTAACCCCATATGCTAATGAAATTATAGGTGATTATCAATGTGGATTTAAACATAACAGATCAACTACAGATCAAATTTTTCACATCAGACAGACACTTGAAAAAAAGTGGGAATATAATCAAAATGTCCATCAGCTATTCATTGATTTCAAAAAAGCATATGATTCGGTCAAAAGAGATAAATTATATAATATATTAGTAGAGTTTGGAATACCTAAGAAGCTTGTTAGTATGATAAAAATATGCACCAGTGAAACAGAAAGTAAAATTCGTGTGGGTAATAATGTGTCTGACAAATTTACAATTCATGATGGGTTAAAACAAGGAGATGCATTATCTCCATTGCTTTTTAATTTTGCCTTAGAATATGCTGTAAGGAAGGTAAGAGAAACTAAAGAAGGACTAAAATTAAATGGTGTGACTCAGTTGTTAGCATATGCAGATGATGTAGACTTACTGGGGGATGATGTGAATACAATTAAGAATAATGCTAAAATATTTTTCAAAACTGCTAAAGAGATAGGTTTGGAAGTTAACAAAGAGAAAACTAAATATATGCTTACAGGGCGAAACCAAGTGTTAGGTAATAATCAAAATCTAATTATTGATAACAACTCGTTTGAACCAGTTTCCAAATTCAAATACTTAGGAGTAATATTAACAAATGAAAATTCTATTAAAGAGGAAATAAAAAGTAGGCTCAATTCAGGAAATGCATGTTACTTCTCTCTTCATAAACTTTTATGTTCTCGTTTAATATCTAAGAAACTAAAAGTTAAAATATACAAAACAGTAATTTTGCCTGTAGTATTATATGGATGTGAAACTTGGTCCCTTACATTGAAAGAGGAACATAAATTGAGAGTATTTGAAAATAAGATCCTTAGGAAAATCTTTGGACCTAAAAGGGATGAGGAGACAGGTGAGTGGAGAAGGTTACATAATTTAGAACTACATAATTTGTACTCATGTCCAGATATTATTAGAATAATTAAATCAAGAAGACTTAGGTGGGCAGGCCATGTGGCACGAATGGGAGAGGAAAGAGGAGTTTACAGGATTCTTGTTGGGAAACCAGATGGTAAGAGACCTGTAGGAAGGCCAAGACGAAGATGGAGGGACAACGTTGAGATGGACCTAAAGGAAATCGATAGGGATGGGAAAGAGTATATAGATCTTGCTCAAGATAGGGACAGATGGAAGGCCTGTGTTGCTGCAGCCATGAACCTTCGGGTTTAAGAAGGCTAGAGAGTTAGTTAGTTAGTTAAATGAGATTCACTGCAGGTTCTATTGGTATATTTTGGATTGGATGGATTCACAAGGTGTTTGATTCATTTATTTTATTTATTTTACTTCGCATTTCTGCCACTTTTGGCAAATCGCGAAGATGAGGATGAGTGATGATATGATGAAATTGATATACACTCACAAATAACACCCATGCCCAGGCCGGGATTCAAACCTGGGACCTCTGACGTCATAGCGCGCTATGCTAACCCCCATCGTCACGGAGGCCGGCGAGGTGGGAATGCGTTTTGGATTTTCTCTGTAGATGCTATAATCCTCTACGTCTCTTGTTTCCCCTTTAATACCAAAGAAGTGAGACGAGGATTGTCTTATCGGCGCAGTGGATGATCATATATTAGGTACTTAAAGTATACAATTGGAACTTAATATTCGTTAACCCAATATTTATTACAAAACATATTAGTACTTATACTTTCCAAATACAATTAATTCAACAGAAATGTCTATGGATTATCTCCCAGTTAACCTAGTTTAATTTGTCCCATTTGATAGTCAGCAGTCAGTAAGTAAAGGCTACACGAGTCAGAGCAAATCGCAACCTAGCCCAAAACCCCCCACAGCCAACATGACCCGGAGCAATCCACCAAAAATCTAAACTAAAACAATTTCCTTTTCTTGCACTTTTAAGAACTCAAAATAAATCAATAGACTTTAGGTAAATTACACCCGGCCATGAGGGCCTATAAAGGGCGATAGACTGTAATGCAATATACTCAGCCTGTCCAGCCAGTGTCCAGTACGTCAGAAGTCTCTCGTAGTCGGCAAGGATCTGCCACGCTAAACTTCTCGCTCGACCAGCGCAGAAGCTCAGCCAATGGCAGAACCTTTCAGAGTCACCTGTCTGTTGAGTCTACATCCGTCATTTATGAGCAATATTACACTATGGGCTTACAAAACAACCTCTCCCCCAAAAATTACAATTTTCTAGCACATAGTGTACTACTAGTTACACATATCTTTTTAGAATTCACATTTCAAACATACTCTTCTTACATAACCAAGTTTCAAGCTTTAGAGCGAGGTTTCGTAATAGTTATAGGGGTTTGCGCATGTCATCCCTCCAACTCCATCGCCTGTAAATATTCAAAAAGAAAAAGAAAACAAACTGGTACCAGTACAAGTTTACAAACATAAACCATTCATTCTTACTATAATACAGGCAACCTACACCAAATCTACAATAATTTACATTTATATAATGGGAGAATCCTTAATTAACCTTACATAGTCAGAGATCTTGTCGATCCATGTATAAAATTACCTATTATTGCCCCTCCTGGGCTCCAAATATCTTTTCAATTTATGTACATGTACTTTGGAACATACCTTGTCATCATCAAGTTTCTTAACCAGAACTGAATTCTCTGTTAGAAATTTACTTATAAAATATGGACCCTCGTACATATTAGAAAGACTTTTACTTATCTTGTCCTCTAAGGAAGATTTAATCTTAGTCCTAACTAATACTTTGTCATTGACTTGAAACGTTATGGGTGCATATCGCTTCTTATATAATTGTTTTCTCTTTTCCCATTCCCTTTGCATATTTCTGATAGCATTTTTCCATTTATCTTGCAAATTACCATCTGCTACATTAAAATCCATATCAGATAATTGCCATTGGACTTCCAATGGATCCCACAATTGTCGTCCCAAAAACAATTCCGACGGAGTATACTTCAATGTATGATGATATGAACAATTTAAACTATACTGTATCTTTTTCAAACCTTCATGCCATTTAGTTTGATCTGCTGAATAATAACATCTCAAGGCAGTTTTCAAAGTACGTATGTATCTTTCACTTAAATTGGCCTGAGGATTGCCAACAGATAATCTAATATGCTGAATTCCATGGTTAAATAAATAACTGGTAAATGCATCTGATACAAAATATGACGCATTGTCTGATACAATCTCATAACAATAGCCATAAGTCATAAAAATATGATCTAATTTATCAATCAATACCCTTGAACTCAATTTCCTAATAGGCTCAAATATACAAAATTTTGAGGCTCCATCTACCAGAACAAAAATATATTTATAACCATTAGATACAGGTAATGGTCCACAAATATCTATGTACAACCTTTTCATAGGAATTGTTACAATTTCAGACGTTAATATATTTTCAGGGGTTGTGTTTTTACACTTAGCTCGTTGACATACATCACAAGATTGAACTAAATCCTTAACATCCTGAGACATATGTTCCCAAGTAACGTGTCTCTGTATACGCTTAAGTGTTTTCAACCAATTACCATGAGATCCTGTTCGCATATTAGTGTGATAATATAATATTAAAGGATGTTTCAAATTATCTGGTACACATATCCTATAAGGAAAATTCTTGGCTTTAGTTCTTTTGTATAAGAAACCTCGATGCAATTTATAATTTGGGAAATTTATACCTTGCTCCATTTGTCTCATAATATTGGCCAATTCCTGATCTTTCAACATTTCTTTCTTCAAGGTATCGGCATGAAATGGGTTTACCAACATGGCCAAATTAACATTACTAACATAATCAGAATCCAATTCTTCCGTTTGATAATCTCTCCAATCATACATACGAGATAATAAATCAGAAGTCACATTTTGCTTAGAAGGTATGTGCACCACTTCAAACTTATAACAAGAGAGTTTCTCCATCCATCTCGCATATTTGGAATATTTCCTAGATTGTTTAACCATATAACTAAGGCTCATATTATCTAATTGAATAATAAAAGGCTGAATTTTCAAACAGTATTCAAAACGTGATATGGCTTGCATTAAACTTATAAGTTCAATCTCATAAATTGTTCGTTTTCTATCAACTTCTTTTAATCTTTTAGAAAAGAACGCCACTGGTCTCAGATTATTATTTTCATCAGCTTGTAAAAGACAAGAGCCGAATCCTCTCAAGGACCCATCACATTGAATAACAAACGGTTTATTTAAGTCAGGCAATTTCAAAATTACATGTTCTCTAAATAGAGTTTTAATTTTTTCTAGTGCCTCTTGTTGCCTAGAACCCCAATGAAACTTTATTTTGGGTGTTCGGATTTCATTTAAGGGAGCTACCACAGTAGAATACTCTGGAATAAATTTAGAATAAAAATTTAAGGTACCCAATAATCTTAATAATCCTTTTAAATTTCTCGGAGAAGGGAGATTTTGAATAGCTTCAATTCTGTCTGGATCCATTTCACAATTTCCTTGCCCCACAATAAATCCCAAGAATTTTATTCTCCTTTTCAAAAAACAACTTTTATTGGGGGAAATCGTTAACCCATATTCACGTAATCTCTGCAGTACTAAACGTAAATGTTCCAGATGTTCTTTCTCATTAGCACTATGAACAATTATGTCATCACAAAATAAATGTAAAAACCTTCCCTTATAATCATGAAAAACTTTGTTCATAACTCGTGACATGCAACTTGGCCCAATACTAATGCCAAATGGAATGACCTTATATCTATACTGATTATTGGGAGTTACGAAGGCTGTTACATCTCTACTAGATTCATCCAAGTTTACTTGGTTGAACGCTCTTTTCAAATCAATAACAGAAAATACTCTCCCCTGACTCAATTGAGCCATAGTTTCTTCCATATTAGCCACTGGGTGCGCATCATAGATTATTTTCTTATTCACTGCAGAATAATCACAAATAAGTCTTTTAGTCCCCCCTGAAGAAGGAATTACAAAGCAAGGTGCTGCGTACGGTGACGAAGATGCTTCAATAATGTTTTGTTCTAATAATTCCGTAATCACTCCATCTAGTTCCTGTTGTTTAGATGGTGGAACAAAATATGGACTCCGATGTACAGGAACATTATCATATAATTTAATTTTATACGAAAAGTTCTTTAAACGTCCTAGCTTAGAAGTAATAACATCAGAAAATTCACTTTTCAACTTACATAACTGTTGTTCAGTGTCCTCTAATGCAAACTGTCCAAAAGATGCGCCAGAAACATTAGAAGCTCTGGATTCGAGTCCACGCCTTCTCTCTCGTGGCCTCCACGAAGTCCTGGACTGGCTCCGAAAGGAGTTCTCACCATTGTTTACATTTCTGACGAAGTTTTCCTGGTTCGCACCTGCTGCCTGCTGAAAAGCTACATGTTGACCTTGGTCAGTTCTCGTGCGCTGATAAGACCGAGCTCCGACACCTCGGCCTGTGCTGGCTGAACCCTGGGCAGGAGAACGTACAGGAAATGAAGGACGATCTTGTCTTTGTCTTTGACCTATATTCTGTAAAACACGAAAATTTTTGCATAAGCTTTCAGATGTCCATTTAATAGGGATTTTCTCATCACTTCCGGAAAAACCAACAATTTGTTCTAAATAGTTAATCACCATGTGGCACTGTTTCTGAAATCTCACACCAAGCACTAAGTCTAGAGGCATGTTTTTGCAGACATGAAAAGTTGTGGTCCACGATAAATTTCCAAGACCAACATTTAACATAACTCCTTTATTAATATTCATAAGGTTGTTGTTACCAACTATCACTTGCATATCCAAATCCCATTCTCGAACAGTTCCCCTAGTCTTTATTCGTTCTAAGAGACTTTCACTAATTAAACTATATGTTGACGCAGAATCTAAACAGGCCAATAAATTCAGATTATTGATTTTACAGTCAACAAACACAGCAGTCACTTTAGTTTCACCACCTTGTCTGGGTCCTATGTCACTACGCGATCCTTGCAAAGCAAATTGAGCACCTCGCACCTGCATCGGACACCATCGCTCAAAATGATCACTTGCTAAACATTTACGACAATATTTGGGCGTATAGTCTTTGAATGCATGACCTTTAGCCTTGAATTGTCGTTCCATATTATGTAATCCCCAAAAATCCTTGGACAAATAAGAAAGTTTTTCTAAAACTTTCAACTCGTTCTGCAATTCATTTAAAGTATTAGGTATCCCCTTTAGATACAATTTTTGGGAATACTGAGGTTTAAGTCTATCCACAAGATAACTTACAAATGTACTTTCATCAATATCATACTGCAAAATCTTAGCAGCTCGAACTCTACTTTCTAAATACTCTAAGGGAGTTTCATTATCTCTTTGATTACCCAGTACATATTTATTACATAAATACTGTCTCCCAATAGAAGTTGCATACTTATTTAAGATCATTTGAAATACATCATTCCAAGGGATATTTTCAATTATACATTTCATCCATAATTTACCCATTTCAGTATTTAATTTTGGTAAAACTGCGAGCATAATCTCGTGAGAAGGAAACATTTTTCTGTCTTTAATACCCTGCAATACATACAGAAATCGATACAGGCTTTCAGCATTAATTTCCTTAACTATAGGTACAGTAGTTATTAATTGAGTCAAATTTTCTTTGGCCATTTCCATATTTAACTTTCTCAAATCGGACCTATTATATAATACTCGTTCGTCTTCATCAGACGACGAAGAACTTTCCAAAGGCTTACTTGGGCGTTTATTCACCCACCGGGGTTTACAAGGTACCTTTACGTACGTTTCTACATCTTCCCCCTCCCTTTGTCGTCCTTGGGCATTTTCTGGGGTGTGTGGTAAGGGTCCTACAAATTCATTTAACAACTGCGAAGCAGAATGTTCTCTACGAGTTGAAGAAAGTGGGGGAAAAGGCGGACCAAAATTCCTCCCATCCACTGTTCCCGTAATATCTACAGTATAATAATTCCGGGAGGTAGCCATATTACCGCACCATTTTACAGTCTAACCATACTAGAAATATTGATATATTGATAGCCAAATGTACATAAGTACCAGAGATAGAACCAGCATGAAACCATGCTCTGCTCTTATAATCCTCTACGTCTCTTGTTTCCCCTTTAATACCAAAGAAGTGAGACGAGGATTGTCTTATCGGCGCAGTGGATGATCATATATTAGGTACTTAAAGTATACAATTGGAACTTAATATTCGTTAACCCAATATTTATTACAAAACATATTAGTACTTATACTTTCCAAATACAATTAATTCAACAGAAATGTCTATGGATTATCTCCCAGTTAACCTAGTTTAATTTGTCCCATTTGATAGTCAGCAGTCAGTAAGTAAAGGCTACACGAGTCAGAGCAAATCGCAACCTAGCCCAAAACCCCCCACAGCCAACATGACCCGGAGCAATCCACCAAAAATCTAAACTAAAACAATTTCCTTTTCTTGCACTTTTAAGAACTCAAAATAAATCAATAGACTTTAGGTAAATTACACCCGGCCATGAGGGCCTATAAAGGGCGATAGACTGTAATGCAATATACTCAGCCTGTCCAGCCAGTGTCCAGTACGTCAGAAGTCTCTCGTAGTCGGCAAGGATCTGCCACGCTAAACTTCTCGCTCGACCAGCGCAGAAGCTCAGCCAATGGCAGAACCTTTCAGAGTCACCTGTCTGTTGAGTCTACATCCGTCATTTATGAGCAATATTACACTATGGGCTTACAATGCGAAAATCTTTAACTGTGACGCGCACATGCTTTTGCTTACATTAAAGTTTACCTTTTCACATAAACGAGAAATTGACATGTCACCCAAAAACACACGCATGAACCTGCATTTAATACCATTACATACGAAAATAAACCTTGGCCGGCTCTTCATATTGTACACCAACGATTGAAAAGAAGAAAAAAAAGTCTTGAGCATATAACTTTCCTTGTTTCCTCTGAGATCTGAAGGATATCGGTTTTGTATATGTAATGATAAAGTGCTTCTAGAGTGTCATTAGGTACAGCTAATTGTAATTATATAAGAAATAAATGCTTTGTCAAATGTTTCACAAATATTTCAAACTTAGACTTCTTACGAGTTGATCGGGAACCATCTCAACTCTAGTTTTTTCTTCTTTTTTTAATACAACGCCCTATAGGTGTCTGAGAAAATACCAAATACATGGCTTCTAAAAGGCATTGGATGTGGTACACATCTGCCATAAATTGTTTAAGATATTTTTATGCGTAGCTATAGCACTTTAAAATTAGAATGAAAAGAACTGAAGTGGAACTTCATAAGTATTATATATTTAATAATGTAATTTCTATATCCATTGGGTGGGAGATGATTATTTCTGGTTGGGGTGGCCCAAGATCCTCCTCATCCCCTTTAATCTCAACCTGCATTAAAATGAATAGATATATCTTTGTTCGCAATTTTCACATTTAAAACTCCTGACTTTCCGTTCCGTTAAATTAAAACAAACCCCGAACGAGGTCCAGAGCTTTATATGTTTCAGAATTTTTATCTGGTTTTAAAATCTGTTTTTTTTTTTTAAATTCTAAGAAAAACAAAGAAAAAAATATTTATGCAAAATATGCATTAAATAACAGGACATTCGTGTGTGTTGTTCTAAAATATAATATTTCACATTATACTTAGATATCAAGGACGTATTTAAGGGGGGGTTCCTGATCCCCCTCCCCGAAAGACTTACCAAGTAGTAAAAGTAAATAATCAAAATATTGTTTAGCTTTCGTTCGATGATTACTTCCACTGAACTTATTGAAAGGCAAGGAATTTGACGCATACAGCTTTGAAGGGTTCCAAACATTTATGGACACTACTAATATCATCCATAAAATATTAATCAGGAACTTTACTTTTCATTAATTGGATCAAACTCCTTTTTTGTTATTTAATAAATATTCAATTATTTTTCTATTTGACATTAAATTCCTTGCCAGGGCAGTTGTTTTTATGCAAATCTTGGCGATCTTAACTACACGTAAGCTAGATAATGAATACGTGCTGTTATATCTATATTATTTTACTATATTTGACCTATTCATGTAATAATAATAATTCATTATTAATTAATTTACATATTTAACTAATTATTATATTTGTGACACTTGGTTTGAAGTAGTATGTGTGTGTGTGTGTGTATAATAAAAATAATGTATTGCCGGCTCCCGTGGCGGAGTGGTTAGCACATCGCGCTACGACGCCAGGGGTCCCGGGTTCGAATCCTAGCCTGGGCATCGTTGTATGTGAACAGTGGCGCAGGAACGTTTTGCATTTGGGGGGGTACAAAATTCACCCTCCCCCATATATATATATATATACACACACACACACACACACACACATATGGGGGAGGGGGAATTTTGTACTACTTGCCACAAACAGTGCATACGTTACCTACAAAGGTTACCTCGTTTAGAAAGATTCTCCTTCTTGATCAGTTTGCCGGTGGGTTTTTTTTCTTCCCTTCTATTTTGGGCTTGGATTATTCTCGTGGGATTTCGGATCTGCATTGAACATGTGTGCCGTGGATAGACAAGTTTTGGTAGTAGACACTCAACATAGAATTGTTGTAGCTGCGTTTCCATATTCTTCTTCCAGAATTGATCATCTCTCTGGATGTATTCTATTTTAACACCTTTCTGTGTCCACAGACCAAAGATACAGTACCTTCTCCGTGTAATAATTACTATTACCCTACACGTGGTAATAGTAATTATGTGTGTTGTTCACGATATTGGCGTTAAGCTCTTCGTAAAATTTCCAGAAAGTTACTTTCTTCGTCTTGATGGCATGTGCAGGTGTTACATGTTTGACAGAAAAGGGACACTTAATTTCGATAATTGCATAACGAAATAAATGTTAGATACAGTGAAGTTTCTGATAGATATTGTATACATATTGTTATGAGTTGTAGTATGCATAAACCTTCTTTGTAATATCATTCAAAGCCGTGCTATCCCAATATAATCCTTGCCTTCCAATAAGTTCAGTCTCTTCAGATAAAGCTAACAACCATCATATACAACAAATGCTAAACGAGTATTGTTATTATTTTATCACTTGGTAATCTTTTCGTTTGGGGAAGGGGGTCCAGACGCCCTAAATAAATCCTTTATGTCTTTCAAAGCCTTATGATCTCAATCCTAATCATTGCCTTCCAAAATATTCAGAGTAAAAATAGTAGTACTTGATAAGTATTTCGGGTGCTATACTTCAAAGCCGTATTATATTTATAGCTATAATCCTTCCCTCCAATACGCGTTCAGAGGAAATTATCCATCGAATAGGCAAATATTGCTAAAGGAGTATATTTACGTTATTTAATTTTAGTACTTCATAATCCTTTCGGGGGGGCCCGGACCCTCAGCAAACTTGTTCTACGTATTATAGCGTAATATTTGCCAAGGACACCGGTTTAATTGAATTACTCAAAATAACGTTACTGGTTTACGTACGTACAATGTAAACGTCTAATGGAAACCGATAAATACTTCCCCATTTGATGATGTAGTAAACGGATAGGTATTATTTATATTTCATTCTGAACCCTTATTTTGCCGGCTATTTTGTAGTGCTTGAGACTCCATTGTTGTTTCTGCAGCAGACGATTTTCTCGGAGCCCACATCTTACGCCAAACACACTTGCTGCCGTCACCCATATTTTGCAATTGAACACGTCCAGTTGACGCAAGCACAATTCCCTGTCTCTTGCGATCGTGTTTTGTCTTCACGAGCTATTTTGTTGTATCCCTCCGCGTTCCAATGTGGGTGGGGTTTAGAACGCTTCTAACTATCTGCACGAGATGTCGCCACGGCGCAGGGACACTTTTACGTATTGCAAGGGTTTCGTTTTCCTCAAACAGTCTCAAAATAGGAAAACTGACTTCTAGAGTGATGATTTTAATGTCAAGTACAATGAACATTGCATGGCCCCAACAAAACAGTTTTCCATAAGCTTGTGTGATTAACGAGATAATTGCATGTGAAAATTACGGTTTTTCCCTTTTTTATGCCCAATTTACTTATTAAGCAGGGTATTTTTTTAAATTTCTGCTTTGTATGAAATACGCAGCGATATTTTCTGAAGGATAGAAAATAAACCCGGAGGTCCTATCTTTGCTCGTAACTGAAAAATCTGTTTAAAACGGAACGTCTGCACTGCGCGTTTTCGTCAATGTATGAAGGAGCCTTAACGTCAGTTAGGAAAGTAAACAAAACATGACCTCCGCGTGTGTTCCGAGAAGGAAAGCTTCCTTGTGAAAAATCTCGCATTATAGCACTTTGATGGACAGTTTGATTGGATGGGAGGAGGGGGGAATTATATAAGAATCAAGCTTACCTCTCTCTTATCTACTCAGCGGTAATATGTGAGTCAATTTGACCTTGTAAAGATCTAGTGCTCTGAACGAAAGGGTTGTGAATTTTATATTTCTATTTTGGTTGTTTTACGTCTGACTGCTACGCGGGATGCCCGGGTTCGATTCCCGTGGTGGTGATTTCAAATGCAGAATTTTCCCAGCACTGCCCTTGCATGGTGGGTAAAGGAAGTCGGAGTGTGGTGCTGATCACTTCATCTCCACAAATAGCCGAGGTTGTTAGTGTGTGGGGCACTGCCTCCTCCACAACTCCCCTTAGCTTATGTCTTTAATGTGCAGGGGCACACGATGGGATGATTTATTGATTGGTTTGGTTTATTTTACTTTGCTCTTCTGCCACTTTTGGCTAATCGCGAAGAAGATGAGTGAGTGATGATATGATGAAAATGATGAGGGGACATTCACAAAGAACGGCCATGCCAAAGTCAGGATTCGAACCCAGGACATCAGGCGTCGTAGCGCGCTGTGCTAACAACTCCGTCACGGACGTCGGATACTGTGGGATTAAACAGATGAAATAGGCAACGGAACAAACACAATGAAACATTACTGTCCTGATCAGGGGTATATCGCTTGAACTTCAGAGTTCGTCGCGTGAGAATCAGAGGAACATACAGTAAAACCTCGTTAATCCGGACTAATGGGGGGAGATAAGTTGACTGATTTAACGAAAGTCCAGATTAACTGAAATAACCTAAAAGAACAGTAGAAAGTGCATTGAAACTCCGTTTATAGCAACAAAACACGTTTATTAGAGTGTATTTAAAGAGCAATAGACATAAATACACTATACAGTACAGTAAAATGTGAAGCAATACTGTAGATACAATGCAGTACGTACATACGCGATACACATATTATGATGAAACAGAATTCCATCAGTGGTTGACTGCCTTTTCTTTGGGAAGTTCTACCATGGACGTTGGATGTACGTATTCTTAGCAGTTACGGAGCAATATGACGAATGCGATTGTTGACTTCTAGCCACATTTAAAATTTTGCATTCTGTTTTTTTTTTTTTTTTTTGCCCTTTTGCCCGTCCGGATTAAGCGAAGTCCGGCTTATCGGGGTCCGGATTAACGAGGTTCTACTGTATCTAAAAAAATTAAGTTTTCGGTTGTGTTTAACTGTATTCTTCTGAAGAGCTATATTTGGAGTCAAGTCAGATCGTCATAATTACTTCACTTCTAATCCTTAGCAGTAAGTCATTATCAAATATTTCCACTTAACTGACTCTTTTTAAGAGTCAGACATATTCTTAAGAATACATTAATTCCTCTCCTTGCAAATTTGATAAATTATAGTTACGTCCCTCTAGTTCTCACACGACTAATTTCAAATTCGAGTCATTTAGGGGAGCAACAAATAGTCCATGAAAAGTTAATGTATTGCTTAGCACTCCGTTGAAAATCCCGAAGACATCCTTGGATATATTTATAGCAAAACTAATAAAACAAATGATGAATTCATGGAAACAAATATTTTGTCTCTAAAAGGCCTTTTGAAATATCCATTCATACTACTAAAACTTATTTTAAAAACATAGCTACTTATTGTTCACTTACATAGCTACTACCCGTATTTAACACTGCGATGCCAGTGGTCCCAGGTTCGAATCTCGGCCTGGACATGCGTGTTCTTTGTGAGTGTCCCTTCATCGATTTCATCATCACTCACCCTCTTCGCGATTAGCCAAAAAAGGGCAAAAATCCCAAGTACAATCAATCAATCAAAGATACTTACTATTTAATAGGTTTATTGTGGTTTACGGAGTTAATTATGACACTGCATGAAAATTATTGTTTGCCAATATCATGCACAAAGGTCCTGGTACATGAATCCAGCCTTGCACAAACAAATGGCCATATTCCTTATGTAAATTGTCATTATACACACATCCATAACTTTTATACCCCCTTTTAATTCTATCAAAGGAAACATGGATGTCAAAATCAATCATTTCAAAATCATCATATTTGAAATAAAGCGAATTTAGAATTTTTGAAATTTTATGTGGTGGCTCTTTGATGAGTGGAAAAATAATAAAATGACATATCGTGTAATTTCGTCACTGTTCTGAAATAGTAGTACAAATGTATTCGTCATCACTGAATGTTGCCGGAAGGGTTTCTGTATTGTTCCTTCCTGCATGGAAATCCCCTTTGTCATAATGCAACAATATACACGCAGTGTGAGTTCAAGGCAACTAAAGAGTCAACGTGATCTCTTACATAAACAGTCTGTCTCATAAATGAAGCACGTGTGTCCTTTTTTATTCACAGTTTCGGGTAGTGAGTGCACTGAACGGAAAGTTAGGATTATGAAACGGCAGTTTTCAGATATTAATTATGACAGGTGTGGTACTTTTCTTTAGTAAAGTAAGTAGCTACGCAAATATTGTACTTTGTTTGAAAATTAGCAACTAGTAGCTTAGATTGTAAGCATTAATGATGCCACTGTGTGAATTTCTATGGATTATATGAGCCTCATAAGTGGTCGAATTCAATGTTTCCACCGAAGTACTGGGATGTGAGTCTCGGCCAGAAACGTGGGTGTTCTTTGTGTAATCGTCACCCGTCATCATTGTCGCGAATAGCCGAAGGTAGAAGAAAAGCGACCCTCAGGCTCGTCGCCTGATAATTTTCGCATGAGCACGTGAACACTCATGTACTATATGTTTTAAATTACGTACATATTAAATGCACACACACATATATTTATTCGAAAAACCCTTCTTCGATGTTGGAGTATATACACAGAATTTACTCTGACACGACGTCTTTCACGTCTGATAACTTTTTTAGATAGTTGGTAATACTGACTTCCACGGTGTTCCACGGATTGCGTTGAACACAATTGCTGTGCGTGTTGCATCAAACTGTCAACTAAGGGGCTGTTGGCCAATATACCCCGAAAATGTTCATTGCACTGTGCGAACACATCGTGGTGCGAGTCCTGATGCAGGCGGCAATAAATCTTGCATTCGGCACCAGACCGCAGCATATACAGGGCATAACTAGCGGGACTCGAGACGGTCTACGCTACATAGTTGTATAATGTAGAATTAAATTTTAATTATTGCTCTTGATATCGTTACTATGTGCATTGTAAAGTGTATGCCGCGGCAGCCTGCGGTACCGTGATTGACTTCCAGGGGCGCTGTGAAATGTTCCAATATTTTCACTGAATTGTAAGTTAATGCTATGAATGTTTCAAATATGTGCTTATTTAGTACATTTTTGCATATGAAATGTTTCTGAATTTGAAATACGTATATAATTTTTAAATTAAGGCATGCAATCTTACAAGTAACTGAGCGTTGCAAGTGTTAGACCTTGAAACACTAAGGGCGCCGTGAAGCAGACGTTTGGGAACCCTTGATTTAAATTGTCGAAAATCAATCTCTCAGAACCATGGCAAAATAAGAAAAGAGGAAAAATACGATTCTTGATTGATTGATTTGCTGTATTTTACTTCGCATTTTGTGCCAATTTTTGGCTAATTTGCGAAGATGGGAATGAGTGATGACATGATGGAATTAATGAATGGATACTCACAAACATCCATGCCCAGGCCAGGATTCGAACCCGGGACCCCTGGCGTCGTAGCGCGATGTGCTAACAACTTTTTTTTTTTAAAGAAAAAGGAAATACGCCCTACACGGAGGTATCCCCCACCATTCACTCTTTTTCTCACTTTTACACTTTTCAATTCTTACATTTTTTTCTTTGTTTCTTATCAACTGGGCGAACACAAATACCCATGCCTTACCCGGGACTCGAACCCGGAACCCCTGGCGTTGTAGCTCGCCCTGCTAACCACTTCGTCACGGAGGTCGACTCCGCCACGGAGGCCTGCAGGAAAAATACGAAACACGAGGGAAGAAGGAATATGAGCAATATCACATTGACTGATGCTTCAATCATAAGCATCGCAACCGAGTTATTGTGAGCAGGGGGACATTCTGTATAATACCCAAATATCTTAATACACACAAAATACATTTTTTTCTGGACTGGACGCGTCCTCCCCTCTGTCTTGCTAACGATGAACGTGCTTTCATTGTTGAATGAATGTCGTTGGTTAACATATGGTCGGTGTAATAGAAACTAGATTGCGAAGTACGGTAGCCTTGCGTTGTACAGTGTCTCTCAAAAGTTTTAGGACAACGACATTTTAAACTAGGCAACCCAATTTACACAAGGCGTTGGTGGGTTGCGTGTAGAGTTAGGCTCAATTTCAGGGTTGCCACATGCACAATAGATATTTATAAAATACGCGAAAGGAATAAAAACAAGTAATATTGTATAAAATTATTAAAAATATCACTATTATATCGCAAGTGACAAAATTCTTTCTGAAAGAAAAAAAATTTTTTAGTATTTCATCGCTGATGAGTCTACAGAAAGGAAAAGAGGTGAGAGAAAACGAAAGGTGACAAGGGAGAGGAGAAAGAGAAAGCGAAAGGAGAAGAGGAAAGTAGAGGAGAGAAGAAAGAGAGGATAGACGAGGAGAGGAGATGTAGTGAGGAGGATGGAAGAAGATTATAGGAGAGATGAGGAAAATGGAGCAAAGAAGAGAAAAGAGGAGACGAGAAGAGGGAGTGGAGAATAAAGTAAAGGAGAGAAAAAGAGATGAACGAAAAGAGGAAGAGAAGAGTGTAGAGGAGTCGGAAATCTAAGACAGGAGAGGAGATACGAGGAGTGGAGATGAGTGGTATGGAGATAAGATGCGAGAAAAGTAGGGAAAGCGATATGAGATCAAATAAATATGATGAAAAATAGATCCGATAAAATATTTCATTTATTTAAAGCTATGGCGAATACCAAATGGGGAGCACATCCTACCAGCATGCTTATGTTTTATAAGAATTATTATCGAGCAGTATTAGATTATGGATTAATGGTCTTGTGTAATCTTCCAGTAACAAAACTTTCTCCACTAGAAGTCCAGCAACGAAAAATTCTAAAAAGATGTTTGGGATTAATGAACAGTACTCCTAATGTAGTGGTATATATGGAGTCAGTAGAATGTTCGGTTTCTGTGAGGATAAAGTTAATCGCTATAAAAATGTTATTTAAAATTCAACATTCACCATGGCATCCTTTCAATGATGTTTTATTAAGTCTTTTAGAGCTGCATGATTCAGGAATAACCAATGATAAATCAGCTACGCTTTGGGTACAACTATTTAGTAAATATCATCATGAATGTAGTCAATTACTCACAGCAAGAACATTGCCAGTGTACTCGTTAGAATTTCCCACACAACCAATTCAAAATATATATTTCCCGAAATATAATCATACAGCTGAGTTTAGAGAATCTTGGGAAGACTTTTATCACATATATACAGATGGGTCTAAAACTGAAAGTGGAGTAGGAGCAGCTCTTTATGATACTCAAAGAAATATATCAAAAATGTTTAGGTTACCAGTGGAGGCATCCATATTTACAGCAGAAATATATGCGGTATATCAAGCTTTGATTTATATTGGTACAGTTCCTGAACAGAAATTTCTAATACTAGTTGATTCCCAAAGTGTTTTACAAGCAATACATTCTAGTTATAAAAACTTATTTAAAATATCACCATATGTCATCAATTGTATTCGTGCAACTAATAACTTAATAAGCAATGGAAAAGTAGTTCATTATGTGTGGGTAAAATCACACATTAATATTCACGGAAATGAACAAGCAGACAGATATGCAAAACAAGCTGCTCAATTGAATGAAACAATCCAGTTACCATTGCATTACACAGATCTTTTGCCGAGGGTTAAGAAGAAAATTTTTGAAGAATGGAACTTATTGTGTAATAATTCATTACAAAGTGTTGGTGAAAGTTATCGTCCTTATGTTGATTACACTAGGAAAAAACCTTGGTTTTATAATTGTAAAGGTTCAAGAAATACAATTGTTTTAATAAATAGACTAAGAAGTGGTCACGCGAGAACATATCATCATTTATTTAAAATACACATTTTGAAATCTCCGAATTGTGACTGTGGTGATTTTAGGGGTGATGCTCATCATATTATTTTGGAATGTCCAATTCAGAGAAAAGAAAGACCTTATATAAAACTTTGTCAAAATTAATGTTCCTTTTCCCATTAATATGACTTCAATGTTGTATGCTCCAGATGTTAGAATAGGATATGTTATACTTGCTTTTTTGAGAAAAGCTGATATAAAATTATAATATATTTTTGTTACTGAATGAGTTAATGTAGTTATATAAAATTGTATTTAAGAGCGTTTATGAACTTTGTGTGTAAAATTTATATTAAAAATGTATCTTATGTACCTATAATGTATGCTGGGCATAAACAGCCACCTGTAAAGCTGTAAGTCCAATAAATCTTAGTTGAGTTGAGTTGGAAGTTCATGTGATAATTTTTGTGCTGCTGTTACTATGACTTTCAGTGCGTTTCGTTATGATGTAAAATGTTGTTCTTAATTGCATAATCGAGATAAATAGATTCTTAATCTATATGTTAAAACGTAAGTCCTGAGTTTTGTTCTTTTACTGCAAATCTTAATGTTTTTCCGTGCCCTGGGAGGTATCACGCGTATACCAATATACAGTCTCATGTTGCTCATTCTCAATTTGTATTGAGATAAATATATTCTTATGGCTATTAATATCCTATGGTTGAACCTGGCACGATCGTGTCAAATAATTAAGTTACGCACTAATCCGATTCATCTTCACTCACTAACCTATCTTTTATACACTACAGGACACTCCCCTAAAAACACAACAATTATAAGAGGAAGGTAAAAACAAATCCTCTCTCCTTCTCCTTCCCCATGCACACGTATTCCAACTGGATGTCGAAAATATCCTACACATTTCTTGTAAAAGAAATTGTCGAAATGTCAAAGGAAACTCACATCACCATAGGATTTTTTACTATCTAAAAAATATATGTCTGGATGGCCCTTTAGACGCATCTATCTTATATCTAAATGTTAATTTAACTTTACATAAATAATACGTTTGTTTTTCCAAAAGTATGTTTATCACTTGTATGTGTACCAACAGTAAACAAACACATGAAGTTGTATTGATCTGTCATGATCATGTCACATGTACGTATTTACTTACTGTTATTGAGTGGAGGCACGTACATATTCTTGCAGCAGAGGGGAGCCACAACTGCAAAAAGTTTGAAACGTCTGTAATACAACATAAACATTAATGATTTTCTTTCAAATTAAGCCCACTTCATTACCGGATAAGCTGTGACTATACCTACAGTTAAAAACGGTATCCTCTATGTCCCTCCAAGAGAATCGAACCCAGGAACTCTTCGTTACTAAAGCACCAAGATATCTGTACCATTCGAAACCAGCGCCACTGCTTACATGCCATAGCTACAAAGGACCATATTTGTGTGACGTCACTGAGCAAGATTGAGTCCACTCAAAGTTGTCACGAGTTATTTCCGTATTCAATAACATTGGATGTTCAATAACGTTTGATTTTGCATCGGAAGGGTTAGCTTTAAGGAATGTGACAGCAGTTATATCGTACATGAACATAAAGTTGAAATTTCGAGGAATACGTCTATATTACATATACCTTGCAGAGGATAAAGGAAAGAATAAGTGGAGTAAGAAATGGAATAAAGCGAATGCTCTAACCGGCCAGCCAATAGGAGGCGCCGCTGCAGTCACGTAAGGCTCTGACTCCTATCATCCCTATCGGCTGCGTCACTTTCATGGGCTACGAGTTGAGCTCGGTTGAGCTTCGGCTATGTCCGGAAGCAGAATGACTGGATTTTCGTCAAAAATGTATGATTTCCTTATTCCAGTTATTCTACACCTTTCTGTGAGGTATGTGTAATATATTGACTGTATATATAATCTCACCTTTACTTGAATGTACGATAAACATCACAATATTGCTGTCCCAATTCTTAAAGCTACTCCTTGCGATTAAAAATCAAATGCTACAGAATAGGCCAAAACCACGTGGCAAATTTTGTTTGGACTCAATTGCGCTCAGTTGTCTGCTGTTGACGTCACCACTAATATGGTCCATTATGGTGGCTTGTTAGTTCAGGCGATAAGGAGCCGCCGTTGAAAGAATTGTTGATAACGGCTAATTGTTTGGCTTTGTGAAAAAGAGCCAAAGGTGGAGGAAAATCCTTGGAATGGTATCATTAGTCATAATGAAGCAATAAATTTCTAGACATCTGTCATGAGATAGGCAAGGTTTAGCTATACTTAAACTTACATTAGGCTAAATATTCTATCAACAATATATTTGTTTAGCAGACGAATTCGAATTCAGAAGGTTCACGGTTCAAATTCGCCTGAAGCCATGATACTAAGAGACATGGTAGGCTGATGCGCATCGCCGGGGGTTCCCCGGGGCTGCTGTGACGTCAACTGGTGAGCAACTCGAGATTTCGCTGGCTACATGTGGAAGTGAATCTTTGTCTCTCGCTAACAAATAGACGTTTATTTCTTTACTGAGAGTTTTCTTCAAAATGGCTTGTGGTGTGTTCGGATGTAATAATTACAACAGTAAGACTAAAGGAGGAGCTGTTAGGTATATTTTAGATTTCCGAGAGATGAAAATGCACGAAAACAGTGGATTTCGCTTTGTAGAAGCGTGTGTACTTCACACATATATGTATACTTCTGTAAAATGTGGAGCATGCGGAATTCTACTTTAGACGCGAATATAGAGTTTTTAATGCAAAATTTGCCTAAATAATTTGTATGTATTTATTATTATTTACTTTTTACAAATTATGACTATTTTAAAACCGGTTTCAAGGCCAGATAACAATTCCAAAACATATAAAGCTCTGGAGCTTATTCTGAGCTCCCTTTGAATTTAATGGGATGGAAAATTAGGAGTGTGTAATATGAAAATTGCGAGCAAAGCTACATGTATTAATTTTAATGCAGGTTGCTATGGGGTGAGGAGCATTCCCCCTCCTCTAACTTGATTCATTCCAAATCAGGAATAATCATTTCCTACCCACTGAATATGAAAATCATATTTTTAAATGTATCGTACTTACAGAATTCTACTTCAGTTGAGTTCATTTTAGAGCCCCATAGCTATATATAAAATATCATTAAACTAATTTATGACAGATATGTACCGTATACAGTGCCCTTTAGAAGCCATGTATTCGGTATTTTCTCAGACTTCTAGAAGGTGTTTACTTTTCTATCAAATAAGAAAACTTTGACGTATGTTAACAGCACTTTTCAAACGCTTGTTGACATCTATAGCGTTGTGTTGCCTTTTCTTTAAAAAAAAAATACTGAATCGAGATGATTCCCGACCAACTCGCAGAATTTGTAAAACATTTGACATAGTAATTATTTGTAATGTAATTAGCTGTACCTTATGATGCTCTTCAAAGGCTGTAAGTACTATCATTGCATAAACCGAAATCCTTCATATCTCAGAGCAAGCAAAGTTAGAGGAAAACCAACACTCGAAATAATTACTTTCAATGGTTGGTGGACAATATGAAGAGCCGGTTTGAAAAGCTAGGTTTCTATTCGGGTGTGGTCGTATTAAATGCAGATACATACCTGTGTTTTATGGTGACATGTTAATTCCTTGTTTATATCAAAAAGTGAACTTTAATGTAAGCGAAAGCATGTATGCGTCACCAGTCTAAGATTTTCGCATCTACAAAGAAAATTCAATACACTTTCCCACCTCACTCAAAGACTTTGTGAATCCAATCCAAATTGTACCAAAATCTACAGCTGAGTGTGAAAGCGGCGTCAGTGCCACGAACCTTAACTTTACTGATTAGAGAAATCATTTAGAAGTTTTAAACCTGCTTTTTTTCAATACTTGTAGACTCCCAGTGCATTGTTTTAATGCAGAAAACTTTGCAACAAAATGGATCAAGTCATAAGCATTACAGCGTTCTTGACAAGCCAAATGGCAAATCATCGAACCTGCAGAGTCTCATTAATTTCGTGCTTTCAACTGAATAATGCGATTTTCTTACAGTTTGACTTTAGAATTTTACTTGAAATGGTGTTATGTTTGGGTTGCATTCAATATCAACATTAGATTTTAAGCAATTTATGTCCAATTCTAAGCATATCTAATTCATAGGTAAATCCTCGGATTCTGATAAAATCACAAATCGCACCCTGTTTTAATGTCTAGGAAATGTCGCTGATCCATTTCAACTAGGAAAGGTATCGAGATGAGACAAATGTATCACCACTCAAACTTTCACAACGTATATATGTCATTAAAGCAAAATCTTTTCTTAACGTTTTTCTGCTTTACATTTTGTTCGACGCTGCGAAACATTTTATCCTGAATTGATGAAACCGGGTAGCATAGGCTTGTAATTGTCACTAATGGATTAACTTTTCAATTACAATAAACAAAATAAACGACTTATTTGGAATATGAACAAGGTATACGTTTTGTATGTCTGAATAAGACACACTAATTTAAATTTGTTTTAAGTAAATTCTTCAAATGTGATACCAAAGTTTCGAACGAGATCGTCTCAGACATCAAGTATCGTCTCGTTTTGATTTAGCAGAGATTTATTCCAGTCTCTTCTCCAAATTTGAGACTTTTCTTGTCTCAGTACCATCTCTACTTTAAAAAAATATCTTAATATGTAGGTTTAAGTACAGTTTTCTGAACACCCTCTGACAAAGTTATAAAAATAATCGGTGAGGTATATTGTACCCCCGAAATTGGTTTGTCGTGTCGCATCTCGAAAACAAGACAAGGCAGGAATTCGTTTCGGAAAATTCCATTTGAAAAATTCAAAATGAAAGAAGGTCAGTCCTATGCTCTTCTGATGCAAGTTTATATCTTCGAATCGACGCGTTCACTTGTTTACAAAACATACACCCCCCCCCCCTCCCCTATACGAAGGGAATTCGTCTGCAGCGTGATTTTCTGAAAGTAAACTTTAACTCATTCCATCGTTCCACACACATTTTGAATAATTTTCATCTCCTTAAAAAGATTTCCAAACACATAGATCAATGAACTAACTAATAGCAAGCACAATGTAGTACATGTAGAATAAGTCTACAACGGTTTGAATTCCTGTGGTAAGGAAAATAATGCTTACAACTTATATTTTTTGTATTGAGCAATTAGAAAATACTAGATTCTTTTAATAGTAGCATCTTGTATCTGAGGGGGTACAAGGGGTACAAGGGGTGCAACTAGAATCTTCGATTTAGGGAGGTACAGTAAGCCCTTCAAAAATTTAGGGGGTACAATGTAACCCTGTACTTTCGTTCCTGCACCACTGTTCTTATGGGTTTGATTCTATGTTAAGAAGGATTACATCAGCCCTTGTGTTTGTACGTGTGGTACTGTAATGTTGTTTGTGTACTTTATAAAATTTGTGTTAAACTAAAAAAAAATGTAGTACAAACTTACATTAGAAATAACTAAATATTTGGCATTTAGGAAATATAATTTTACAAGAATGAAAAAACTGCACTATATAAAATTTTATATTTATATTATTCATTCTTCCATTAAAGAAAATATTCAATTTAAATTTTTGTTGTTTCATTGATACTTTTTCCACCCGACGAACTGTATCTTGGATGACTACCGTGACTACGACCCTATATACAATATTTAACTTTTTTTACCACTTTTCACAAACACTGATATGGGTATATTAATGTAACTAAAATTAGTAACAATGACACTGAAGGATCTTAGAATGTGTTTTAACACGTTTCATTTTAGGAATTTAAATATGTAGGCTTCATTTTAAATTTACGTATCATCAGACAATATATCAGTAGTGTCTAGTGAGTTACAAAAGTTCGAATATCGGGTAATGCATTTCTGTTACTTGCCATTGCGAAATATAGAAGAAAAAGCAACAGCCATGGTGAAAATGCGAAAATATTAACACAATGTCCAAACACTTACAAGGATCAATGCAACATGTCTTAACTTGAGGTACAGAGGAAAAAGCGACTAAATTAGCTACAGGTTTTCTTCCGTATGCTCCTCCCCTACGCTATATTCATTCCTACTTTTACTGACTTTGTGCATAAAGAAATACCAGTCCTTTTAATCAGTAAATAGGTATTTAAGCCTTCCCCGGAAAACTTCATTCAATGAAAAAGAACCCCTGCTATGTGTTTTCTACCCGCTGGCTGCGACATTTGCTCACCAGATCGAAAGTCGTCCGCCGGATGAGCCAACCTACTACTCTTAGAACCATGCCTGAAGTTTTGCTAAGTCTTTACCGTAAGTTTTGCGGTTACTCCAGCTCCAACTATATATTGTAGCGTTTGGTATGGCCAACAATGGAGGGCAACATTTATGTCACACACTATTCTCAGCAATAATCACCTCGATTGATTGATTGAATTTGTGTTTTAAGTCAACTTTATGCACAGTAAGGCTAATCGGGACTGGAGCTACAGTTTAAAGTGGGATCCGAACCACCATGTGCCTCCAGGGCGGCGACGCTACCACTGCGCCATTGGGGAGGCCCAATAATCACCTAGAGAATGGATTCTTGTATAACAAGTCTTTTTCCTGACCTGAGATTCATTTTCTTCACCCGGTGCAAATTTAAATAGTTCTGAATATTAATTATGTTTTTTCATGACATCCATGAGGGAAGCAACAAATTGACGCCCTCAATCCCGGGTTCGATCCCCGGCCGGTTCAAATCCGGTAAATTTTCTAACGATGAAAGCGGCCCCGGCGCCCACCCAGCGTCGAATAACATGGGTACCTGGGGGAAACCCTGGGGGGTAAAGGCGGTCAGGGGCGTGATGCTGATCACATCACCCCTACTCACGACCGGATCAAGAAAGTGTGGGGCGTTACCCCCACACCCCCTATACGCCTTCATGGCGTTGTGCTAAGCACAGGGGAGCACTTTACCTTTTTTTTTTTTTTTTTTTTTTTAATAGCGATAAGACCACAGGAGCCTTGGTTTCTAATGTTGGGCAATGTATGGAGGTTGGTTTTGGTCTTAATGAAGAAGTGAAGAATAAGGTAGAAAGTTGTGTTGATGGAATGAGAATTTTATTTCCCTTTTCTTCCTCTCTTGGCAAATCGCGGAGAGTGATCATTTCATGAAGAGTCACTCACAAAGAACACACAATCCCCGGCTGAGAATCGAACCTGGTACCTTTGGCGATACATACATGTATTCATACATACATACATACACACACACACACCATCACACACAAACACACACACACACACACACACACATATATATATCTATATATATAATTGTGTGTGTGTGTGTATTAGGAAATTTGGCTTTCCGGTCGTCAACTCATGATCGGTTCCGAGCTGGAATCCTGGCCCCGAGAATGGACATTCCTTGGCGAATGTCTAATCATTAGTTTTAGTGTAAAGGATGATCCGAACCGCTTCGCAATGTGCTTCCACTGGGTATGGAACACTTGACCCTTAGATTGCAAGTCGATGGTACTACTACGCATCTGTAGTTGGAAAGCAGCGAGAGCAGAGGTGACGTGATCCGCAACACGCTTCGGAGGGGTGAGATCCAGAGCATCTTCATCATTGGGGCGGTAGGGGGACATTCCTCCGAGCTTGGACGGAAGTAAATTCGAAGGTGGGGGGGGGGGGGGCAAACGTTGACGGCTAAGAGCAACTGCAGAGGGCACAGAGGAGCAATTGCCCCCTCGATTTCAAAGTTTATGCAAATAAAAATACAGTTCGTAAAAATTTCTTCCTCGCTTCACTCGCAATGCCTGCTTTTCTCAATCACGTCAAGTTCAGAGCCGTAGCTAGGGGGCGGGGGATGCCATCTAAATGAAAAAAATTGTAAAAGAGAGAATGCCATGATGCACCGTGAAATTATTGCGCCCTACTAAATCAATATTATTATCAGTTTGCAAAAATTGGATTTAAAAATTTTCTTGCTCGCTTCGCTCGCGATGTGTTTGTTTTCTGTAGTGTATTTAAATAATATGTGTTGCATATATCTGTATGTATTGAATAAACTTTGAATACGTACACAATTTAATGTTTGCATTTCTCTTATTTAATGTCGCTCCATGTTGCATACGTGTAAAACATATCTTGTACATGAAAGTTATACATGTTATGTACAAAAAGAATTATCTTCGGAATTCATTTAGCATTCATTTTCTGCCACTCAAAAATACAGTTTGTGTGCTTGTTTTCCATTATTAACTAATATGGAATAAACGTGTTGAAAAAATATTTTAAATCGTTTGTTCTAAACAAATGCTTTAACAAAGACTTCTACCCCCTTTTTGCGTAATTTGTGACGATAATCACGTCTTTGATACTACTACTACTACTACTACCACTTGTAATAATAATGTAATTATGTTATTATTAATATTATTACCAATATTATTATTATTATTGGTAGGTTTATCCTAGTACTTGCCACCCCCAGACAAAAATTCGTGGTTGCGCCTCTGCTCTTCATGCAGGGAGATTGTCGAAAAAATTCCCCCAGACATAACCCCACCCTAGCTCGGAGTTGACGCATCCAAAATATTCAGTAGAATTTAAATTCTTCAAAGAAGAATTGCCTTATGGATGCAATGCTGTTGCAAAACAAAAATATGCATCAGGGAGTTAAAGAAACTGATTTGACGTCACGCTTAATTTTCACCATCCCATTACCATATCCCTCGCCACAGAATGCCTCTGCAAGGAAACTCCTGAGGATTTCCCAACCACACAACACTTGCTCATTGGCAGATACGGGGATTCCTGACCTTGCCTGGGGCTGCACGAGCAGACGACGACGTATATATCAGAAAGTGCCAACTTCATGATTGCCAGTCGCTGCCCAAGGTCAACGCTCAACTGGGAACATCTTCAGCGCATTGCTTCTTCAGTCCACAGCAGTAGGCAGAGCAGGTGAGTCGGTCCGAATCCTCTGGTTCTGTCTAAAGGGGTGCTGAGCCTCCTCGGACGAGTAGTTAGCATGGGTTACTCTTGCGTTTGGTGTTGCTTTACGAAATTAGCATTTATCAAGTGAACTTTTGCATATCTCCGGTATGAAACTGGCCTTTATGGCGTGTTGGTTACCGTAAAGTGTGCTGCAAAGAAAACCAGAGGTCTTAAGTTCGAATCTTTAGTAAAATATCAACTCTTCTTTCTGTTAGCTTTTTAATATATATAAATCTTAATGGCGTAGCAGTTTTGAGTGTTCTCTTCGTGCACGGAGAGGCTAATTGGGACTGGACCTAAAGTTTAAAAAGGGATCCGAACCACTTTGGGCCTCCACCGAGTATCGAAGGCGGAACTCCTTGATTAAAATGCGACGAAGTTACCATCACGCTAACGGTTAGGCCCTCAAAGGGTTCCGGGTTTGATCTCCTATGGAGGCACATTACACAGTGGTTCGGATCCCGCATTATACTGTTTTGTCCAAAAACTGGACTTAAAACAAATTCATGTGATCTTAACTCAATTTATATCCATCGATACAATTAACCTACAAATGAATTAAAAGCGACGTAAAATAACCAAAGTACACAGTGCAGTTTCTAGAGTACCAGGAAGCAAATCTAAATAATTTGTATATTTGGTGTTCGTTTTCTTTTTAAATTTCTGTCTCTGCGGGATAATCGCAACGATGAGGAGGAATGATCTTTTCTGTAATCGATGAAGGTACACTCTTAGAGAAAAACTTGTCCACCAACCGAGAACTTTGGTTGAACTTTCGGATGAATTTAAATACGTCCCAGGAACCTTTCTTTCAGGTTCAATTAAAATACGATGCAGGACCTTTCTATTCCCGATCAATTTAAATAGAAGAAAGTTCCGTATTGAAATCAAACAATACGAAACCTGGACCAAATTGAAATTGTGCTAGAAAAAAGGTTCCGGTCCTGTTACGGAACCCAATAGATAGAACTCGTTAGAATTTAAGCGTTCCAGGACCTTTAAGAACCCTGATTACAAGTACAGTCACGGACAGTTCTGGGTTGTTATAAGCCTATTGAAAGTCAATGCGATTGTTACAACCCAGAAGTGTCCGTGACTGTACAATTTTACGCAGGCTTAGGGTTAGCACATCGCGCTACGACGCCAGGGGTCCCGGGTTAGAATTGTGTGTGTCCATTCATCAATATCATCATATCACTAATCTCTATCTTCGCAATTAGCCAAAAGCGAAGTAAATTAAAGCAAATCAATCAATCAATCAAGTACAATTTTTCATCGGGCATGTGTAAAAATTCTTAACAGTGATGGTCCAACGTGTTAATAATATCTGTTGTATGTAGAAATAAACATAAATAACTCTGCTGTAAAATTGATTTTATTGACTTAGGTGTTTACCCCCAAACAGCCTGGATTTAATTCAATTTAATTCAACTACTTTCTGATGCAACATAAACCTACATTATGTTCTACGTTAAGTGCAATGGCTCAATGAATTAATTACTTCATGCTTTTAGAATGAAATATAACTTTTATATTTAACTTTCCACCCACCAAACTTTTCCAGGGGGAGAATTTTTTTGTTATAACAAAAGAAACAATTAGTTTTGAAGACTAATATACTTCACGGGAATAATATCGAAAACACACACAAAAAACGAACAACAGAGCGTCGTCTGTGACACTCGACCCAGCAATCCCCAGAACACAGAAATTAGTCCGATTTGTTATTTCTTCTCAATTTCTCATCGCATTTCGTCAGCTACCGCAAAGTATATAAATATATATATAAAAAACGTCTTAGCTTTTAGATGTGATTTTTATGTTGGCAACTAACTAACAAACAACTAAGTTACAACTTTTTGACTTGAATTTTTGTAAAATTCACCTTGAGTATCTGGAATTATAACAGAATTTTATCTTGGTCACATAGTATTTTATTTATATGAAATTACATGTAAATGTTGAAACACCAAAATAAGATATAACTAATTCTTGGGGTTTCAAATACAGGAGGGGTAAGGTAAGACATTCTTAGCCTGACTTGAGGTAAAACCATACTACGCAATACATCAGCGCGATTGTTGACTTGCACATGTGAATGAACGTTAGCAAATTATCACGACATATAGAAATGATAAATTTAAAATGCATACATTCAGGGCATATAAGAATTTAAGATTGAAATGCAAATTAGTAGAGCGAAAACTTCTAACATGAACTAGCGACAAGCAGAAAGATGTGGTGGCAAAATGCGGAAGGTAATTTCAAGCATGACTTGCAGTCTTTATTTATTTATTTCTCTCTCTCTGTCTACTATTATCTTCAATTCGCCTTATATCATTTTTTCTTTCTTTCTTCCTCTTTTATCTCTTTCTCTTCCCGTCCCCTTTCTCCCTTTCTCGCTTTTTCTTAATTTATCTCTTCCTTTTCCTCTTTCTCCCTTCCTTCCCTTCTCCCTCCCTTCCGTTCTTCTTTCCTTCTTTCTCTCCTTTCTTTCCTTCTTTCCATTCCTTCTTTCTCTTCTCTTTCTCCTTTTCTATCTTGCCCTTTTCCCTTTCTTTTTGCTTTCTTTCTCTCTCGCTCTCCCTCTCGCTCATTCTCTCCCTCTTGACGGCAGTTGGCCGCAAGTGATAAAAAATACATAAACAGAATAAATAATACTTTATGTATACCTGATGTGATGTAGAAGTTGAGAAATATAGTATTATATTGACCGTTCAATATCATTGCACAACTTGTACAACATATGATATGATGAAGGAAATAAATCAGATTTTTAAGATCTGTAATAATAGCTTAATTTGTATGGTTTTTTGAGTTAGCACTTTAAATCAGTTGATATGTAAGTTTTTACGCATTTTTCATAGTTTTTACGTATATTACGCTTCAATGCCCAACCTGGTATTTTCCTCAAAACAAATTTCGAGCAGAAACTGATGTCTTTATTATTTTCTCTTTACTATTTTGTGATCTTGGTCGGGTTGACAAAATACCAGAACAGAAGTTTGATTCCAGTACGTCGGTGACCATCTCCGGCATTTTATATTAGCTACATTTCCTGTTTGTTTACGCCGTAAAATTACTCACAGGTCACGTGTTCGCATCAGTTGCTAATGATGAGAACCAAGATGGTTGATTATGGCATTTAGCCTTGAGATAAAAAAATAAAAACTGTTAAGGAAAATGTACCAGCATTCCGCTTCCGTACCTACCTACCTACATGCATGCATAACGTGTGAACGTTAAACTGAAAGAATACAATTATTAATTGCTTTCTAGGCTTTCCTTCTCTCGGGTCAGGGTGTAAGTTTCCAAAAGACAACATCACTTCTACGTAGTACCACATATCTGTGGTACTTCCCCCTGGTAACTACAGTGTTGCAGGTTAACGAGCAGGTTTGTTAACGAGCAGGAACCCATAAATTCTGATTGGTTCTATTGGGTTCCGCAATAGGACCTTAACCATATTTCTGGCATAATTTAAATTTGATCCAAGTTGGGTATTGTTTCATTGAAAAAAGGTTGCTCGACCGTATTTAAATTGATCTGGAAGAAATTTTCCTGGACACTTTTTAAATTGACCCGAAAAAAAATGTTTCTGGACCTATTTAAATTGATCCGTAAAAAGCATTCCTGAACCGTATTTCAATTCATCCGGAAAAAAGATTCCTTTACAGTATTTAAATTGATCCGGGAAAAAAGGGGTCCCGGGTTCGATACCCGGTGGAGGCACAAGTGGTTCCTCATCGTCATGAATAGCCAGAAGTGATAGAAAAGCGACGCAAAATGAACTAAATCAATTCTTTCGGGCCTAAAAGCTTCAAGTAATATGAGAAGCTAAAACTTTCAAGCAAACATTTGGCAATTACAAGTAGTATAGTTATAATTTTTGGACCTTTAAACAGTTCAAGGACGTATGCATAGAACAAGGATCTAAACTTTCTCTGGTCCCCCTCCCGCCTTTCCAAAGTATCTTGGGCATGGTCTAGCATGTCTCCCCCATATCGTATATCTACTATGTTACGAATTTCTATTTTAAATATGTATATAAATAATATATAACAAAATAACTTTAATTATTTAGAGTGAATGATGGCAATAGTATTATATTAAAACATAAGTGATTTACAACTAGTTTCAAAATATTTACATAAAATGAGCTGAAAGTTTGTGTTATATCTGTTAGAGGTAGTGTTAATAAATTTCAACTTTTCAGTAGCATATATCAAACTTTAACGCCAGTGGAAAGAAAATCACGGAAGCTCAGCAGATGAAAACATTTGTCAAATTCTACATAGAATTAATTGTTAAACATTGAGTAACATTATTTAATTTCATGACTACACTTCACACTCATTAACTCTAAATGTCATACTTTAAAAAGGGGGAACTGAAGAGGTTTGGATTTGAACTCACAGCATCAAGTTCCTTGAAAGAAAAAAACCTCTCCAGCATTTTACAATGTGTTCCATAACCTCGATTAAATAGTGTCTTGAAACATGTGGATGGATGTCCAAGCAACTACTTTCTCATGTTACTGTAACATTTTCGCCGCAGGTTGTCCCAAATATTAGTCTCTACACATTTAACCAGTTGGGCTGAAAAGTTCGTAGGCTAACATAGCAAAAAATATTTTTTTGACAAAATTCGATTTTATTATTCAATATAGTTGCCTTCGAGGGCGATACAACGATTATAGCGGTCATACAATTTTTCGATGCCATTTTTATAGTACGATTTCTCTTTAGCCTCAAAATAGGCCTCAGTTTCGGCGATTACCTCTTCATCAGTGCTAAATTTCTATCCAGCGAGCATTCTTTTAAGGTCTGCAAACAGGAAAAAGTCACTGGGGGGCAGATCTGGAGAATATGGTGGATGGGGAAGTAATTCGTAGTCTAATTCATATAATTTTGCCATCGTTTTCATTGATTTGTGACACGGTGCATTGTCTTGATGAAACAGCACTTTTTTTCTTCTTCAAATGGGGCCGTTTTTTCGTGATTTCATCCTTTAAACGCTCCAACAACGCTATGTAATAATCGCTGTTGATGGTCTGGCCCTTTTTGAGGTAATCGATGAATATAATACCATGCGCATCCCAGAATACTGATGCCATAACCTTGCCAGCCGACTGTTGCGTCTTTCCACGCTTTGGATTCGGTTCATCACGTGCAGTCCACTCGGCTGACTGTCGATTGGACTCTGGAGTGTAGTTATGGAGCCATGTTTCATCCATTGTAATATATCGACAAAAAAATTCGTGTTTATTACGGTTGAATATCGCTAAACATTGCTCCGAATCATCAAAACGTTGTTGCTTTTGATCGATTGTGAGCACGCGCGGCACCCATTTTGCACACAGCTTTCGCATGTTCAAATATTCATGCACAATATGTCCAACACGTTCCTTTGATATTTTTAAAGTCTCAGCTATCTCGATCAACTTCACTTTACGATCATTTAAAATTATTTTGTGGACTTTTTTGATGTTTTCGTCGGTAACAGCCTCTTTGGGGCGTCCACTGCGTGCATCGTCTTCGATGCTCATTTCGTCTCGTTTAAATTTAGCAAACCACTTCTCAACGGTTGATTTTCCTGGTGCAGAGTCCGAATAATGTTTATCAATCCAAGCCTTGGCTTCAACAGTATTTTTTTTTCGCCAAAAAGCAATGCTTTATTAACACACGAAATTCTTTTTTATCCATTTTTTCACAATAACAAAAGCTGCTTCACTCACAATGCTATATCTCACGAACTAATTATCCGGCAGCTGTGAAATTTATACACGTATCTTTTGAAGGTTAGTACTAAGTAAAAATCACATGGATTTAATTCTAGTAACGCCATCTATGAGTCAGCCTACGAACTTTTCAGCCCAACTGTTATGCATAGCAAGATATGTTAAATGCAGGCAGGGGAGGTGGGCTCGTTGGGATGCCCCCACACGAAATCCTACAAATATCTAACTTAGTGTATTGTGGTAATTAATTGTACTTCGTCAGTAGGATAAAACATCTTTCATAATAAGCTTGTAATATACTGAGAAATTCATCTTCAGGGTTTCACTACACCCCACTTTTTTGCCTTTAGATGGCGGCTGCTGATAAGGGATGAAAACCCCCTCCAGAAATAAAATTCGCTGGCCTGGTCAAATGTATTTTACCTATTGTCGCGATTAGCCAAGAGTGGAAGAAAATAACCTAATTCAATCAAAGAAAAACTATTCGTAATTACGCCTCTCTGCGTTCGACTTGATAGTGATTTCCTCCAGGTGGACGAATACCGAGCGCAGTGTTTCAAACTTCACAAACACTTCTGTTTCCAATCTCAACGTGGAAAATATTTTGTAACGTTATTCCTGATATTTTCCTCAGCTTTGTTCTCTATTAATATATTAGACTACAGTTTCTGACTTCCTGATATAAACAGGGATCAGTGGCGGCGATTGGGTTCTCAGGGTGGGCAAGGCGCCAAAACTGGGGGGCGGGGGAAGGCCAGATTATTTCCCTTTGTAGATAACGTTAGCATAGTGAGTAGAGGGATAAGTACCGCTCAAAATAGTACTTGGTACGAGGCCTATTATTTTTATTAATTTAACCACAATGGAAAACCTATTTTGACGATGTTTTTGTCGATTTTATACTATTGCAACTCTGTGATTTTTCATCTCTTATTTCGTACGAATGTCATAATGTCTTTCGAGTTAAAGTGCGTAACGCCTACACCCACGCACATCTACACCCACCTACACTCACCCACACCCACCTACACCTATTTACTTCCGGTCCACTTCCGGTCTACTTGACAGACACCTGAGAGTTTATTCCAGTTTTTTTTTTTTTTTTAAGTATACAAGTACATATATTTTGGGAGTTCAAAGCTGTACTTGGTACGAGGCCTATTGTTTTTTTATTAATTTAACTACAATGGAAAACCTATTTTGACGATGTTTTTGTTGATTTTATACTATTGCAAATCTGTGATTGTTCATCTCGTACTTGGTACGAGTGTGTTGTTGGTTATGACGTAATGGGTGTCTTCTCATTGACTTACTGTTTGGGATGTTTTCATCCGCGGTTAGGTTACTTAAAGGGTTTTCGCATTACAGATCAGTCAGTATGGTGAGAGTGTTTTGAAGAGTACGGATGTGTTGTTGCAGTGTTAAAAGTTAAGCATTTAATTTATTTTAAAGCTACATACTATTTATTATTTTAAGTTTAAAAAAGTGTATCAAGTTGTTGTTTTTTTCATAGTAATTTCGATCAGCTTGAGTTTTGATGTGATCAGATGTTACTTGTTGTCTCCGGAAATTCTGTATAAATAACATAGCTGAAAATGTTATCGTAAGAGCTAAAATTATTTTATTTTGAAGGTGGTTAAAGTCGTTTTTCACACAGATTGAATTTGTATGAATTTGTATTTGTATTGAATTTTGTATTTTTCCCGAGAAAATTTATATATAAATACCAGATCTGAAAAAATATTATAATTATAACTATTGTTTTTTTAAGTTACATTCTATCAATTAGCGTAAGTTCAAGTGTTTTTTTAGTAAATAGAATCTTATTAAATTTTGAGTTGATTGTGCGTCTTATTGTTATTTACTTAAAGTATATTAAAAAAATGTCATCTACCAATTTAATCGAATGTGCTATTTGTGGGAAATTCATCTCCAAAACTAATATTAGCAAACATAGGGCAAGATGTAGCGAAACAGGTTCAACAATAAATCGTTCGTTACCTACTAAGCCTTGTACTCAATGTGGAAAAATAATTCGCATTACTAATTTAAGTAAACACATGAAAATTTGCAAGGCATCAATCGGACATGGAACATTGAAAAGAAAAATTGATCATCCTGAAGCTGAAGCTTCTACTTCCAAACAAATTAAGATGTCTAATGACCAAAAGCCGATTAGATCTGCATTCAACAACCAACTCCTGGATTTTCTTTTTACTTCGAAACCAGGCTGTGATATTTCTAGTTTTTTCAGTGAAATTAAAACATCTATCATAAATATTTTGAAAAATAAACTGGAAAACAACTCCATAAAAGTATATGTTGATCTAATCTGTAAAAGTCCGTCTTACGAAATTATGTTGGTAGCTCTGAAAAAAGGAAGTGTTGTGAAATATACGATCCTCCAATCAGAGTGAAGTTCGATTCGGAGGAGCAGGAGGCGTGACTCACGGTCTTGTCCACAGGAAGTTCAACCAATGCAGCATTTCCAAATATGAGATAACGTCCCCATTGGTTTAATATTGTTTCAATAATGCGAATCGGCAGAAAGATTGCGCAAAAGTATACTTTGTCGTTGTAATTGCCTTTAATCGTTTCAAATTAGTATTAAATTGTCCCGATTATAGTTCACGAGCTTAATATAATGAATTCATGTATGTGTTTGACAATCATATATCACTCATTAGAACAATTTTCACATTGTTTTCACTACGTGAGATGACATTTCATTTACATTTACGATAAAATAGTGGTGTAATAACAGTTTTCGTTAATTAATTTAGAGATACATTTTTATTTGTTCAGTTAATGATTAGGTTAATTCGTTATTTCTCGCGAAAAGAGGGAACCACAGCTGAAAGAAAATACACAACTTGTATTATTGAGGTCAAGAGTTCGTTTTAACATCACTTTTTGCACACACAGGCTAATCACGACTCGGGATACATTTAAATTGGAATCTGAAACATTATGCGACCTGACTGGAACTCGGAAAAGGACACACTGAATACAAGACGTCGATACATTACCGCTTGGTCTGGCGAACGCCAATAATAATGAGGGGTTGTGGGAGTGGAAGAGGGGTGACGGAAAGTAGAAAATAAATAGTATTTTTGGGGGTATTTAATGTTATATTTATACACATACAAACCTAAGAAATATTTACTTTGATACATGTGTGTGGGGGGTGGGGAAGGGGGAAAAGAGAGGGACAGAAAGATATTGGGAGAGATGGGACGAAGAGGCGATTGTGGAAAATGTTTTATTTGACGTTCAGTAATAAAAACAATCAAATCAATGATGATTATCTTATAAATACCATATTTAATGTAAATTTGTTTTAAAAATGAGGGCGGGGAGCTGTTTGTTTTACGTTCAGTGCAGGATAACAAGTGGAGACACATAGTGGTTCGTATCTCACTTTCAACTGTAGGTCCAGGCCCCATTAGCCTATCTGTGTATAACGTGGATTTAGAATTCAGTAGAAAATAACGTCGATCTAGTATTTCGGATTTTAGATGCGTTGAGACCACTAAAATTTCCAATTCTTATAATAAGAAACCTGTCCTCATATTACCATTTTGAAAGAGAGAGAGTTAATTGTATAATCTTCCGTTGTTAGTTCCAAAGAAGACCAATTCAAATAGTAACAATGGGAACGAATAAAGATTAAGAAAAGTTTTTACCACCGTGGGGATTTGAACCTACGACCATTAGAGTGACAACCCAGTGCGATAACCACTACACCACGAGCTCGTTCTTTCTTACGGCATGATTATGAGTTAAGACCAATTCGTTCAATATGCATTAGAAATATAATCACCACCCGCCTCTTTATAAACAACACACCCAAACCCGAGTGGTTAGCACATCGCGCTGCGACGCCAAGGGTCCCGGGTTCGAATCCCGGTCGGGCTTGGTTGTTTGTGAATGTCAATTCATCAATTTCATCATTTCATCACTCATCCCCATCTTCGCAAATTAGCCAAGAGGCACAAAACGCGAAGTAAAATAAAGTAAATCAAAATCAAATCAAAAATCAAATTTGCAAATGTCCTCCTGTTTGGAGGGAAGGACTGTAATTCATAACTGTCAATATTTTCCATCTTGGTATTTATTTATATATTATAAATATTAATTTCTATTATCGCAGTGCTGTTGGCACCAGCAAAATCGATGATTTCATTTTTCTCATTCGTAATTGTTATCTCTATGTAATTAACTTTATCAATAGAAACAGGGAAATAGACTGGTGGGATTGGAGAATAGAAGATAGGTTCCATAAATTCCGAATTCGGTTTAAATGTACCAATAATACCTGTCTCCTTGTGACTGCTAATCGAATTATTTGCTTACAGGCCGAAACCAAGTGTTAGGTAATAATCAAAATCTAATTATTGATAACAACTCGTTTGAACCAGTTTCCAAATTCAAATACTTAGGAGTAATATTAACAAATGAAAATTATATTAAAGAGGAAATAAAAAGTAGGCTTAATTCAGGAAATGCATGTTACTTCTCTTCATAAACTTTTGTCTTCTCGTTTAATATCTAAGAAACTAAAAGTTAAAATATACAAAACAGTAATTTTGCCTGTAGTATTATATGGATGTGAAACTTGGTCCATTACATTGAAAGAGGAACATAAATTGAGAGTATTTGAAAATAAGATCCTTAGGAAAATCATTGGACCTAAAAGGGACGAGGAGACAGGTGAGTGGAGAAGGTTACATAATTTAGAACTACATAATTTGTATTCATGTCCAGATATTATTAGAATAATTAAATCAAGAAGACTTAGGTGGGCAGGCCATGTGGCACAAATGGGAGAGGAAAGAAGAGTTTACAGGATTCTTGTTGGGAAACCTGATGGTAAGAGACCTGTAGGAAGACCAAGACGAAGATGGAGGGACAACGTTGAGATGGACCTAAGGGAAATCGGTATTGATGGAAAAGAGTATATAGAACTTGCTCAAGATAGGGACAGATGGAAGGCCTGTGTTGCTGCAGCCATGAACCTTCGGGTTTAAGAAGGCTAGGGAGTTAGTTAGTTAGTGGTAGAGTATTGTATTGTTTTATACCACTACCGGTTTTGAGTTGATTCCAGATAGGTTTAATCAGATTTTTGTATTTATCCCCGCTGCTCGATTTCACACGCTTTTGACTGACATCGTTATTTTGGTACAAAGCATCAGAGTGTGTCAAAATTTCTGAGTAACTTTGATAATCATCTTCTGTAAAATGTTTTGGTAATGAGCTCCCATAGCCCTACGGTACCAGGATATCTGGACCAGCTGTTTCTCCCGCCCAAATTAATTTTTATTTTGTCCCGTTTGAATGTTACTTTAGACTTGCCAATTTTCCATACTACACCTTCATTACCCTCCATAGTTCGATACAAACCAAACACCTAATCTTTTCGAATTTTCCTGTACTCAGGTAATCCCTTGCCAGGGGACCCAACTCGATTTTCTCTGATTCTTCTATAGCTGCTTTAGCAGGTGGTTAATTAAGTACCAGAGGAGTATGGATACTAGATAATGGCGTAGGAGGGAAATCTGCATAATTTTTAGAAGTAAGAGGTACCAATTCATTGATGAGGTTTTTATTTTGTTCTGTCACACTCTTAATCTCTTTACCAAGACCACTGATTGCATCGATAATTGGTTGGTCTTGACGCTTGTGTTGTTCGTAAAAACCTCGATTTCTAAATTTACCATTGTTAGGTTTCAGAGTCATGTCGATAGTAACAAATCCAAAATCGTCGCTGTTCCAACAAGATGAACAGAATTTTGAAAATTGGTTGTAATTTAAGTCTCCTCCCACATAATCATCGTATACATGTTTCAAATTAGTATGATCTTGACGAAACAAACAGATTAAGTTTGTATTATCTCGTAGTAATTGTTTGGGAATTTTGGAATAAGTTTGAGCTAAATGAAAGCAGTCTATTTCTGTGTGACGACCCTGTGTAAAAAAAATTCTAATTTCATTCTGATTTTCCAGAATAACATCATCGAATACCACAACACAATTTTTCAAACATTGGTCAAAAGTTTTATTGTTGATGCAAATGTAGCTATGCCCAGTCCCTCGTACAGCTTCAGGAGTTGTTGGTATTTCTGTTGTTCTAAACTTTTAGAGAATACATACAAGTGTCTATTTTTCCAATCTAGCCAATTGGGGGCAAGCAAGAAATTATCAACCAATAAAGTGGTTTTTCCACAACCTGATGGGCCTGCAATGAGGCATCTTATGTTATCAGGTAACAACTCTTCATTTTTCTTATTAGTTTCCACTACATCTGGTAAACGCTGTACCACATTCCATGTTGGTGTCAAAGAATCACCTGGTTTGCTTCTATCCAACTTTTGTCTGGCAGACCTAACCATTTCACATACAATTTATTATTTTTCTTCTTCAATATTTTCTCGATTAGATATGTCTCTCGATATTTTGTTTTACTGAGTTCCTCTTCATAGAATCTCCCTTTCAATATTTTGTTATGATTATCTTTTATGATATATGTATTTCTATTCCCTGGTAAAACTTGAACCACTGAAAATAACTCCGTACTCCAATTTTTAGTAAAACCTTTTTCGAATAACTGTTTATATTTACTAAACCTTACCTGATCCCCTATTTTAAACTTTGGCTTCTTGCTAGTGTGTGTATATTTTTTACAATTAACAGTAGAAATCAATCGTTGCTCATCAGATTTGGTTACCTCAGCAGGTTTCATGTGAATAGTACTGTGTACTGTATTGTTGTAATCATGGACTAGCTCGGGTAAAATTTGCACCCACTTATAATTACCCTGTAGAGTGAATTGTCTCCACATGCGATTTTTTAATGTTCTGTTGAATCGTTCCACTATACTAGCTTTCAGATCACTGTATGTAGAATAATGTAATATTATGTTGTTGCATTAACTTAAGAAATGTAGAATTGTAAAATTCTTTCCCTCTATCTGTCTGTAAATATTTTGGTATCCTTCCCTCACTAAATATCGACTTAAAAGCCTCGGTAACACAAGTGGGTCATTCCATGTCAAATCATCCAGAATTTTGTGAAAATGTCACCCACCATCTCCGATTTTTATGAAATTCGGTATACTTATAGAACTTTTGATGCTGATTACAAAAATGACAACTTTTTTGAGATTGGCATATGTACGCCATATGCGGCTCCACTTTGAATGACACGCATTAGGTTATAAATTATAGTATCTTCTCTCAGGTTTGCCGCAGAAACTTCAAGTTTGATTTCTTTTGCTCAGGATAGTGTAAGCTTTCATTTAAATAAGGTTTGAGATCAGTGTATGAATAATCATGTATTTTATGTCTAGTTTCATGTATTTTTTTAGAAAAATAAATGACAAACTTCAAGAGTGAATTTCGTTTTATGCCCCCCCTTCAATTTCCCCCAAATTTTATATACAGGTAGCTCAGAGTGGGTGCTGATGCTTGATGGAAAAATTGGGATGGGCGGTTCAGATACAGGGTGATAAAAAATCATTTGCATTAAAAGTTACTCTTATTAAAAATGCTTATGTATTTAGCACAAAGTCTGAAGTCCAATATGTTTTGAGGTATAATATTCAAGATTTCTGTTCACTATGTGTGAAGTTAAGCATAGGCGTAACCTTGTGGGGACAAAGGGAATCATTTGCCCTATCCAAAATTTATAGATTAATTGAAACCTACAAGTTAAATATATTTTGTGAACCTCCTGGCACTTGAGGAACAAACAAAAAAGAGTAATTATTGTGATTTTTCAAATGTATTTAGCAAATAATCTTTGATACTATTTTTATGGGACGGAAAACTTTGATTCTCTAAACCCAAAGATAGTTCCCAAGTTACGCCCATGAAGATAGTATCGAAAAATACTTACTCTATTGTATTTTATGCATTGCCAAAATTTCATGCACTATAAATTGTGCCGTTCACATTTTCTGTTCCCAACTGTAAACAATATATATCTGTACCTTCTCTGGATGCTACGTAAAAGGATTTTCTTGGAATTGCTGGCCTGGCAAGGAAGCTATGCTTTGTTGCATGCTAACATCATCCACGCTCTACTTCAATTCATATGTACTTGTATGTGAAAACTTCAGTGTTTTAGGTGGACTGTCGAGCTTGGAAAAAGTCATTGTCGAAGGAGTGGATCTTTGGATCTTGTTGAACTTGGAATGGATGAGAAAGAAATAGGTGGAAGTGGAATCAATGACACCATATTCAAAATACCATGGTCAGCATACAAATGATTTCTTAATTAAAATCGTTCAAGCAAAGTTGACTCTGTGTTCCATCATTTATTTGCAGTAGTAATGTAAGTATATGAAGACATATTATGTACTAGAAAGGCAATTTGTAATTTTTACACAAATCAATGATCATTAACTCTAAGTCTCTTTCACAGTAACTGTAAAGTAAATCACAGTTACTTTCCAAGTAGCAATAACTGTAACTGAGTTACTTTTTAAATGAGTAACTGAAACTCGGTTACTTGTAAAAAGTAACTTACCGAACACTGTAAATAGCCTGTAGCCTAAGTTCAAAACAGTGCATACTTAATCTTCCTGGTGCTGTTGTATAGTACTTTGCAATCGCTGACAAATTGTACTGCGGGTTGTTGTCATTTCACCTTACGTGATTAATAAGAAAGTTATGCCTCTAATACTATTTCTATGGAATTGGTACTTCATTGCTGCACTTGTTACTTGATACTGTTGATGTCTATACAAGTCTTCTAAGTGATACAACCACCCCATCACAAGGAGATTTTCTGTGGTATGTGGCAAGAAAAGCTCCATTTGGAAAAACTTTAATCAGCACAAATGTGTGTTATTAATTCTTACTTCATACTACGTATCTCCGTGAAGAGATGATGATTATATTTTTTAAAAAAATTGAAGACAGTTGAAACTAACATAGATACAGTGGAACCTAGATTTTACGTCGTTCAGGGGACCAAGATGAAAAAATCTTAAATGCGAGAAAATGTAAAACCGAGGAAAATTTCTTAGCAATTTGCTATGTTCGGACCACCAAGATTGAATGTAAAATGCAGGAAAATGTAAAATCGAGGAACTTGAAATCGGGATTCCACTGCAATTATTATTTGTAGGTTTAATTAATCTATACATTTTGGAGGGGGCAAATGATTCTCTTTGCCCCCGCAAGGTTACGCCTATGCTTAACTTCACACATAGTGAACATAAATTTTGAATATTATACCTCAAAACATATTGGACTTCAGACTTTGTGCTAAATACATAAGCATTTTTAATAAGATTAACTTTTAATGCAAATGATTTTTTATCACCCTGTATCTGAACCGCCCATCCCAATTTTTCCATCAAGCATCAGTACCCACTCTGAGCTACCTGTATATAATATTTGGGGAAATTGAAGGGGGCATTGCACGAAATTCACTCTTGAAGTTTGTCATTTATTTTTCTAAAAAAAATACATGAAAATATACATAAAATACATGATTATTGATACACTGATCTGAAACCTTAATTAAATAAAAGCTTACACTATCCTGAGCAAAAGAAAACAAACTTGAAGTTTTTACGGCAAACCTGAGAAGATACTATAATTTATAACCTAATACGTGTCATTCAAAGTGGAGCCGCACGAAGATTTTTAAAAACCCGTAATTTCTGAACCCCTTGTCCAAACTCAAAAAAGTTGTCATTTTTGTAATTAGCATCAAAAGTTCTATAAGTATACCGAATTTTATCAAAATCGGAGATGGTGGGTGACATTTTCACAAAATTCTGGATGATTTGACGTGGAATGACCCAAGTACCAGTCTTGGAATTTAAGGGAACAGGCCATGCATATTTGCTAAAAGTATGAATAACTGTAAGCATATATTTGTAACCATGATTTTTCTTATCCAAATTTTTTAAAGTCCCCCTTGGAGAGGCCATCTCAATCAGATCAGCCTGAAACAAATCATTTACACCTTTTGTTACTACACTTAATCGCTTGTAATTGCGACGGGCTGGTTTGTGTAATTCATGAACTATATCTTGTCTTGACATCGAGTTCGAAGTGAGAATATCGCTTAAAATGGATTGTCCTCAGGGTATAACCGCTTTGTCAAATACTAGCTTGTCACCTATTTCAATATCAAAAACTGATAATTGTTCGTCGACATGTACTTTATATTTATTGGTAGACTCATCCCAGTATGCAATACTGGGTGTACGGATATAATTTGTAAACATTGCCAGCATTGGGGTACGTCCAGTGCCCTCGAGCATTTGGAACACTTTGTAACCTAACAATTTCCATAGAATAAAATTGACTAGTATCTACGTCATCTAGTCTGCTTAATACCGATTCCAAGTGTTCGTTGATAGTACGAACCAACTCATCGTAGCTAGCTTTGATTTTTACATCAACATACAGTTGTTTATATTCCTCTTTGAGATCGTGAAGTTGAGTAGCAAAACCTGATAAAGCAGATTCTTGACTTGCTTCAAGAGTAGTAATTTGTAACGTAATATTAGAAATAATCTCCTGTAAATTTTCTACAAGTTTCAATTTAGAACTTTGGGTAGCAAGATCGTGTACTTGACTCCTGATTTCTGTAAGTAATGCATGTAGTTCGTTAATTATTTGATTGTTGGGGAGAGTAGCAACAGTTTCTCTGATTTGCGCAATTTCTGCTTGAATGTTTTTGATATCCTCAGATTTTAAAATTCGATGTACTGCTCTCCTCATAGCTCTGATTTCCTGAGAAGTAGGCAAAGCAGCTACAGTATTCTGAAGTGTGGTAAGAGTTAATTTTATAGCATCGAGTTCTGTTGCATCAGCTGCATTTTTTTAAATTTCTTGCAGTTGCGTTATGTCATCCTGCGTAGGTGTAGACTGTTGCAGTGTGTCTAATTTACTCTGAATGTCGTCAATAAGATGATGGAAATGCGATAATTCTGATTCAGTATTCAAGCTTTCAAGCTTAGTAACTTGCTGTTGAACTATAGCTAGAATATCAGTAATGCCAGGCAGTTTCGATTCCAGAGTTTCCTGTACACTTGTTAGCTCATTTCTCATAGTTATAGTATCTTCTATGTGAGCTATGGTACCTTGTATCTTCCCAAAATCTTCATAAGTCTCCAACTGTAATTTGATGCCTGCAACGCTCCGAGCAATAGCATTTAATTCAGAAGATGAAGGCAAATTATTGATAAATTCTTCCAATGTCTGTAGTTTCGATTGAACTTCTGTTATAGCTGTATGCAGTTCATCTGTCTGTAATTCAGATTTGATACTTTGCAATGTAGGAACTTCGAAAGATTGATACAGTTCTTGCAATTTAGCAATACTAGCATTTACCTGCTCATATTCTTCTTGAGTTTTGATATTCTGGATGATAGTTTCAGTTCGGTACGAATACTATTTGCCTGGTCATTTAATTGCTGTTTCAACTGTTCGGTATTCGTTCTCTGGATTTGTCTAAATTTATCAAGTTCTTTTTTCAAGTTGACAATATTCTCTTCTAAGTTCTGAAGATTATCTATTGAAGCTAAATTAGTATATTTCTCAAGCAAAGATTTGAGTTCTCCATCAATTTATACTATAGGATCAATCAGTTGAGTTTGAAGATTTGTAATCTCTGCTTGAATATTTAGATTTAGCGAATTCTTTAATATGAGTAAATCTCATTTCAGTTTCTTTAGACGTACATCTAAACTAGCAATCTCGCTGGAATTATCTGGAATCTCCTGTCGTCTTCTATTACCAAATATATCCATGTTTTTTTTTTTGTTTTTAGGTATTTTATATATTAATAAGAGGATAGATTATTCTTATTTCGATAAACAGAGGAATCAATTTATCATACTCTCGAATTATCTCAGCATACAAAAATTCACCTGGTTCCACATCATAAGACGTATCAGGAAGTAATGTACTATGTTTAATTCTATACAAACTTCGACCTATGTGCAAAACTGACGCATTGGGTGGTGAAATGTTTATTTGAATTTTCCCACTAACAGGTAACTTATATGATGATAAGTTATTATTAAATACAAATAAGTGCTCTCCAGTATCCTCGTCAACATGAGACCAAATACTATTCAAGTGAACAAGAAGTAACCCTTTCAATTGATGATAAATTTCTCTAAATATACATCCATGTTTACTGGAATTCTCTCTACAGGCTGATTATGTTGTTGCTTTTTAAACCCTAAAATATTCATGACGTTTTATTTTATATTAGCTATTTTTTTATTATATATAAAATATATATTAGTACTAAGTATAAAAAAAATAATAAATACACCAAAACTAAAGCTGATCGAAATTACTATGAAAAAAATCGCTTGATACACTTTTTTAAACTTAAAATAATAAATAGTATGTTGCTTTAAAATAAATTAAATGCTTAACTTTTAACACTGCAACAACACATCCGTACTCTTCAAAACACACTCACCATACTGACTGATCTGTAATGCGAAAACCCTTTAAGTAACCTAACCGCGGATGAAAACATCCGAAACAGCAAGTCAATCAGAAGACACCCATTAGGTTACGTCATACCAACAACACGCTAGATACGAGTCTGCGTAATAACTTGCTGCGTAAACATTGCGCAATAGTTTACCTTACGAGCCATCGCAATGTTGCGTACTTTAACTCGTAAGAAATTATGACACTCGTACGAAATACGAGATGAAAAATCAGAGTTGCAATAGTATAAAATCGACAAAAACATCATCAAAATAGGTTTTCCATTGTGGTTAAATTAATAAAAATATAGGCCTCGTACCAAGTACTATTTTGAGCGGTACTTATCCCTCTACTATAGTGCGGGGGCAAGTGTGGCAAAAAGCGGGGAGAGGGGCGCAACTGTTCGCCCTCAGCCTCCTAATCGCCGCCACTGGCAGTGGATGTAAAGCTTCCACTCCTGAGTTTTCAACTGTGCTGAGGTTGGCTTCACTCTGCTGTTGCTCAAGAGCTATGTTGCCATATGAACGGTTTCATTCCGTTCATACAACGATTGGAGAAGTGCACCATCAAATTAAACAGAAAAATGCATATGGTGTCTAAAAGAGGAGGGGGCGAACTGGTCAGCTGGTGCTAAGGAAACGTTGATTAGAATAGTGTAGGAGACGTGGTGGGGTGTCAACTACAGAAAGAAGTGAATGAAGCAAATTTTTTTCAGAAGTTATTTTTAAAGCAGTTTTTCAACACTCCTTCGTTAACATTATTAGTATATTAATATTTTCATAAAATGAAGTAATAAAATACTGTGGATTGAAGCATATTTACATTTTCTACAGTTCATATATACATATGTATTTGTGGCACAGTTATATCTTCGCAACACTAGCACCAGAAGCAAATCAGTGGTGAGGCAAAGTGGGGGTAAGAATATTTTCGGAAACAGGATGGTGACACTTTATACACACCTAAATACCATATTCAGATATTCATACTGGACTGAAAAAAACATATATTGTCTAGTTTTTATTTGCTGGTGACGTTATGGGAACAGAAAAGGTGATAACCCCCCTTGCTCCTTTTGGTGACGTCACTCTGCGTATCACCGGACCAATATGTCGTTTGAACCTTAAAAAGATGTAACATCTCATTCATTTTTCATCGGTTGCCTAGCAAGATAATTTTCAGTGACATACCAAATATACAGGGTGTCATTTTAATGGCACCCACGGACCACAGATTCATATAGAGGACATCAAAGCAAACAAGTTTTTTCTGTAACATTTTTCTTGTTGGTGCGTCGATTCGACGCTACAGCCGTTCAAGAAAGACCGTTTTGCCGCCTGGATGCTGGCAACCCAACACAACATTTGATCGTATCTGTGACGTCATTTCCTGAGGCGAAACGGCACTCGGCAGGGTGGCAAGGAACACAATTTTTGTGAAAAATAACAAACTACCAACCACATTATTAGCTGTAAAACGAAGCGAGAAACGCGTCCAGAAGACCAAACGCCTACCAGCCAGAAGATCAGCAGTCCTCCGGGGAAGGTGGAAGTAAACCAACGATTTGAGAAATGGTAAACGTATTCAAAATGAAGTGTCAATATCGGATTTTGTCTCAGTTTACATGTCAAATATCAACAACAATACATTTTATTGGACTTACAGCTTACATATGGCTGTTTACGCCCAGCTACATATCAAATATTTGCAAATCTTGTTGCAAGGTTGATATCTACAGGTTTGTGTCCAGATGCCTTGTGGTACTTTTGTGCTGATAAGGGAAGTATCCGAGGTTCACGTTGTTACATTACGGCTAAAACACGTACAACCACAGTAACAATGTAATGATGAATCAGTAGCGAATATACTGCCCTGTTCACAGTTGCAAACCATCGGTGCATAGATAAACACAGTCGTCGGATAGCTTGTATTACTACTACTTATATCCCTGTATTTTCAACCATTTTTGCCACTTGCCTCATAATGCCCTGAATATACGTACATTATGGAATTTTGAGTTCTTTCATTTCTATTTTGTCATCTGTTCAGTGTGTCACAGACAACTAGTATCAGAAGGACGAAGTGGATAGATTAAGTAGTAGATGCCAACTTGGTAAGTAGATTTGCAAATATTTGACATGTAAGCCGAGACACCACTTCAATTCTATTTTCTTTCTGCAATTTTTCGTATCGTTTGTTTACTTCCTGTTAGGTTACAGAACGTGTTTTCTTGTTTTGTTTTACGGTACATAATGTGGCTGATTGTAGCTATGTCATATTTCATAAAACATGTGTGTTCCTGGCAACCCCGTAACGCATCGCTTCACGACGGGATATGACGTCACAAATGCAATCAAATGTTGTGTGTGGTTGCCAGCATTCAGGCGGCAAAACGGACTTTTTTGAACGACTGTAGCGCTGAAATGACGCACCAACGAGAAAAATGTTACCGAGAAAAGTTGTTTGATTTAATGTCCTCTTTAAGTTTCCGTGGTCCGTGGGCGCTATTAAAATGACACCCTGTATATTAACACCATTAAGCCTTGTTTTCATGATAACCAAACAACTCAATATGCTGACAAAGGCTGAAATTTATTTTATTCTAAAACATAAACTAAACGTTAAGTTTCAATCTCCTAGCAAGATCTTCAGACTCTGTACCAAATACAAATTAATTATAAATTTCTGCCTTGGTCAGCATATTAAGATTTTTGTAAATATATATGTACGAAAATAAAATAATTTCCACTAATTCCACGTTTACAATACATTAACTTAAAACTTAATATGAATATATGTAAAATATGAAATAAAGATTAGAAATAACCAAATGTATTCCATGTGTTTAATTCTTAATATTTTTTTCTTTCAGTTTTATTTAAAGTTTTTATCAAAGGACCTCAAACATGAAGCTGATCATTTTATTTTTAGGTAAGCGCCGATGTTCCAAGTAAATTTCTTGCATGCCTTGGGATGTGTTCTAAATGTTTTTCTATACTTTCAAAATAACTTCAGTTATGCTATTAAGAAAATATAACCACCAGCAATTTTGTTCAAGAAAATTCAACAGGATTGCCAAAATGTATTGGAAAGGATTTTTTAAAATGGAAATCTTAAGTTATGTGCTATATTTATGCATTAGTTTTATCTGGAACAGCCAGACTAAAATTTCGTATAATACAAAACTTACTTCTAATATAATGAGCATGGTGATATTATAAAATCATGGTTTGTTAAAGGTCCAGGAACTCATAAATTCTGATTGGTTCTGTTGGGTTCCGCAATAGGACCGGAACCATATTTCTGGCACAATTTAAATTCGGTCCAAGTTTCGTATTGTTTCATTGAAAAAAGGTTTCTCGACCTTATTTAAATTGATCTGGAAGAAATGTTTCTGGACCGTTTTTAAATTGACCGAAAAAAATGTTTCTGGACCTAAAAAGCGTTCCTGAACCGTATTTCAATTCATCCGGGAAAAAGGTTCCTGGAACGAATTGAAATACTTTACATATAGAGAGATTCTTTACGCTCCAGAACCCATTTACGCTTGCTGATTTTCTCTCCTGGACCGGAATTGACTTTATTTGAAATTCCTGGACCTTTAAATATTTCGAGACTTTAGATCAGCAAAATTTACCTTCTGTATTTAACTCAATGTAACATTTAGTTATAATTATTCAATTTCGTGTTCTTAGTTCCATTGTATCCAAAATTGGTGACAAATGCTACTCGAAAAAACGTTACCAGGGATCAAATGAAGGCTTATCAAGAAAATAAATTTGACACTAAATGATATTCATGAATGATTTGATTTAAAGTTAAGCATCAGTCAGTTTTTCTCACCAAATATGTACGTGTAATAAAATTTAAATACAACTGTGCTTATCTATGTTTGCGTGTATATAATATAAAGTTTAGAACTCTTCAAATCTAGACTTATTCGAGATCTGCCCTCGGAAACTATAAATTTTCAGAGAACTCTACATACTTAGGACAAATGCACTCATTAACCTAAGAAATTCTTATCTTTGAGATAAACGTGGAATGAAAACTTTATTGCAACTATGGTAGTAGAAACCAAAACTGATTTTTCGTTCTAGACTGGTTAATTGTTCAAATATGATATTTTTTTGGCATGGTTTATATCTTGCCATTTCTTGGCATGGACTCAATTGTTTTGCAATTTTTCGCCATGGATCAAATTTGTATACAGTTTCTTGGCATGGATCAAATTTTTATACAGTTTCTTGGCATGGATCAAATTTTTATACAGTTTCTTGGCATGGATCAAATTTTTATACAGTTTCTTGGCATGGATCAAATTTTTATACAGTTTCTTGGCATGGATCAAATTTTTATAGTTTCTTGGCATGGATCAAATTTTTATAGAGTTTCTTGGCATGGATCAAATTTTTATACAGTTTCTTGGCATGGATCAAATTTTTATACAGTTTCTTGGCATGGACCAAATTTTTATACAGTTTCTTGGCATGGATCAAATTTTTATACAGTTTCTTGGCATGGATCAAATTTTTATACAGTTTCTTGGCATGGATCAAATTTTTATACAGTTTCTTGGCATGGATCAAATTTTTATACAGTTTCTTGGCATGGACCAAATTTTTATACAGTTTCTTGGCATGGACCAAATTTTTATACAGTTTCTTGGCATGGACCAAATTTTTATACAGTTTCTTGGCATGGATCAAATTTTTATACAGTTTCTTGGCATGGATCAAATTTTTATACAGTTTCTTGGCATGGATCAAATTTTATAATTTTTTGCCGCATTTGCCAAATTTGCTTACTTTAGGAAGATCCCTGTTTGTTGTTGATTGTATACTTTTTCGCCATGTAGCCACGTTCCTGACAGCTGCACACTCAGCTGCAATAGAAGACGCAGATGCTGCAGCAGCAAGAACCGTCAGGGAAGGAGCCAACACATTTGCCCTTGACTTGTTTAAGGTAAGTTGACTCATATGTATGTTATAATATCTTCATTGACCAGGTTGTTCAGCTGCAGCGATAGAATAAAACGACATTATTACCATGCCATCCTGGCCATGTGTGTTCTTTGTCGGTGTATCTTAATTTCGTCGTATCGCTCATCATCTTCGTGATTAGTTGCAAGTAGCAGAAATGCGGAGTAAAATTGACCAAATCAATGATAATTGTGGAGGCGCATTTGTGGTCGACGGCGTTGAACAGTTCACTCATGCTCACCGGCCAAAATTTCATCTAGTATTGACGTAATTTCGTAAAGAGTAGTAACAACGCTATGCTTCGTGCAAATTCTCTTTTGCTTGAAAAGAAAATGTGCTCGCTTATTATGTTGAAAATTGTCTCTCAATGTGCAATTCTTCTTGGCTAAACTGCAATAAAGCTAACATGGTACCTTTATAAAATTTTGTTGAGCTGAATGTAAAATTCCTTTAGGATACTAATCGGCAAAGCTGAATAAGTACCCTTATGCACGGGTAGTGTCAGTCTCCTCGTCTGTCAACTATCAGTACCTTAAACTACCAGTAGCTACTATATCTAACGACAAATACAATGGAACCTTAATAAGTCTAACTTGAAGGGGGGAAAAATTGATATATCAAGGATTTCGACTTACCAAGGTTCGAGTTATGGAGGGATAAAATTGCAGACTTCGAGTTATAGAGATCTAAAGTTTACTACACTTCGACTTATTGAGTTCCGTGGGACTAAAACTTCGAGTTATAGAGGTGATTAGAATTTTACTTCGACTCATAGAGGTTTTCCATAGTCTACCTTTGAGTTATTGAGGTGGAACGGCATCCCATAAACTGTACAAAAATTCGTCTTATCAAGGTTTTTTAGAGTTGTTGAGGTTCGACTTATCAAGGTTCCACTGTGTTGGTAGACTGAGACGTAACAAATTTGCTGACCACAACATAAAGTAACTTGAATGGCCTGGCGATGAGGGAGACAATCAATATAGCCTACTGTGCTGCTTCCAACCCTGGCACACGCAGTTTCACGACAGGAAGCAACGTCACAGATGCGATCAACTTCTATATTAGATTGCAAGTATATAACTACAGGCGTCAAAACTCTCTTTTGGACAATAGATTTGTGAAACAACGAAACGGACAATTTAGCACAGGGAAAAATAGTTTCTTTGTGGGTGGGCGAGATTCTGGAATTTTTTGATGACTCAGTGTATGGACACAAAGTTGGAAAAGAGGCCTCCCCGATGGTGCAGTGGTAGCGTAGTCGCCTTGTAATCAAGGGGTCCCGGGTTCGGTACGTGGTGGAGGCACATGGCACAATGGTTCAGATCAGACTTTAAACCGTAGGTCCAGTCCTGATTAGTGGACTTAAAACACCAACTCAAACCAAACAAACTTGGAAAAGAGAAATGATAATTCTAGAATGATAAACACACTTCCAACATGTATTTTATTGAATCCATGGTTATCGTTTTAAGTTCACTTTATCCACAGATAACCTAATCGGGACTGAGGGTATAGTTTTAAGCGGGATCTAAGTTTGTAGTAACTGATTATTCACATCTTCAGATCTTCATACTTCATACCTTATACTTTATTTAGTCATGCTGGAAGTGCGCAGAATATTGGTGTTTTGAGTTCAGATTCCGTTCATTTGTAAAGGGCATTAATATGACGGCAATTCTCAGGTATAAGTTAACTAGAAAAGAACAGAAGAAATTGTACCCATTACTTTAATAACTGAATATCATAGCTCATTTTTTTATGTAACGACTCTGTCATACACACATTTATACCCATTAATACTATACCGTCTATCATGTAGCATGTCTTGTTTCGATTCTGATGGAAGAGGAGCGCGTTAAAATTCAATTTATGATGTTAAAATTGACCTAGGATTTTTATCATAGATTAATGTCTTATAGGATTTTGATACAGAAATGATATAAGGGGGGAAAGGTGGAGATTTGTAGATATAGAACATTTTATTTTTAGTTGAACTGTTGTTTCAAGTGAGGCTACCTTTTTTCTAACTTGGAATAACAATTTCAATTACTTTTAAGTTCTTGTACAATTTGAATCTCTTGTCGTACGTTTATTTTAATCTCCAGAATACCTCTTTTAACTTTCACAAAATAATTGGAGAAATACGTTAGGTTTATTTAGAATCTATAGATTTTATATTAATGTGTAATTAAAAATATTTAAGCATGTTAAACAGGACTTTGATTCCATGAGCAACCAACTACCATCCTACCTAACCTTTAAGAAGATTACTCTGTTCGTAAAGATAATTTTTTTATTATTTTTTTTAGGAATTGGCCCTACAAAAAGAGGAGAATCTGATTGTGTCGCCATGGAGTCTGACAAGTGCTCTGCTGATGCTGAGGGAAGGGGCCAAGGGGGCGTCTGCCCAGGAACTCCAGTCGACTTTGAACCTCCCAAGTGACATCCAAGTCACCAGAAAAGGATACTCGAAGATTGTTAGCGACATTCTGGTAAGTTGAAGCAAAAATACCTGTAGTGTGTGAATTGTCAGTATTGTTTTTCTTTCTAAGACTTTTCTAAATATGATATGTCCAATGCAGACACAAAAACACACGCATCAAATGGGGGAGGGGAAGGGGGGATAGGAGAGAGAGAGAGAGAGAGAATCGGAGAACGTAGAGGCAGATGAAATGGGAGAAAGGAGAGGGATTTTGAAAATGAAATTTGTTCAGCTCCGTATCGAAGAATTTTGCGAGAGAGAGGTTGAGCTTGATTAGTGTTATGACTTTCTTCTGCATTATCGGTGAAATATTTACTTCCATTTTTTCATGTCTATAAGGTTCTTTGTTGAGGAAAGCTAGTCGTAAATGTGGTATATATCCTACGAACTCCTTCTTAATATGAGGCTAAATTCTGCCCGAGCATTGTTCATTTTGTTGAAACTTGTCAGTTTCAAAAAATGCAAATGCGAATATATTTAGATATTATTAAAGACATAAATATTTATATTTTTAAATCAAGAACAATTAAATTATTGCACAATTTACTTTCTAACAAGTTAACTTAAAATATTAACTCGTTAAGTATGAGTATGTATATAAAATGCTAATTGCTTCTTTGGAGATTTTTGGCTCTTCCCGCGAAATGTTTTAGGCATATGATGTTTAGACTAACCGGTCTGGCCTGTATTTATTTATTTATTTATTTACTAATGTTAAAAGTTTTAACACGTCGTGGATTTTATGAAAAGACTAAATATGTCAAATGTATTTTGTGTTTGCCAATTTCCCATGATTTCAAACTCAAAGCTATCATAGATTGCTTGAGTCCTTGGTAGAGTATAAGTATTGAAGTCGGTTGACCCTTTGAATCCCCTTCTTTTTTAAAATCCAATATATATATATAGCCCCAATCCCACCACTGACTCACTGACATAAAAGTTCTCCATGAAGGAAGCCCCGGAGGCGAAAAATGCCCGATTACGACCCCCCATGAAATCGTCCCAAAAGGTCGAGAAATTAAAAAATCACTCAATCGGCCCTTCCTTAAGGGCGAAAATGCCCTTTTTTGACGTCCTTAGCAACCGTTGCCACGGGCATTTTTTGCAGCACACATTGTTTCTTTCATTCATTCATTCATTTCTTTATTTGGAACCTAACAGCTTTTATGCCGTTTTTTGTCCATAACAATACACACACAATTGTTTTACAATAAAATTATCAATCCATCCCTCCTATTTTACAGATATTAGATTTTTTTAAGAACACTTTGCCTTTTACAATTGTATGTTACACTTCCTTAAAAATGATAACAAACTATTACCAATTCTCACATCTGGAACAAATTTGTTGGAAACTGAACCTTTAGATTATTTAAAGTTTTATACAAGATATTTCTCTCTCTATTATATTTTGAGCATTCCAGTATTATATGTTGTGCATCTGCACTTTCCCAGCCACATTCACATTTCTTATTATTCGTTATTCCAATTTTGGATAAATGTTGCCTAGTACACAAATGGCCCGTTCTCAGTCTATTAATTAATACAATTACATATCTTGTAGCACTTACATGATGAAACCATGGTTTTTGTGTTTTGAATTCAGCAAATGGTCTGTATGATTCTCCAACTGTTGTAAGTTCATTTCGACACCAATCAAACCATTCATTCAGAATTTTCTTCTTTACTCTAGGGAGAAGATCCGTATAGTATAATGATAAGTTCGTAATATTTGGAAGACGCACTGCTTTCTTTGCACATTCATCTACATGAGAATTACCTGTAATATTGCTATGAGCTTTAACCCAAGAAAACTCAATGGTTTTTCCAGATTTTTGTATTGTTTGAACTAATTGTATACAATTTATAATATAAGGGGATAATTTGTAAAGACTCTTGTAAGAAGATTTAAGAGCCTGTAATACACTTTGCGAGTCAGTAAGTATTAAGAACTTTTGTAAATTTAATTTTTGGACATATATTAAAGCTTGGTAAATTGCGTAAGATTCTGCTGTAAATATTGAACAGTCTTGTGGAAGCCGAAATAATAGGTCTGTTTTATGTTGTGGATCGTACACTGCACATCCAACTCCTGACTCACTTTTAGATCCATCTGTGTATATGAAATAAAAACTTGGCCATTGAGTAAAATATTCCGATATGTGCGAATAACGAGGGAAATGAATATTATCCAGAGACTGTTGAGGATAATTTAATGAAAAGCAGGCCATGAACGCATCTGTAGAACATCCTGGTATTCTTGACAAAACGAATTATAAAATTCTATCCACATAGCAGATTTTCTGTTTGTTATTTTTCCCGTTTCATATAAGTGTATCATATTTGTTAGTACATTGTTGAAAGGATGCTCACAATATGATTTCACTTTGAAGAGCATATTTGCTGCTAACATCTTCTGTCTACATGAAATGGAACATTCACCCACTTCCATGTATACTACTACGTTTGGAGTGCTGTTCATAACGCCTAAACATCTTCTCAAGAATTTCCTTTGTATGACGTCAATGGAATTCAATTTTCCTTCTGTCAAGTTACACATTGCCAATAGAGAATAATCTATCATAGGCCGAAAATAATTCTTGTAAAATAAAAGCATAACTCGAGGATGACATCCCCACCGAGTATTTGCTATTGCTTTGAACAAATTAAACACTTTTTCTGATTTGACTTGTATTGCTTTAATTTGGCCCTTCCAAGTTAGTTTATCATCCAAGATGACACCTAAATATTTTACTCTGGATGTAATAGGAATTCTTGTTTTCGGGACATTGAGTGAACTATTGGAGGTGTTCCCTTTTTACTAAAAATTGTAATATTAGATTTTTCCATTGAAATGGAGAGTTTTTTACTTTCAAGCCACTTTTGCACTTCCAATATTTGTTCCCCTAAAAGAGGAAAATCAGTATGAATTTGTGTCGTGGACATATAGATACAGATATCATCTGCATATTGAAGATAATTGACTGTTGGAACTAATTTCCTTTTCATCCCGATCATATATATGTTGAATAACAAAGGACTTAAAGGACTTCCTTGAGGTAACCCTTTGCAGGCTGAATACGAGTAGTGTGATTTGTGGTACAACCAGGACCACTTACAGGTGTACAAATGATGAGCTCATATAATTAAACAGCCCGATTTGCCCACACTTAAAATTATGCCAAGATGCCCTTATTCCCTAATTCTTCAAGTGTGATATGCTCTTAATTCTAAGAATTTTGAATCCTAGTGTACAAATGATGACCCCCTCAGATTGATTTGCCTACACTTATAAAAGGCACTTCTGTGAGATTGTTGTCCATAAATTTGTTAAAAATATGCCCCTCTTGATATTTTTTTTGCCCACACCTAAAACTAGGCCAAACGTATTAACACACACCCACACCCACCCACCCACACCCACCCACCCACATACACCCACACACACACACACACACACACACATATACATATTTACTTCCGGTTTAAGTTCAATTGGGCACCAGGCTCAACTTGCATATCTAGTACTAAAACAATGTAATTCTTCTAGAATTGCTCTGTGACTCTCTCATTTCTTACATCATAAACATATGATTTTTCACCTATGAGAATAACACTACATATAGTGTCATCAGGGAGTGTATCGTGGAATTCACAGATACTTTTAATTTTTGTCCTGTCATTAACCATGTGGCCGCGGTGGCTCAGTCGGTAACGCGTCTGACTACCATGCTCCAGGTCCCGGGTTCGATCCCCGGCCGGTTCAAATCCGGGAACTTTTCTAACGGTGGAAGCGGCCCCGGCGCCTACCCAGCGTCGAATAACATGGGTACCTGGGGGAAACCCTGGGGGGTAAAGGCGGTCAGGGGCGTGATGCTGATCACATCACCCCCACTCACGACCGGATCAAGAAAGTGTGGGGCGTTACCCCCACACCCCCTATACGCCTTCATGGCGTGGTGCTATGCACAGGGGAACACTTTACCTTTTTTACCTGTCATTAACCACAACTTGTTTCCTTTTTGAAGTGTTGATGACAAACATGGGTCTCTGTGCTTTGAATTCATCTGGTGTGTAATACATGTCAGTATTGCCAGTAGTGACCCTTTTGTATGCTGTAAATGCTTCATATAATTTAAGGAAATCATTCTTGGACATGTCTAAATTATAATTTTCTCTAGGAAATACCTCATTTCTGCCATTTTTAAGATATATGTTCTTGATGTTGCAGTTATCAAATCTACTTGAATTTTTTTCCTGATTATTGTGTCTTCCAGTCTGAAACAGAACCACCACAAAATCCGGCATGTCATATTGTATACTGGAGAATGAATTTGTAGCATCAAACTCATAATAAGTACCAGTTGCAGGCTTCTGTACACATTGATATGTATAAAATTGTAAAGGAATCTGTGGATTTTTTATTATATCTGCTTTGTATTTAACAGCATAACTGGCCTCATATTCAACAACTGGGATTCTTAGCTCCATAGTCTGAATAATGCATTTGCCTTCATCAGGTAGGGTATTAGGCAGAGCTTCCCCTGTAGAGTTTAATGTGCTGTACCTCATCAAAGCATTATTATCATTGGCAGCTCTTCTAAATGTGATTCTTAAACCACCCTTCCACATAATATCTTTGTAATCTGAGAAGAATCCTGGCAACAGGCGCATAGGGAACAGCACTGTGTGGCTTTTGGATATAATTTTATCACCAGCCTCAAATCCACCTATTTTGTAGTAAGAAGCCTCGGTTTTGGATAATTTTAGTGTGGCCAAAGCTGTGGAGGTAATGCCGGGATAATCTACTCTGTTTATAACAACACCATGTTTTCTGATCTCAATTTCAGAGAACAGATGCGGCACAAAATTGTCCACCAATCTTATATTTGAATTTGCCGGATAATCTGTACCATCGAGCTTTACAACATCAAATTTGATGTATAGATCTGCTCTGTGGGGGTGTATAAAGCCATCCCCTACATCAAGATCAACCTCAATTTCTGTGTTGGGTTGATTTAAATTTGCAAATGTCCTCCTGTTTGGAGGGAATGATTGTAGCTCATAACTCTCAATATTTTCCATTTTTTTTTGTATGTATTTTTATTTAAATATTAATCTCTATGATTGCAGTTGTTGTGGCTCCAGCAAAATCAACTAATTCTTCTTTTTCATTAGTGACCATCAATTCAATGTTATCTATTCTATTATGGCACACAGGAAAATATAATGTTGGGGATGGAGTGTAGATGATTGGCTCCATAAATTCAGAATTAGGTTTAAATGTTGCAATGATGCCAGTTTGTTTGTGAGTGCCTATGCCATTTGATTTGGTGATCATACCCTCGGCCACATTACAGTGAATATTCAGAGTCTCTATGGCTAAGAATTTGGGTATATTAATAGCAGTGTGTTTGATGGCCGGTTCAAGTTTTGTGTTGTTCTCAAAGCCTAACAGCTCTCCTATAGTACCCAGATCCACTGTTTCTGTAGCAGATACAATCTCTACTCTGTGAGTGACAGAATTTTGAGTTAATACTATACCTCTGGGTAATTGAGCATTTAGAGTGGACAGATTATACTGCCCTGGAGTGATGACAATTTTTTGATCCCCTACTGCAATTGTATTGTTGTGGTGTGTAATATTAGGGATCAAGTACATGCCATAAAATGCTCTGAGAGCTATTGTTTTGGGATATACTATCTCATCATGTAATTTGAGTTTCAATATTGAATTTTGGCTGGTGAGATGGAATACCCCCATGATGTTTCAGATACCACAAGGCTTTTTGAAAATTTTCAATTGATGGTTTATTTATTTGAGACATATATCTAAGAACAGATAAACACAAATGTCCACAATTAACATCTTTGAAGTTTTGAACACGGGCATTATTGTAATAAAGATTAGTTGATTTTAGATATTTTACTAAATTTTCAGGTGGGAACACCTCCAAATGAATCAAACACAAATGCCTCATTGTTTAAATATTTAAGATAACAGATCCAGTGAGTGCCCTGATTTTTGTACTTATCCAAATTAACAATGCCACACTCTTTGTTGAGTGGTTGTTCTGGTAAAGAATCAGACATGTACACACCTCTAAAATTTTTGATGCCCAGTGGCTTGATTAAAGCTTCAATATCTTGGTTTGTAAGCGGCTCTTGTTTTTTTTAAACTTATTCATGGCTCTCTTAACACCTTTGCCTTGTTTCTCCATGGCCAGGTTATGGCGCTTCAATTCATCTAATTCTGCCCTATTTTTCTTGGCATCTATTACTGTTTTTGCTATGGCAGCTGATCCCCCAGCCAAGCTCCCAACAGCCCCAAGTGCTGTTAAGATGGCCGGGATAGTAAATATGAAACCCCCACATGTGATTTTCACCTGGATTGTTGTAATTTTTTTAATTGGGGGTGCTAAGCAACAATTTCATACCATGGCCCTTGGCAATACAAGAATCTTTTTTCTTGCGCTGCTTTTTGGTTAATAGACTATCAACAGTTTTAAGAGATTTAAGACCTGCATAAGGTATTTGATACATAACACCCTTGGCCTTCATTCTAGGTTTATTATATACATATTCACAGCCCCCACACCAGTTTTTGTTTGGTGTTCATAGCTATGGTGGTCCCCAATGCTGCTATTTTTTCACTCAAAGAAGCATCTTTGCTTACAAATCTACCAAATGCAGCCTCTTCTAATTTTTTGTCTGCAACATGTCTCTTGTCAAGATCAGAATGTGTGTTGTATGCTATGTCATGGTCTCTGCAAGCAGCATCTAGGGGATTAACACCAGGATCACCTCTGTTTAATCTATGGTCCAATTTTGTGCCTGGACCACAATACTGATAGCCTGGAATGTGTAGTTCAAATGGCAGCTTGTTTATAATGTCATTAACCAACCCCCGACCCTCAGAAATATTCCAAAATTTAGGTGGTAGAGTATTAATAATTTTTATAAGATATCCAATCCCCTTAGTGTCATTCACTATAAAATTAGACAATTTTGTGCTTATGTCCATAATTCCAACCTTTTCATTGTAAAAATTGTGGTTGCCAGCATTTTCCTCCCCAGCTATCACCAATAACCTATCTACAAGTTTCCTGACATCATCAACCCACACAAATTCTTTAGTCAGGGTGTTGTATTGTTTGATTCCACTACCAGTCTTGATCTGTGACCATATGGGCTTGATTAAATTGTTGTATTTTGCTCCACTGCTAGACTTGACTCTTTTTTGTGTGGGATCATTGTTCTGGTATAGAGCATCTGATTTTATTAATATTTCTTTGTAGTGCTCATAGTCTTGATCTGTATAGCTGCCAGGCCTTTTCCTAGTCATCAGTTCCCACAATCCAGGTGTGCCGGGATATTTAACAAAAGCACCTCTTTCTCCAAGATGAGATTCTGAATATACAATTAGATCATCTCCCATAAATGTTACTCTGAAATTGCCAATTCTATGTATGATGCTACCATCACGCTCTGTGTCAGCATATAAGCCAAAGACCTCATCTTTGTTGTCTTTAGGTGTGCTTAAATATTTTTGAGCAAGAAGACCCAATTCAATAGGATCCTGAGTAGCTTCAATTCTTCGAGGAGCAACAGGACTAGGTGTATGAATACTGGAAAGTGGGGTGATTGGATAATCTAATATGTTCCTAGCAGCTACAGGTACAAGCTCTGTGATCAAATTTTGATTTTGCTCTGTAACAGTTTTGATATTTTTACCTAATTCACTAATAGCATCAATCATAGGCTGTTCTGTTTGTTTGTGTTGTTCATAAATTCCTCGGTTCTGTGATTTCCATCCCTTAAATCTTTTTACAAGATAATCTCTTAATTTAAGATCATCAATGATTGGCCTTTTCATGGTTATTTATATATGTTTCAATGTCTAGAAAATTGTTGATTTTATTTCTGTATTTGCCACTATTGGGTTTTCTTGTCATATCAATTGTGACAAACCCATAACTGTTTATATTCCAGCACCTACTGCAAAACTTGGAAAAATAATTGTAGCTCAAGTCCCCACCTACATATTCATCATGTATGTGTTTGAGGTTGGTATGATCTTGATGAAACACACATATAAAATTGCTGTTGTCTCGGATCAGTTGCTTCGGTATTTTAGAAAAAGTCTGTGCCAGGTAGAAACAATCTATGTTTTTGTGTCGGCCCTGTGTAAAAAAATTTCTAACCTTGTTTTGATTATCCAGTATAATGTCATCAAACACAACAACAGAATTATCGAGACATTCATGAAGTGGCTTAACATAAGATTCAAAAGTGGCTATATCCAATCCATCATATAGTTTCATCAGCTGCTGATATTTTAATTGTTCCAAGCTCTTAGAGAAAACATACAAGTGCCTGTTTTTCCAGTCTAACCAGTTGGGTGCCAATAAAAAATTATCAACCATTAGTGTAGTTTTACCACAAGCCGATGGCCCAACAATAAGACATCTAATATTTTCAGGCAGCAACTTGCCATTTCTCTTAATCTGCTGTTCAGGTTCTGGCAGCCTTTTTATAACATCCCAGGTGCTCATATTATCACTTTGTCTGCATCGATCCAGCTGTGTTCTGGAAGTCCTAGCCATTTGACAAATAACTTGTTGCCTTTTGTGCGGATGATTTTTTCTATGAGATATGTGTCAGGCTGTTTAGTTTTGGTGAGTTCTTCTTCATAGAATCTGCCTTTGAGAATTTCTCCTCGGTGATCTTTTATTATATATGTGTTAAGGGTCCCAGGTTTAACTTGAACCACTGTAAATAATTCAGTGCTCCAGTTTCTTGTAAAGCCTCTTTTGAATAAGTGCTTATATTTGCTGATTCTTACTTGATCACCCACCTTGTATTTGGCCTTTCTTGTTGTTGGCTGGTATCTAGGATAATAAACAGTCCTGATCAATTTTTGCTCATCAGATGAAGTTACTTCAGAGGGTTTCATGTTGATTGTGGAATGAACCGAGTTGTTATATTTATGTAGAAGTTCTGGAAGAATATTAAGCCATTTATAATTACCTTGAAGTGTAAATTGTTTATACATAAGATTTTTTAGGGTTTTGTTGAACTCTCTACAATTGAGGCTTTGAGATCACTGTAACTCGAGTTATGTTTTATTGACTGGCTTTTAATAAATTGTTGGAACACAGAATTATAAAATTCTTTGCCATTATCTGTTTGCAAATAGCGCGGTGATCTTCCACTCTGATTGATGATTGTCCTGAAGGCTTCTGTAACACATGTTCCAGTCTTGGATTTGAGTGGCACAGCCCAGGGAAATTTTGAAAATGTGTCTATTACAGTAAGTAGATTCTTGTAGCCCTTGTTGATTTTGTCTAAGTTTTTCAACTGTCCACTTGCCATCTCAATCAAGTCCCCTTGCCATAAATCATCTATGCCTTTTGTGACTACTGGCAGTCTCTTATAATTATGTCTGGCTTGTCTGTGTAATTCATCAACAATAATTTGTCTAGACATAATATGAAAACAAGAATATTGCAACTATGGGGTGTTCAGCAGCTGATACTGCAGGATTTTTTAAATACAGTTTGTCTCCTATTTGTATATTAAATTCCAGAGATCCATCATCTTCAGCATAAAATGTTTCTAATGTATTGGGATCTGTAAAATCCTCTAACTCTACACTGGTGATTTTTGGTTTGTTGTCAGCATTTGTTATTGATAAGGTGGGGTAGTGGTGTGCCTGTGGTTGAAGCCAATATTTGATCTTGATTGGTCTCAGTGTGCCCCCAACAAAAAACTGGTAATAAAATTGTGCAGGGGACAGCATATATATTTTGCCACCTGGTGTAAATGGTGAATCATATTCTTTGTTGGGGATGCTGTACAATTCAAGAATTACTGTATGTTTAGGATTCTCGATTATGCCTGTTATTTCTTTTTCTGCTGTAAGCAATCTGCTTGTTACAGATTCAAGATGCTAATTGATGGTCCTAACAACATCATCATGGCCTGGCTTGATTTTTATGTCCACAACAAGTTTCTTGTATTGTTGCACAATCTCTTGAAGCTGGGTGGCAAAAACAGACAGAGCATTTGCTTGATTGGATTCCATGGTCCCTAGCTGTTGCTTGATATTAGCTACAATTTGTTGCAAATTTTCAATAACTGCCAATTTTGAATTTGAGCAGTAAGATCATGGACCTGTCTTCTGATATCCTCAAACAGGGCATGCAGTTCATTAATATGTTGATTAGTTGGTAGAGTGGCCACTGTCTGAGTAAGTTGTTTGATCTCTGTCTGGATATTCTTGATATCTTCTGATTTCAATATGCGATTCACTGCCCTCTTAATATTTTTAAGTTCCTGTGATGTAGGCAGATTTGTTACAGTATTTTGCAAAGATTCAAGTGCCAATTTCACATTATTTAATTCAGAAGCATCAGCCACATTTTGCATAGCATTTTGGAGCAGGGCTATATCTGCCTGAGTGGGTGTTGATTGTTGTAAAATTTCAAGTTTTGTTTGGATATCATCGATCAAGTGATGAAAATGAGATAGCTCAGATTCAGTGTTGAGGTTTTCAAGCTTTGTGATCTGTTGCTGGACACTGACAAGTGTGTCTACAATACCAGGCAGGCGGGATTCTAGAGATTCTTGTACTTTTGTCAAATCACTTTGCACTGCTGCTATTGTACCCTCAAGATGGGTTATGGTACTTTGAATTTTTCCAAAATCTTCATATGTTTCAAGTTGCAGCTTAATGTTGGCAACACTCCGAGTTATTGCACTCAAAGCATCAGAAGATGGCAAGTTGTTCATAAAATTTTCAAGTGTCTCAATTTTTCCTTTAACCTCGGCTATGGCATTGTCCAAGGGATCCAGATTAGGTATTTGGAGTGATTGAATCTGTTCTTTTAGAGTGGAAATCACTAGATCAAAATCTTCTTGTGATTTTATGCTTTTGACAATTGTTTGGAGCTGTGCCTGGACATTATTTATCTGCTCTTCCAATTGCTGTTTCAATTGCTCAGAGTTGGTGGCCTGGGTCTTAAATTTGGCTTGAAGAGCTGCTACAGCTTCTTCTAAACTTTGAAAATTATCCAATGTTGCCAGATCAGTATATTTCTGAAGCAGCACTTCGAGTTCAGAATTAATTTTAAGAAGAGGGTCCATGCATTGTGGTTGTAAATTTGTAATTTCTAGTTGAAGACTGGCATTGAGTGTGGTTTGTAAAGCTTGTAAATCACTTCTTAATTTCTTGACTCTGACATCAAGCATCAAAATCTCATCACTGTGATCTTCATGCCTTGTATGGCCAAAAATATCATTAGGCATTTTTGTTTTAGTGGTTATTTATTATTGAATATCTGATTCTTAATTCTATAAAAAAAGGTATAAGCTTGTCATATGATCCCGGGACCTCAATATATAAGCAGTCACCAGCAGAAACAGTATATACAGTGCCAGAAATCATGTTTGAGTGCTTAATTCTATAAATATTTCTCCCCACTGAAATCTTGACATTACCCTCAGGGGTTGTAATAAATTGCAATTGACCACCTACAGGTAATTGGTAATGATTTAAATTATTGTTAAATATGTACAATGTTTTACCTGTTTCATCATCAACATCTGTAAGTATGCTGTTCAGATGAATAATTAACAAAGCACTTAGTTTAGATATCATATCAGAAGAGGGTTGTGCTGTTGGCAGGTCCATAATAGCCTGTTTTTTGAACCCAAATAAGTTCATAGGCATGTTTATTTATTTCAAATCATGCTCTGTAATTGGGCATTGATTGCTACTTCTCAAATCACAATGACCCCATGGTAGAGTATGTATGCCACATGATAAAATGCATCTCTTGTCATCATGTGGGTCCAGAGCCACTTTTCTTACAATATTGCTAGTCAATAAGTGATTCACACTCTGAATTCTATTTCCTGATGTTCTGATTGTGCTACATAATTTTAGGCAATTTTTGTAATCCTCAAATTCAAGCTCTTTGTCAACAGTTACTCTGCCAATGCCCTTGGCTTTTTTTGCAACAGCGCCACTACATGTTTCAAAACTGTACATCTTGGCCCTTAATCCAGCAAATGCCACAATAACATCACCAAGTGTCTCATCTCTTAACTTGCCAGGCACCTTTTTGTTGTGGTGTTTAATTTTTGAATGTTCAGTGGTATCAAAATATTTAAACAATTCAGGCTGTGCTATATCTTTATAAACATCTTCTGTTTGAATATCAAGAACAAAACTATCTGTGTCCATGTACATCAGTTTTACACAATCACCATAAAAAGGTTTCAACACATCATAATACAATTTTAACATGTGTAATTTGGCCAATTCCAATATCACAGCCCCTACATAAATAGGCTTATCAAACTTAATATTTGTTTTTTTCATGTTGAAAAGTGCCATATTCTCATCATAAATTCTTCTGTAATTGAAGTTGGGCTTTGCAATCAATTTTTTGCTCCGGCTGGGGTCAGTAATTATTTTAACATCAATATGTTTTCTGACATTTTCAATTGTTTTGCCATACACTGAATTGACCATCAATTTAAACAAGGTCTTATCAAATTGGCTCAATGCAGATGTTCGAAGCTCTGTGTTTGTATCAATATATGGTTTCAACCATCTTGAGTGCCTGAACCTCAAAACTTTTCCAACTTTGGTCACTTGAACACCATGATTCATCAGGAACAGGACATAATCCTGTTTCGGCTCTAGAGTCATCATCAATTTCTTCTGTTTAGAGTCAGGTGAACACTTAACCTCGGGAATTGGGGGCAGATCAGAAAATGTGTTGTGTAAATCATCAGGAATTGTCAGATCAACCTCTAAGAACAGGCCATTGTTACTGTCATCAAAATCCTGAAGATCTTCAATATTAAAATCTTCGACCCACTCAAGCCCTGCATATGGCAATTTTTTCATCATGGCATAACCATAGAGGCTGTTGGCATCTACATAAAGTATATAATTTGATGGCAGTGCTGGGTCATAATCAGGAATATATTTGTTATTTGCTCTGGCATATCTCTGAGAACATTGCACCATGCCTCCTGTTATACATTGCTCCATAAACAGATACATGTCCTGATCCTGGATCAGATCCAATTGCATTTTAGTGTTTAAAAACATTGCAGACCATGCTAGGCCCGGAGCACTGTAAAAATATATTGGATCCAGTTTATAATTTTGCATGGAAGATTTTCTGAATGCCTGCAATATATCAGCTAAGAGGGTCACATCAAGTTTTAAATATGCCTTGTGATAATCACCAAATGTCTGGCATTTTAAATTGTTCCACATCAACTGGGCATGGTGATAATCTTCATCAGTGATTCCAGATCCTCTGATTTTGCTGTAAAACTCTTGTTGTGGTGGCAGAGAACACTCATCAAATTTAGAAAAATCTGTAACATAATCATATGGATATACACCCTTCCGCCTAATTAATTTCAGGTCCTGATTTGGAAACAAAGCACATGTGATTTTGAATTGATCATCAGATAATTGAGTGGCCAGTGTAGCCAGGCTAGCCGATAAAATTCTGTATGAATCAAGAAATCTTAAGTGAATAGAAACACCATTAACTTTAATTATTTTGCTAATGGCAATATATTTCTCTTTATTTTCAGCTAAAATAATTAAATTCTGCTTGTCAAACCCCTCGTACCTGATCAAATGATGAAAATCATAATTGGATGCACCATGGCAAAATATAGGGACAAATTTTGGTCTCTGGATCTTAATATTACAGCTATTACACAGGGCCATTAAGAATTTACCATCTGTATGGGAATGGTGTTTCACCTTGATATTTGCATCTGAAAATTCAAAATCACATACCGGGCATTTTTCTGCATTGTTGAAATCTTCAATCTGTTTCTCTGTTAAAGGCAACATGGGTTTTGATTTTAATAAGACATTAGATGCTATGTCATGACACTCATTTTCTATTCTATCTGCAAATTCTTTGATGGCATCTGCTCCCCTGTATAAATATTCTTTACTAACCACACCACCCTGTACAACCACATAATAAAAGCTGGAAGGTTCATGTAATTGATATGATGTAATTGAAGATTCCTCAGGGTCTAGGCTGCAGAATGCAAGGGGTTTGAGATTTGATTCAAAATCACAGACTATATATGCTGGGTGTTCCAACAGGGCTTCAAACCTTTTGAATTTTGCATTTTAACTTGGCATTGGCGTCACCATATGAACAGGTTTATGGTTGCCACAGTATTTCAGATGCTCAATTAACTTGTTTTTAGCAATTTCTGCATTCTCTTCACAAACACCATTCACCATTTTTCTACCATCAAATACAGACAAACATCTTCTGCACAACTTGAATATTTTATGAGTTTTGTCTGGTTGTGTTCTGACTAAAGCTTCAAGACTGTGTATCAGAGTGTAATGGCATGTGCTATCCTCTTCAATTAGGAGCAGATCAATCGGGACAGCAGAATCATCATCAAGTGTACTGATTCTGAGAGGATCTATCAAGCAATTGTCACGGCCAGTAGAACAAGTAAATACATTAATAGATAATTGTTTGCCATTGATGTGCCTGGCCTTTTTTTCAAATTTATCAATATTCTGAACAAGCATTGGATATTCTAAACCCTCCATTGCCTCATCAAAATCATTTTCATGTTGTTTATAATAAGTTATTCTCTCAGGATGCCTTGAAACTGGATACAAAGCAGCTAAAATACACCACAAAAAGCATTTTTCATCATTATTTTCTATATTAACCACGGCTGTTTTGTTTTTGATATTGGCAGGTAATGGCACATAAGTGGAACCTTGTAATGGGTTGAATTCAGAAATATTAACATATAACTTGTGTGAAGATCCGCATAGGCTCCATCCAGACTCTTTTGCTGCAAATTCAGAGTGTTTAATATTCAATTGATCTATCAAACTGCTTATTATTTTGTCTGAATTTGCATTTGAATATATACCGGTACAGTTTCTGTTATGTGGGGCTGTGTAAATTTTGTGCCATTTGGCTTCTTATATTGTGTAAACAATTTGAGGGACAGCTTATAAGAGCCATTTTGTGCATTTAGAATTGCCTGCACATCAGGATTTATACTGTTCAAAAAAGTCTTAATACCACATCTTGGCTCTGATACAAAACGGTGATCCCTTAATTGGCCGTTAAAACTGCTATGGATGGGTTCATAGCGTGGCTGCTTTGCCGGTCCAGCATTAACAGGTGTTTCATGCTTCCTTTTCAGACCAGATGTAGATGGTTGAGGGGGCAATGTTGATAACTGTGCAGAACAAGAGCCCACATGTCTATTGAAATATGCCTTGCTAAATATTTTGTGGCATTTAGGACATATTTTAGTGGGAGTTCTATATTTGCCTGGGTCACAATTCTTTTGGTGTCTGGCCCAATTTGGGCTGGATATATTTTTATTACACTGATTGCAATATTTTTGATTTGGCATTTTTGTTGTTGGTTTATTATATAAGATTTCCTGGGGTTCAATTCAAAATTTTGTACTTAATATATATATATATTTTGTTCAGCTGTGTGCTTTGTTTATTTCTTGTGTATATTTAATATGTTAATATTGTTAATTTTTATTCTCAGTTTATTATATAAAATTTTTTGGGTTTTAAACCAAAACTCTATGCTTATTATGACAGGTTGTAAAGCTAATAGCCCACAAGTGGAAAAAGAGAATAAATATTGATCTACACTGACCTTCCGCAAATGCCTGCACAGACATGCATGTCCTAGAAAGGCAATGACCTATCGCTGAGTGTTATGTATTGATTTTTGTATAACAGGCTGGGACAGATATAAGCCTGACTCTAAATAAGAGTGGATTACAACAAACAAGCTGGATGCAACAAATATCAGATTTTTTATACAAAATATAAGCCCTTTTTGTTCAATATACCAGAAATATATTTAATATGAATAATAATAAATGTTATATATTAAACCAAACAGGCCTGTAAGTATGAGCAGCACTGCAACAACACACCCTTACTCTTCAACAACTCTCACAATACTGGCTGATATGCAATGCAAAATCTCTTTATATAGCCTAAACACAGACCGCATTGAAAACATCTGAAACAATAAGCCAATCAGAATATAACACATCATCACATTATGTCATAACCAACCAATCAGAAAACAACACATGTCTAATAATTTTTTGCATAATATTAGGTAATAATTTGTTGCAAAACATGATGCAATATAAATAAACCAGAAATAGACCACAAGTGGACCGGAAGTGTACCGGAAGTAGGCAAACCGAAAGTGGACCGGAAGTGGACCGGAAGTAAATATGTGTGTGTATGTGGATGGGTGGGTGGGTGTGGCTGGGTGTGGGTGTGTGTTAATACGTTTGGCCTAGTTTTAGGTGTGGGCAAAAAAAATATCAAGAGGGGCATATTTTTAACAAATTTATGGACAACAATCTCACAGAAGTGCCTTTTATAAGTGTAGGCAAATCAATCTGAGGGGGGTCATCATTTGTACACTAGGATTCAAAATTCTTAGAATTAAGAGCATATCACACTTGAAGAATTAGGGAATAAGAGCATCTTGGCATAATTTTAAGTGTGGGCAAATCGGGCTGTTTAATTATATGAGCTCATCATTTGTACACCTGTAAGTGGTCCTGGTTGTACCACAAATCACACTACTAACACGGTCCTCTACTTTCACTGAAAATGTGGAAATATACAGATCTTTTACTGAGTAACTTCCATAATATCAAAACATAGTTGTGAGGTATTTTTAACTGTTGTATTGTTTGGATTAGGATATTAATATCTACATTATCATAAGCTGCGCTTACATCTAAGAATGCAGCTATTACAATTCTGTTTCTTTTCAGTGAGTCTAAAATATACGAGGAAAGAGTGATTAATCCGTCTTGGCATCCTAATCCCTTTCGAAATCCTATTTGTTCGAACTGAAATATATTTTGGTTTTCTAAAAACCATTCACCATTCTATTCTTTTTTGTATCAGTTTCTCAAATATCTTTCCTATAACTGACGTCAAAGCTATAGGTCTATATGATTTACCTACTTGAGGGTCCTTGCCTGTTTTTAAAATTGGAATAATCAACTGTTTGGACCAATCTTCTGGTACTTTTCCATTATTTAAGAATTTATTAAAAATTGTGCACATCGCCGTTAACGCTACATCTGGAAGGTGATTAATCATCGAATAAGTAATTCCATCCATCCCTGGAGCAGATTCTTTACTGTTGCCGATGATTTCATAGATTTCCTCTTTTCAACTGGAGTTGCAAAACCTTTCGCCGAACGTAGTTTTGATGTGTAACTACATAATTCATTTGGCGTTTCATTTACTCTGTCTGACACTGTAGGTATGAGTTTCTGAATAAATTCAGTCTTCCAATTTGATTTCAAAGGGACCACATTTGCTGTACGAGGATTTTTGAGCGACCTAAACTTATTCCACACATATCCTAATTTCATGCTTGGGAAATGTTCACAAAATAATTTCAATGATTTTCTTTTTGCTTTTATGCATAATCCCTTTGATTTGGCCACAGAGCGTCTGAATGCTATCCAGTTCTCCGGGTTTGGTTGACGTGAGTATATTCTTGCCAATTCGACTCTATGTAGTTTTGCTTCAGCACACTCCTCTGTCACCAGTATATCTTTGGGAAGTGTTGCTGACTACTTTTTATCACCCTGGGACAACTCAAGTCCATCGCAGCCGAAATGGTTTTTACAAACTCCTCATATGTAATATTATCAGGTTTTAATCCATCATTCTCTGAGAAATAAATATTTAAAAGTTTAGTATAATTAGACCAATTAGCTTTGAATACTTTCCATTTGCGAATAGTTAATATTCTTTCATTTGTTGCATGGCAATAAGCCAGATAAAAATAACATGGATAATGATCCCTTGTTCTCAAGTCCACATCGGCTTCCCATGTAAAGTCTGCACAATACTTTTCTGAAATTAGTGTTAAGTCTATAGATGAGGATTACTTCCATTTCTAGGCATATGAGTAGGTGAACCATCATTTATTATAGTTAACTGTTCCGCTTCCATCCATTCAACAAGAGTTCGACCCAACTTATCTGCTGCCTGTCGATCCCACAATGGGTGGTGGCAATTGAAATCTCCAGTTATGATGAATGGAGTCTTGAATGAACTAATCATAGACCTTAAATGTTTCACTGCAATTTTTTGCGATGTATAGGAAGATGGTATATGGATCGAGATAACTGTAAATATTTTATTCAAAATTTGCACTTGTATTCCCACTACTTCCACCCGATATTCTCGAAGAATCACTAAATTGGGATTAAATGATATGGGTTTGAATGCCAGACTTTCATGTACAAATATACACACTCCTTTTCCGCCTTTTTGATTAAGTACTGCGTGATAATTTTTTATTTCAATTGAAACTCTTCCATCCCCCCATACTTCACACACACATATAATGAGAGGATGATGCTCTTCTATTAGTTTCATGAGTTCAAGTTTTCTTGAAGGAAACGAGCATAAATTCCATTGCACAAACAAAAACATATTTTGCATGTAATAAATTACTGATTATTATATTTAATGTTGAGCATCTTCATATGATTCAGTGGCCGCGGTCCATGCTCAAGGTCCCGGGTTCGATCCCCGGCCGGTTCAAATCCGGGAACTTTTCTAACGGTGGAAGCGGCTCCGGCGCCCACCCAGCGTCGAATAACATGGGTACCTGGGGGAAACCTTGGGGGGTAAAGGCGGTCAGGGGCGTGATGCTGATCACATCACCCCCACTCACGACCGGATCAAGAAAGTGTGGGGCGTTACCCCCACACCCCCTATACGCCTTCATGGCGTGGTGCTATGCACAGGGGAACACTTTACCTTTTTTACCTTTACCTTCATATGATTCAAGCTCTCCAATAAGTTTCAATAACTGTGAAGTAATATTTGCACAGTCGACTAGAATATTTTTAATTCTCTGAAGATTATCATCCACAGTTATGTTCGACGTTAGTTTCGCCATAACTTGTAACAAACTAATCATTATTTGCTTTTGAGAGTCATATTGTGGGATGCTAGTCCGTAATTTTCGTTTTTCCGTTGTTGTCACTGACGTTGGACTGCTTTGGGAATTTAGTAAAATATAATCTGGTCTTTCTTGTTCGTTTTGGGTTTGAGGATTGTCACACGGCTTTAGATTTTGCATACCTTTATTTTTCATAACTTATTTACTTTTAAATATCTTCCCAAGTCTTCGATCAGCATAACTATTGTTCATGTTGTAAAGATGAGGTTGAGAAGATTTCCACGAATATAAGTTTCTTGATGTCCCTGATTCCTCATCTCTTAGTGTGGCCAGCACTTCATATCTGTTACCTGTTGTAATTGCTGAACTTGGAGCTTGTACACTGGCGAACTTTTAAAAAAGGTCTCCCTCCTCTTAGTTAGATTGGAAGCAACAAACAAAAACCGATATTGAATTGGAAACACTCCAGCGTCAATGCCGAAACTCTATGCAAGATAAGGAAGAGCTGCACAGCTGTCAGAAGAGCAATGTTAACCATGAGTCATCAAGGAATTAGCACAGCGTTTCCTTCTGTGGTCATTCGGCCTCGGAAGAAATATTTGTTGTCCATTTTGAGCTCTCAAGAAATCAGGTTCTGAGCTGGCGATTTATTTCCTTCACGAATGAAAATAGGTTCTTCATTTTTTCGTTTCTTGTCTCTCTTTTGTCATTAGCTCTAAAACCAATATAAAAAGAGAACGAGCAAAGAAGGTCGTTTCTCTCGGCACGTGACAGGCATATGTGGTAACTTTGCTATTTTTACGACCATATTATATCCCTCCTGTTTACTTTCAACGATAAGGACGAATGTTGTAGTGGCCAGAAAAAATGAACGAACACAATAAGCTCTTAAATATTACCCACGCTTCGAAAATAGATTCCGGCCCCAGTGGCAGAGTGGTTACCACATCACGCTACGACGCCAAGGGTTCCGCCTTCGAATCCTGGCCTGGGCATGGATTTGTGTGTCCATTCATCAATTTCATCAAATCATCACTCATCCCCATATTTGATTGAGTTTGATTGATTGAGTTTGAGTTTGAAGTCCACTTTATGCACAAAAAGGCTAATCGGGACTGGACCTACAGTTTAATGTGGGATCCGAACCACTATGTGCCTCCACCGGTTATCGAACCCGGGAACCCTTGATCACAAGGCGACGATGCTACCACTGCGCCATCGGGGAGGCTTCCCCCATATTTGCAACTTAGCCAAAAGTGGCGCAAGAAGCGAAGTAAAATAAAGCAAATCAATCAATCGAACATATGGTCTCCGGTTTCATAGAGCAGTATGCAAAGCACTCGCTCATGAAGACCCTCAAAATTGAAATAATAAGTGGAACAAAAAACCTGATATTAGAGTATTTTAAGAGTTTAGGCAGATTAACAATTCACGTCAACCTACAACAATTTCACCTGTATTGTGTGATATATGGTTCTACCCTAATATAATTGAACGTGCTCTTGCGGTAATAGTTAAACATTTCCGTCTTGCAACACACAACCTCGACTCGGCACGATATGTGCATTTCCTTGCCCCTTTTCTGTATTATTTTCTATTTAGGACATATTACGTTGCCTTTTTACCTCTTGGTTAATCCGTGGCGATGAGAATGATTGATCAATTGATAACATGGATGGGATGGGGCAAACATGCCTTAATCATGGTTCGAACTTAAGACCTCTGTCTTCAAAGCACGTTACAATCTGCCACGTGTGTCTTTTCATCTCCAGTCACCATTAATTTGAATAGGTAGAAAACGACGTTACTCAAACAAATTGTATAAATAATTTCCATGACCATAAACATTTGTTGCACTTGTTGAGAGAAATCCATACCCTCGTAATGTTATAAGTAAACGTCAACCTAGTTGATGTCCCAGGAACCTTTCCTTGCACGAAAATCACACTGTGTCCACAGGATTTACGACTGAACGCTTACTAAAGTATTAGAAATCTGCATCCCCATTTCCATTAATCGTTCACTCTTCGCATATTTTGAGGTCAGCTAATTCGAACATACGACCCTAAGACAGCTATACACTGCCAAAAAAACTGTAGTGTCAACAAGGTAATTACTGTATATTTATATATTTTATTTTTGGTAATGGGATATTTTTCCCTTCAGCTTCTTATTTATGTTTGATTTGGTTTATTTTACTTCGCTTTTGTGCCACTTTTGGCTAAACGCGACGATGAGGATGAGCTATGAAAAGATGAAATTGATGAAGGGACAGTCACAATGAACACCGAACGAACACAATGCCAAGGCAGTGTTTAAGCAAGCTGTATTAACCACTCTACCACGGAGGCCGGAATCCTTTTTAGTTAGGAGAAATCGTTCCTTGACAGCGAACTAAGAACAGTTAACATGCGTCACGTCAGAGTTCTAATATTTAAAATTTATAACAATCAATTGGGATTTACTCTTAACCAATTTTTGCCTACATAAAAACTTCCACACAGTTAAGATCGTTTACACTACGGACAACAGCGTTAAAATCTATCCTTTAAGGAATGATTAAGCACACTATGATGACGGAAAATAATAATCCACATGGCTATAGTGATGCATTACATCGGTGAAACATTAATTTTCGTTCAGGAAGAAATATTGAAACACGCAGGGACACAACGACCAATTGATTGATTTATTTTACCTCGCCTTTCTTCCACTTTTGAGTAATCACATAGATAAGGATGAAAGGTGTGTTAAGACGATATGTGTGAAAGGCAATCACAAACGAAAGACACAGCCCAAACTTCACAGACCATTATACTGGCCTTGTGTCTAGACGCCAGATCCTCGTTAGTCTACAAAATACACTCCATGGTCACAATGACGTAAGCATTTGTAGAAGAAATTTTGTATATCATTCTCCCCCCCCGCAAGAAACGTGAGCTAAACTATTGCGCATTCTGTGATATGTTCATTACTTCTCAGGAACCACTCGCGGCCTTCAACTAGGTTATCCTGAAAAAAAAAACCTGCTGGTTCAGGGGCAATATCTAAAGAATATTGTCACATACGCAGAATACAAAACATTTCTATTTTCTCATTTCTACTACAACCCTGTCGAAAAAAAAGGCGGCTGGAGCGTGGTGCTGATCGTATCTCCTCGAAAATGGACGAGCTCAAGAATATGCGGTGCCCTATTACCACACCCCTAAATGTGCCTTCATGGCACGTTGCTATACACACGAGGAACTTTACCTAACCTTTACTACTACTAACTACTCATGCCAGGAATTTTGGTATTTTTTTTACTTTTTTATTTGCCCATTGCTAACCTGATTCATTCCCAGCCATAACAGCAATTAGTCCATGCAATAAACATACGCCAAACTTAAAAAGAAACAGGTGTTGGTTCCCGCGCACACAAACACATACACACACAGAGGGGGGGGGTGGTAGGAACACAAGAATCTTCCACAAACTGTCCATATCATGCCTGACAAGACTTTAACAGAAAGCTTTCCGGAAACAAGTTTAGGTGCCCATAGGGTAGTGATGGCCTTGTCTGCAACTGCCTTCCCCCACTTTCTTATCCAATACAGGAGTAATGAAGTGTTTCCAACTACCTTCCAATCTAACTAAGAGGAGGGAGACCTTTTTTTAAAGTTCGCCAGTGTACAAAGGAAAAGACTGCTTTAGTTGTTTTTAACTCTGGGAAATGTTGTAGTATATTTGCATAAGAATGATCGTCTCTTTCGGTCATAAATGAACTACTAGAACTAACTTTTCTCTTTGCTTCTTGATATGAACAGCCCTCATATGCTATCACCTTCTGAATTTCTCTTTCCTCTTCCCACTTACTGCACTACCTCTCAGTTGCAAGATGATTTCCTGAGCAATTTATGCATTTAGGTACTGCAGCACATATATCATCCTGTTCATAATCACCGCACCTTGGACATATCGCTTTGGACTTACAAACATCCTTTGTGTGAGAGAAACGGAAACAATTCCTGCACTGCATCACAGATTTTATTTTAGGTTGTACCTGAAGTATGTTACTGAGTAGCTTTACATGCGAGGGCAACCTTTGTGATTGAAACGTTACGCTGATCAATTTGGTCGGTTTGAATACAAATTCCCCATTTTCTTGATAAATCTTTTTTTCATTCTTTCCATTTTGATTATTGGAATATTTCTCTCAGCCTCTGCTTCATCTTGTACTTCTTCTAAATTTATATGTAACGGTAACCCATATATTAGTCCCATTCTGTGTAAAAGACTCTTCGGGATTTTGACATTTACCTTATATTTCTTCTGAAATTCTTTGTTCAAGTAAAAGTTATTTGCATCATTGGATGTTAAAAAGAAACCTTTGCACGATTAGGACCCGATGCCTTAACAAAATTCACCTTAATTCTAGCTTCTCTTAAGTGACTACCTAACATAATAGCACTAAAGCTACCAACATTGTGTTCCACGCCTTCAACAATAACAATATATGGGCCATCGTGCCCAGGATAGAATAAGTCATTTTTATTCACATTGTCCTTTGATTGCATTGTACGCTCTAATACGTTTGCTTTGAAAATTTTTGGAGCATTTATAGATTCCTCCTTTTCACTAACTTTTGCTCGATTTAGTTTTGAGTTCTGACTTTTTGGTTGCTTAGCAACCAATTCAACATCCATATTTTCTCCGTCTTTATTTGAAGACGTATCCTTTTTTTACTTCCACTATTTCATTCATCTCCATTTGGACGTCCTCTCTGCTTTGATTAATAATTTCCTCGCTAGAAATTTTCCCTCGAATGAAATTTGTTGAATTTCTTACAAGCAGGAAACTTTATCTGGATGGCCCAGAGCCTTCCATGCTATCCAGATTTAACACTGATTTATCTTCTAAATCACAAGATTATTTAATATTAACTTACGTTTCAATAAATGTACTGTCTTGTAATAACACAGAACACTTTTACAATAAAAACGATGATTAAATCCACAATATAAGCTTGAATTTGTCTGCAACTATATATTACGCAACTAGCTAATATTTCACCACAGACTATTCTCCTCTTGTTTCCTTCAATTCTTAATTGTCGAGATACATTATATTTCTCACAGATCTACAACACACAGATGAATCAACTCCTGGCTTTGAAAAGGTGGATCAAACAAGGGTGACATCTACATAATAAGGAGTTTCAGCCCAGATACAATTAGGTATATATTGGTAAACTCAATGCGAAAATATTATCTACATCGTGGTTGTTTTCAGTGGCGTAGCATGGACATTTCGGGTGGGAACGCCAAGTCCGAAGGAAGGGTCGGCCCTTTCTTGCTTAATAACTTACTTATGGTATTAGTCGCCACAGGTATTGTTTATTTGCCTGGAGTCAGCTGCGTTTTCAATAAAACATCATCCATGCATGTTTTAGCTAGACAATTAGATGCCTCACTAAGCCACAAACGTTTTGAACTCTGGTGTTTTATACCTTTCTGCATGACGCAAGTCATTAGAAAACCTACCTGAATCCAAGCACCTTTGAACAACAGCAGACGTCATTGTTGTGGTTGATCCAACTACTCATTGATTTGGTTTATTTTACTTCGCTTTTCTACCACTTTTGGTTAATCGCGAATATGAATATGAGTGATGATATTGATGAAGGGACACTGACAAAGAACACCCGTGCTCACGCTGGGATTCGAACCAGGGACCTCTGTCGTCTTGGCACACTATGCAAAGCAGAGTGGATGATCCAAATATCGTACACTCTACTGACGTAACAGTGCCGATTAGTAATTCAGACCACTGTTTATTACATCTTGAGAATGCTGATAAACATTTTAAAATAATTTTGTCCAGAGACCATTCGATGTTAAGAGTTTTCAAATGAATGCTAAACATTTCCATTGACACAATATTAAGCAGTTAGATAATAACGAAAAAATACAATTAAAAAAATTAATAGTTTTGCGGGTTAAGTGGTAGAGCAGCAACAGGCTGAATTTCTACCACGAGGACTTCACCAACTTACTTCACAAAAACTGTGTTGATCTTTTAGTTTCTAATGCACATCGCTGTTCGTGCGATAAATCATACAATGCAGTGGCCATTAAGAAGCAGTATATTTGAGATTGGTAAAGTTACGTCAGTCAATATTGCGTATTGTAGCATCATATATCACGAGTTGCATGAGCACGAAGAGTGAAGAACAGGGTAGGAATTATACCGCTGTCGTCTGCTTCAGAAGGCAGGAAGGGTCACATGAACCAATCACGGCAGACCTCTCGTACGCTGGCGTAAGAGAGCCCATTTACGCGCGTGCTGTAGAAATGGAAGCTTTCCCTCCATAAAGGCAGCAAGGAATATAGGAGTCCTGTACGCCGAACCTGCTCGGCGTCCGGCCGGGAAAGGCATTGAAAAGAGATGCTAGAACGAGTGTTGAGAGTGGAGCGTTGCAAGCGGATCGCGAAAAATAGCTATTATAATGCCATGAAGGTCAAACATATTTGAAATTAGTCACGTTTTACTTTATAATCACAGCATTTTAGCATTTTTGAAATTTTAAATCTGGGAACGCCGGGCGTACGGGCGTACTATAACGCTACGCCACTGGTTGTTTTAACTAAATGTTTAGAGTGTATAATGACATGCAATTCTTTAGAGCTTGCCGTGCTTGTTGTTGTCCATGGAAACGGACGTTGCTAGGGAACTTAAAGAACGTTTATTTTCACCCCGAAAACTACTGTAAGGGAATTATGCTAGACTTTTCGTATTTCAAAAAATGAGCGTCAGAATTTATTACGGAGGAGAGGTAGAACTTTGATGGGAACGACGGAAAACATTTATTTTTCTATTATGTTGACAAATGTGAAAATGTCAATAGACGTAAATATTGTTTTCTCAATTTTATGTTGCTCTTGAATTCGTTTATACAAGAAATCTAACTATCTTGAAACAGTTATTGCTTACTCACTTTGTTATTACGAAAATAGACAATTTTGAATATTTTATGTATTTGTACCATATTAGAGCCCGTACACACACAGTTACTTTCAAAACTTTCCAAAAAAGCGAAACGTATATATTGGTAAACTCAATGCGAACATATTTACATCGTGGTTGTTTTAATTAAATGTTTAGAGGTATAATAAGAAACAATTATCTAGAGAGTTTGCCGTGCTTGTTGTTCACCATGGAAACGGACGTTGCTAGGGAACTTACATAAAGTTTATTTTCACCCCAAGAACTACTGTAAGGGAATTATGCTAGACTTTTCGAATTTCAAAATACGAGCGTCAGAATTTATTACAGAGGCAAGGTAGGAATTTGAGGAGAATGACAGAAAGATTGCATTTCCAATTTAGTGTCGCTATTGAATTTGTTTATGCAAAACATCCAACTAATTATCTTGAAACTGTTATTACTCAGTTTATTAACAGGAAAATAGACAATAATATTTTGAATATTTGTACCTTATTAGAGCCCATACAGACATAACGTTACTTTCTCAACTTTTCAAATTAAAGAACTTTACACTTGTTTGGCTTCATCCAATAAAGCATGCAGACATTTTACCCCATCTATAACATGATTACGCCCACAACGTGGCCGAAGATCACGCATGCGAGCGTACAAGACGTGGCCAAAGGCCACGTCTAAAGTACGCGAGTCCGTAATATTAATCTTATCTCCAAGCGAAGAAATAAAACAAAACAAAAAAACTTTCTTTCTAATATATTCACTTCAAATATCACATTATTGCTATTATGATAATTACTTTAAATTTAATCAGACTATAACATTTCTTCAAATCTTATAACCTACTAGTTCTAGTGTAAAATCGAACTTGGTTCCTATAAATTAACAATTTCCTACGTCTGAGTGATGAGATTTTTCTCAGAATGTTTGAATATGTTCTTGAGAAGTCAAGTTAAATTTTGCTATTGTAATAAATTTGTGAGCGTCTTGAAAAATATGTAGTTTTTTTTAAAGAAATTGTGTAGATAAATCACTGTAGGGATGTTGAATATTGCTAATTTGAAACACATTTTCTTAACGTGATTTGCAAAAACTAATTTGAATATTGTAAACGGAAAATAAAAAGTCTCTCTTTAAATTTTCAGAACAATAATTCCAACAACAGCCTGGATATCGCAAACGCATTGTTCCCTAACGAGGGTTTCACGCCTTTAGAGGAATTCACCAACACCATTAAGTCAGTTTACAAGGGAGAAGTGGAAACCGTGAATTACCGAAAGCCAGAAGAGGCGGCAGCACACATCAACTCGTGGGCGGACAAGAACACTCGAGGCCTCATCAAGAAAGTAGTCTCGAAAGGTGAGAAACCATTTCTGTTCTTTACATTTTAAAGTATTGTCGTGTAATATGTTTTCAAAATTTAGAAAATTGTGACTTAGCCTTTTCTCAAGAACCTGTCCTACATGTAGCATATTTTTACATACAAAAATTTACAGAATGAATCTCGAGCGTGTCAATCTGACGAAACCCTATTATGAAATGTTTATATATTTTATCGCAACATATTTATTTCAAATATTTAAATGGCAATTTTCAATGTTTCGGATTAATGAGTTATTTGTAACTCAGTTAACCCTTTGTGGGTCGCGCGAGAAGAGTACGCCGATGGTCGCGCATGCTCCGAGACCTGGTTTTAAAAATGTTAATTAATGGTGTAAAACGCCAAATCTTCAATTATTGCGATTAGATCTTTTCTTTCAACAAATTAAGATTCTTTAAAACTATAAAAATTGAAATTATATTAAATTATAAAAAGGTACTCTTTGTTAATCGGGCATGGAACGGCATATCTGATTTTCCGTGAAAACTAGGTACGCCTATAGCAACGCATGGACTGAGACAGCGAGGGGCTTCAACGAACCCTCCCCAGCGGCTCAAATATCTTACTAACACTGAAAACAAGATCCTGGGATACGCGTAAAAGAGGAAGGTTGGAAAATCAGCTAGACAAAACAATCATTGATAAATAACTACCAACGCAGGGTTAAAAGTAATAGGTTAAAAGTAATAGGAACTCCCAGATGGCATAGTGAGTGAAACACTATGTAGTCGAAAGGTCCCGTGTTCAAACCCCGGTAGAAGCACATTATTGTACAGTGGCAGCTTTAATTGTAGGAGGACCAGTCTGACTTGAGGGGAGAGGGCAAAGCATATTCTGCTACCTTTCAAAATTACTCATGAAGAGCACATATTATGAAAATATATATAATTATGTACATATAAAATATGTCTTGTAAATCTTGTTAGTAAGGTGGACTTGGATAGTTAATATTTCGATTAATGATGACTGTAACTAGTTAGTTTTATGAAATTCCTTGCTGTAAATATATCTTTTGCTTTTTAAAGTGGCTAATACTTTTAGAGGTAGTTTTCAAAACTTTTCTAATGCAAGAAAATTGTACTTCGCCTAAAATGTTTTCAATGTCAAAGAAAAAAATTCTGCTTCTAACGCCAAAATCATTACTTCATTTTCCCATTTGTGTGTTCTAAATTAATTACTACAATTATCCTGGATATGTCACAGCTTCTTGGCTCAACTCTAAATTCAAGTCTAAATAGCAAAAGTGTATGCAAAGAAAGAAAAACATAATTTTCAAGTATGTAGATGTTGTATAACAATGCTAATGCTAATTTTATTATGGTTATCAGTAAAATAAAGAGAAGCGCTATTGTAATTCATGCATTGAAAAATGTTACAGTAAATACCTCGATTTTACGTTTTTATGGTAACCAAAATAAGAAAAATTTGAAATGCGCGAAAACTTAAAATTAAACATTTTTTTTATTGCGACCGTAAAGACTGAATGTATCGTATTTACCGGCATAGAAGACGCACTTTTTTCCTTTCAAAATATGTCTGAAAACGGTGAGTCTTATACGCCGATATTAAGTTTTTGATTGCCTTTCTGGAAATTTTCTGTTCTGAGTTCGGCTATTTCTTTCTTCCTCCCTTGCGATATGCGAGAGCATTCTATAATCACGTAGAGTTGATACGCATGGATGCGTACACGCTGTCAAAGTAAAAAGTTGAAAGTAGACATGCATATTACTTCATATTTGAAATGCTGTAAATTAATTCGGTGATAAAGCATTTTCCTCAAAATTGTGTACAAAAAAAGGGGTGCGTCGGCCAATACGGTATATTGTGATAAAATTTACAATCCGGGAACGTAAAATCTGGATTCCACTGTATACATGTTATCGATATGAACTGTAAGTGTACTATTAAAAGTAGTGGTAAGCTTAATTGAGTTAATTTCTCGATGAGTAACTGAGATTGCTACTGTTACTTACTCTTGTTGATTAAATTCCTCAGATTCATTTTCTCCGGAAACCGCCCTGCTACTGGCCAACGCAGTGTTCTTCAAGGGTCTCTGGAAGTCTCCTTTCGAACCAGAGTTGACTGTCGAAGAGAAGTTCTACCCCAACGGCAAGAAGGCAGCGTCCGTGAACGTCCAAATGATGAAGAAAGAAGCGAAATTCTTGTATGGAGATTTCAAAGATTTGAAGACCCAGGCTTTAGCTCTTCCGTATGACGTAAGTTACAATACATTCCATGGTAAATATTTATATTGCTTATGGCAACACTGTTAACCTTTGCTTCAATGTATAATAAAATACTCAAAATGCTGACTATGCCAGGATATATTGTAAAATAACACACTATAAACGTTTATAGTGTATTACGTTTATAGTGTTAATTTACAATAATATTTCTGAGTGTATTATTATACTCATACAGAATGTTCAAATTAACCCTAACTTCGATCATTGATTCAAAGTTCTTAGGTTAAAATTATCCAAAATTACAATTACAGACTTACAAATAATACTTAATTAAATTAACCCGATTGACTATGAGATCTGCGAAATTGAGACCGTATTGGGTAATGTTTTCGTCGTCACTGACTGATAGCGCATGTTCGGTGTAATCGCCTCTTTCCGAGTGTGTTGCCACTTTAATTTAACAACTCACGTTTGTTAGAGGCATTAACACTCGTCTTGGAAGCTAATGAACTGCTTGTAATTTAGTTACAATTGTCTTGCCTATAAAACTGGTGTGAATCTCGATGAAGAACTAGAAAAGGGAGTCTGTTTTTCCTGCACCTGTTGTAGGGAAGACCTTATTATCATCATTAGGGCATGGATAGTAGTTATGCACGTAAAAAAATATCTAAAATATGCACCATAAAGGTTCAAAATATGCAAATATGCTCTTCACCAAAACGCCTTACCTTTTTTAATGTTTTCTTTCAGTTACTGCAAAAACCCTCAATGTGAACAGGTATGTTCTTTTTTCAGCGATTTAGCATGTAATAAGTGTAAAAGTTGCAGTTCTGAATTCTAACACACGCTCATATTTGATTTATACTTCTGTTCTTTTAAATGAAAGAAAAATTACACTTCTTACATATCATAATTGCACTTGATTACAACATGATATCTCCTGTTTTCGGCTATAATATTTATATACTCAGAAAAACTCGCTCTACTTCACAAGATACAATTGGAGAATATTTTTAGCTTTAAGGCAGCAGTATCTGACACAAGTTAAACATCATCCATTGTTCATTGCATTGTTGCTCTTTCTCTCAAAAAGAGTAGTTGTTGAGTGTTCCTGCGAGAACAACGAAAGTCTTTCTTGTTTTGTGAAAGAAGGTGGAGAATAAACAGTAGTAGTGGAAGGAAATATGAAGTTATTTTGTTATGGAGACAACATGCCCAACACATAGACGTAAAAGACAATTGTAGTGGTGGTCTTCCTCATGACACGTTAGTAACGTCGTTGTCTTTCATTCATTTGGTCCCAGGTTCTTCACCCAGTGGAGGCACATAGTAGTTCGGATCCCACTTAAAACTGTAGGTCCAGTCCCGATTAGACAATCTGTGCATAAAGTGGGCTTAAAAAGTCACTCAAAAATTTAGTCAAACAATTTTAGTAGTAGTAATTGGCTCTTAAATATGCAAGAATTTAATACATATAGTTCGTATATACATTTATCAAAAAGCGTTGATAATATGCATTTACATAATATGCAATGTACATAACTATCCCTGTCCAAACCATATACTGTTGATTTGCCTGACGTAAACAGAGTATTCAAATAACTTCCATAATTTCATTGTAACAGAAAATAGAGTATTTAATTTCTTACACTAATAATTCTTTGAGGCTATTTCTGTTAATTATTAACGAATATATTTTTTTCTAGAATGATAAGTTCTACATGCTGATCCTTCTTCCCTACGAAGACACCAATGTGAATGAAGTCATTTCCAATATGACATCTGTTGAGGAGATCAAGAACCAAATGCACGAGACCACGGTTATAGTTTCCCTTCCAAGATTCAAGATCGAGAGTGACCTGAAACTAAACAAACCACTGAATAAGGTAAGGAGAAACACTACGTGAATACTGAGAAAAACAAAGTTGATGATAATTCTACCCATGGTGCATGGTGCCTTCCTGAATAGGGCAATTGAAGGCGCACGTGTTCCATGGTTTGTTAATCTTTTCACTATTCATCTTCATCACCCAAGGTAGAAAAAGGAAAAGTAAAGTTAATAACCAAATATTAGAAATTTCATCTTCACTATGGAGTGAAGAAATGTGTACTGTAAAAGAAATATACACTGGGGAATTGACTGTCTAAAATCGTCCATTTTCGCTGTCATCGAAACCATAAGCCTAACTTATGGGAGCAAGAGGGCACTCGTCCCCCAAAATTTTCAGGTTGTAATAAAATTACAAGTTGAGGGTATTTTTGTCAACTTCCTGGAACCCGATTTGAAAAGTACTGAAGAGTAATTTTTATAATTTTGCTAATATAAATGTTATTTTGTAAATTTCACTACTTATGGGATGGAAAATTTCGACTCTGCTGCCCAGTTAGTCTCAAGTCTGACTATACCCCTTACCCCAAAAGTAAGTCCCACATTACGCCAATGCATCATACTAGCGTTAAAAAATACTCATGGCAAGAATTATTGCGTTCAGTTATTATAAAATTTAACGGTAGAATACTGTATATTTTATGGTAATATCTAACAGTGAAGGTATGAGGAACATAAACTTTGCACACGTTGACTTTTAAATTGAATTTAAATTTAAAATTTAGAATTCAATTAAAGTTGTTTTATTATATTGCAACGACCATAAATATGCCTGAAATGTTAATCCATTTTAAGTACCTCGTCCACACACAGTGAGTTTACAGTGTGTCGTCTTGAAATAAGATTTCAGGCTTCGAAAACATAGTCGGAAAATATCAGCAGAATTTGGCGCAATTGCAACGTAAGGAAAATATACCATTTTCCACGTTTAAGTTTACCACCTTTTCAAATCTTTACCGGGTACCCGATCCAAGAAGAGCTTCAACTCCGAGCTGTACATTTACTTCAATTAATAGTAACAACAACGTTCGAAATTTGACCTCCACACGTTGCTTAATTGATGAATTGTAGCCCAGGTAATCCTGAAATTCTTTAGGCTGCAAAAACCTGAACTAGATACTTTGTACACTCATATTCAGTGTGTCCCACATTCAATAATTCTTCAGCCCTTTAGTGTGCCACTTTATGTGAACAGAAGGTACATTGCATACAACATGGGAGAAAAAATGGGGTTCTGATCGTCATTTTGAATCCCACGGCAGATGTATGTATCTTGCAAACACTTATCCGACATATCGAATATTTCAACCTGTGTGCAACCTATTTTAGTCTCTATTTGGAAATTTCGTATGTACACGTGTGTGTGTGTGTGTGTGTGTGTTAATGAACCTGTCATTGTATTCTCTTAATTTTTTTTTTTAATTTGTCAAATTCATTCATGTTATGTTATATATTTAATTTTAGTATCATACAGGTAAATATACGTATTGTAACTTTTAATCAGTTAGATGGTAGACCAGCCCAACGCTAAATCTCACTCTTTAGTAAATAAAAGGACTTCTCTATTCTATCTCACTCAAATACGATAGCAAACAAGCGTCAACAATATGTAAAGTAACAAGCAAGATTTAAGTTTGTCTGTATCTACTACCATCAAACTACAGTTAAAAAATCAGTGAGTTTTAAAAATATTAATGGGTATTAATGTAATTTCAATGATTCAGTGTTAATTCGATGCTCTAATTTGTAATCATTATATATATTTTTATCCTTGATAAAATATTAAAATATAAATAAAAAACCGCTCGCTCCCAGATTTTGTAAATTCATACATTATCATAATTTAATGTAAATTTTATGCTGACTTCTAAGAGTTTAAGTTTTCAGCTGTAAAACTCTATTGTGGTGTAATGAAATTTGAGACTTGTGCACTGTCCTCCTGAATTTCACTATAAATGATCTTGGTGCGAGAGTGCAGTACAAGTGCTGCTCTAACATTACCACGAGTTTCGTTTCGTAACTCCAAATGTGGGTCTAAACACAAAGTTTGAATATCAAAAATTGGTAAAAGGAAGAAATAGATATTCTTCATTGAAACTCACTCTGTGTTCCTCTCTTTTTTAATTCTTTTTTACATTGGAGATGCTTGAAGGGTTTTTAAGAAATGTAGTCAAATGTTTAAAGGTTGGTTAAGATGCATCTCTTGCTCCATTGGATTTAGCTAATTGTTTTCTACGAACCATTTCAGCTGGGCATCGTGGACGTTTTCTCAAGCAGCGCCAACTTGGCTGGAATCAGTGAAGCTACTCTTAGGGTGTCTGACGTCATCCAGAAGGCTGTTATTGAAGTCAACGAAGAAGGAACAAAGGCTGCCGCTGTTACAGGTTAGTCATAATTTCATACTAACTTGAAAAGCACTTCACCGAAATGTTAAATGTTATGTCCTTTTCAAGCTAATTTAAAATTGAAGGCTTTGTCCTGTATACGATGACGTAAGGAAACTTGTTTGTACCATATGTCTGAAATTTCGGAAAAAAGGACAATCTCTCTCTGGTTGCCTTTACCATGTTTGTGCTATACTTTTATTAAACTGGCACTCCGTGTTATATTTATACGTAATTAGAGCTACAGTTTTTGTCAAGTACTTCACATTAACGTAGAAATCTTCGCAGGATCTCGAAAAACTTGATCTAGAAGCTTTTCGAATTTGTTCCTATTGCACTTTAGCAATAACATTATAAACTTGTGGTAAAATACAAATTCTGGAGTTTCTCCAAAATTTTCGTTCGGAAGCAGGGGTAAGGAGAATTTAATCTACATTCACCACGAAATACGTCCTTCAAAACATAAGGGAATGGTAATGGAGGAAATCTGGGAGTGTGGAGGTTGGAGGGCAGATTACCATAAATGTTGATTTTTTAATTCTCTATGTGAGCAGGGAAGGCCAAGATTTGGTTTCATTGCTGTAGATACCAGGATGTTAAGACATGAACATGCTTAACATCCATGATTTGCTTATTTGCCACTTCTGTTACAAAACAGTTGTACTGAGAGACTTCTACCCGAGAACTTAACTTGATATAAATGTGAACTACGTTGTATGAAGAAGAGACTATTCGACATAGAAATTCGATTATTTCACATAATAGGCTACAGAAATCGCAACACGTTTGATAGTTTTTCAAACATCTTTCACTGTATTCAACTTGTAACTTAACAATAATTCCAAGAGTGTGCTTGCATAATGGCAAGCTGAGAGATTCCAAATCTCCATCCTAAATCACAAAAGAAGTGTGAGAAATCAGTATTCATAGTCTCATTTCAAATATATTGTTATCAGTTTCTAAATTGTAAGGCTTTTTTCTCTTCCCTAGATTAAATTTATCATTGTTCGAAAATGTATAATTTTAAATGAGAAGCAATACTCATATGAAGTTAAATGTATTGTTGCTTCTAACATAGCTGCGTTTATTCTGAATCTTCAGGTAAATGTAGCTCTTCAAATTTAATCATGAATCACCAAAATACATTTACAATTATTAAGAACTTTATATTCAACTTAATATCTAATCGTATTCTACTTAAGAAGACACTTTCAATACAGTCATTTGAAAATGTTAATTACGTTACAGAACGATAATATTCTCTCTTTGGGAATGATGTAAGGCTCCACATATCCCTGCTATCTTCCACTGTTTAGGGACTTTATTCATAATGCCCAAATTTTTGATACTAATCCATGTTTCTCGATATTATGTTACTTGCAACAATCGGTAAAACAGACTAAATAATTCTCCTCTTAAACACATTTTAATGAACATTATGCACAATTTTCACAATTGGCAAAGATATTCGGAAGCACTTTGATACGTACACAACTCTGATCAGCAACTTGTAACATGACATTTCATTTCACAATATTCCTCACAGTAGCAATGGTTTGTTTTCTGGTTATTGTGGTAAACGGAAAGAATAGCTTAGTCAAACTAATCTCAAACCAAGGTGGAATGTAATTCTTGGTTCTCTTTTTGCAGTGATAACCTTGGTTGGTTTGAGTGCGCTGGTTACTCTTAATCCTCCACCCGTGTTGACCGTTGATCGACCCTTTGTCACCTTCATTGTGGAAAGTGAAAGTGAAGTAGTTCTCTTCAGCAGCAAAATTGTTACTCCTTAAGATATAACCCAAGCATGTACAAAAAAGTGTTGTAATATCATGTATTAACATAATGGAATATAAATTTTAATTCAGGAACCATCTTTCTTTTATTCAGAAACATAGTTTATATTGCTTTTCAACTCGTTCAGACGTTTAGATTTCCATCTTCCGTATTATTTCCTAACACACCACAATTTAGGACAATATAGTCTCTGGTGATGATTGAAGTATCAATACAAGACCTCAAACATGTTGGGTATTGGTTTTCTAGAAACTGGTGGATTGTGATTAGTTCCGGTTTAAATGTAAACAGAATGTCTCGATATGATTGAGCAGAAAAATAGATGGAATTTTCTACGATGCCTCTTTATGAATGTTCAAAAAATAATTAACCTACTTTAATTTGGCGTGTTATAAACATAATTACTTATTTAATATATGAAAAATAACATTGAATCAAATGTTGGTGATACATGTCCAGACTTGACATTATCCGAAAGCTTCTATAATCCTTGGAAACACATCAGTAGGGAACTTTACAGGCTTGATACAGCTGTGCCACGTTCAGACATGCTCCTTCTGAGACAAATTCCTTCCACCCATTAAAATTACCTATGTACTGGTTAAGTCGGGGACTACATTTCGGCAGTTTTGTAAATTTCTCAGATTAGAACTTCTATAGTTCTACTTGGAAAAACTGCCTTAGAAACATGACAGAACCATTGTCCCTAGTATTACATACTTTAACTTGAGAACTAGGCCTGTATATTATGAAGGGTTAGCCTAAAAGAGATACAGTTTCAAAGTTTTACAGAAACAAGAGTATTAACATGGCAGAAATACTTAATGGTTGTTAAGAGTATGTCCTGAAGTTTACATGGCTAAGTTACAAATGTTCTATGTGTGACCCATTTGTAACACGACAGATATCAATGCGGTAGTCCAGTTCTCCTCTCCCAGGACTTTCCCCTTGCACAGACGAGTTTCCTCAAATGTCTTGCTCCAATCGTAGATGGACTACCTTATGGGTGGTTGTTTGCCATATCTTTTGCTAAAACTACGCTGGACGTCAGTAACAGAATTTGTCTTTTGCAAATTCAAGCACACACAAAGCCTTTTCTACCTGCCTAGCGGCCATATTGCTCGACTGACGTCAAAGGCGCTCACGTGATGCTGACGTCACGGAGACAAACTAAAAGCGGAGGTCGTAAACTTGAAGGCTTTCTCTATACATCAGTACTAAGTGGTTTCTGATGTAAGAAACAAATTTCAATTTAGTCTTTCATTTAGGCTAACCTTGTATATTAAACTTCTAACTCTGTTAACATATTTTCTATGAGGTAATGTTATTCATAAATAGGTGATATTCATGCTTCTTTTTTTGAACGTTTATTAGTTTTGTTTCAAGTTTCAGATTTCACAAAACTATGCCTAGGTTTTGAGTTTGCTTCCAGTAATTAAACGTAATCTTTTAGCAAGGAGTTTAACTTTCGCAAGGAATTAATTGGGCGTACTCTCTTTGTAGTCGATAAGCCGATTTTATCACCCATAGTGCCTGCATTCAGGGAAACTTTCAAAGCTGACTGCCCATTTCTGAGCGTTATTATTGAGAAGAACAGCAATGTCGTTCTCTTCATCAGCAAAGTCTTGATGCCATTTAATTAGCAAGGTATATATATTGTGTGTATAAATATTTCAATAACTGAACATGTCTGTTTTATCATTGATCCAATGAAGTTTATCAAAGCTGGTTACATAAGAAATATTTCAATCTCATCGTAAATCTTAACAAAGGTTAACTCTTGGGGATATCGATAAAGAAACTTTTGTCATGAACATTCCTTCCCCCACATGTTTGTAGATGAGGATAGGAGAAAATAGCTTGTGCTAATGTTTCCAGGGTTGCGACAGTGTCCTTAGTGCTATAAATCACTGCGGACAAAACTTAGAAATAAAATACAGAATCAAAAGGAAGAAACCATTGCCGATTCCATGCAGCGCCCTGCTCTCAGCGACCGGCAACACGTCTCTCACGTGGTAGACAAGTGCCACTTTACTGTTGGACACGATTATGATGAAGACAAGGTCGGAGTTTCTTTTGTTTGTCGAGAGGTTCATCATTATTTATCTTGGACGATAACATACAGATGTGGAAAAGTAAAATAGAGCCACGAAGTATGAGAAAATATAATGAATAGTAACCGTTTCACTCGTGTTACTACCGGAATTAAGTGCTTCCCAAGAATTTTGCTTGAACTACATTAACCCTTTCCTGCTTTTCTCTATCCTTCTCTTGCTAATCTAAAAGTAGCTTTGCTTTGTCACAGACGCAAACCTGTGCGGTGAGATAATTTCCGTACCTTGAACAATTGGAGCCAAGATGGCTGCCAGAATACTCTCATGACACTAGTGCCTACTGTAAAGAGAGTGTAGTCCGTGAGCGGAAGGAAGCGGCGCTATGAGATGTATTGCAGGCTGTCTGCAATTAATGTAGTATTTTGCAACGAATACATCATATATATCTAATTGAGTGTCTTTGTGTGTACTAGTCTGTCTACAGTTTCCATTCCTGGAAACACTACAAAAGGCGTCCGAAACAAGAAGAGTGCTTCCTGTTGGATCACGGGCGCGAACAGGTGTTGTTATCGTAATTTAGTTCTAACGTGTACCATCTTAGAACACGTTTTCACATGAACAACTTGTCATAGGAAATAAACTTTCAGCATTTTAACCACCTAAGCCAGGGGTCTTCAACTCGTCAGACAGTGCGGGCCACATTAACAATTTCAATGACTATTTTCACTTGCAGATCAGTTGAGAGGTAGTTGAACTTTCGCATGAAGCTCAATCTCTGTCACCCCTGAATTGAGCAGTAAGCCTCAAACATTTCTTTATCATTACATGTTTTAATAGTTTGTGAATTTGGTTTCTAACCATGCGTCATCTTCAAGAAGGTTTTGAGGAATGGTTCTAAAATGTTTCACGCCATCCATTGTCAACAACAGGTCAATATGTGATTACCGTGTAGATCCGGTCGCAATCGGACTTATCTTCAATTGAAATGTTCTAATCTGCGAAAGTAGTGCCTACTTTTCTGATTGAGGTAACTTCTTCAGTAGCTGCTATCACATATTTACAGAATGATTTTATGACGGTCGTAGTGTCAGCATGGCAAGCCCAAAAGAAGTTTGTCATACTTCTTTTAAAATTCCTTTGAAGATGCCATGTATGGTCGGGTTACTTTCGATGACGCTATAATATGTGTGTAGGATTATTCCCGACAAATGAAATGTAACACTGTCTAAATTATGTGACCTTCATGCATACACTAGTACAAAATTGATGCAACATGAGAAGCAACGAACGTTAAAGATGTTTTTGTTTAAACAAAACTAGTACGTCACTGACAGCACACGAAATTGCTGACAATTCATCAAAACAAGTAACAATAATAGATACCTAACCCGCGAGTATGTTCAATTGAAGAATAATCTATGTAGTATCCAAATCAGTTCTACAATCCATCACTGGAAGGTCTTTCAGAGAGAAATAGTTGTACAGGGCGATTCATGTTGACAGAAGAAACTATATCGTTTGAAATACTTACTTTTTTATTTAAACGTTTTTAGTGCATGATATATTTATTTAGAAATGGACATTTTAATTGTCTACAAAGCAGTACGTAGTATATTCGGGGGCGAGAAATTTCACTTCTCCCGTGTTACTCCGGCCCCATTCGGCGAGCTTCCACTTGATTACGTGTAGTTTAGTTTATCTTCGGCGCATCAGCTCCTCCCGTCCTCTTTTAAGATTATTTATTATCTATACTGTGTCCTTACTATCTCTGGAGCAAGCGATCGAAAACAAGTCTTTTAGCAAGTAGTGACGAGAGACAGCTCCACCAATGAACACGTGAGAGAGAACATGATTGCGTGGAGGGGGAGGAAGCAACTAGTTACCAGCCTTCTCAGCAGCGTGTACTGCTTCATTCTCTGCCCCCTTCTTTGATGCTGCGATGCGCGGCCTTAATCCAGACTGCGTATACTTTCTCAGTAGCATATTATAAACACACTAACTGCATTCAGTTTTGAGCAATAAGTCTGACTTTCACAAAACTTCATCGAACGTTCTAGCAAACAATATTATCTCTAACAAAATTCTAATAACATGACAACGAAGGCCATGGCACAGTTGTTCGGATCCCACTTTAAACTGTATATACAGTCCGGATTAGCCTATCTGTGCATAAAGTGGACTTAAAACAGCAATACAAACAAACAAGACTAGGATCTAATTCTTGGCTCTCTTTTGCAGCGATAAAAGTGGTTACATTCAGTTCGCTAGTTACTCTCCATCCACCACCCGAGTTTACGGTCGATCGTCCCTTCATCAACTTCATTGTGGAAAAGGATAGTGAGGTCGTTCTCTTCAGCAGCAAAATCGTATCTCCTTAGTAGAACATATTCTGAAAATCCTGTCTAAACAATATGGAATAAATTTTATTTGAGAAATCATTTAGGCATTTTCTGAGAAATCGTTATGCATTAAATTTGCTAAGTTTAACTCCCCATGTGCAATTAATTTCATTATGTTAAAGGGAAATATTCTGTAAGGGTATAGAATTTTAGCCATAATCCCAAGTAAACTGCCCTATGCAGTTTCCAACTCGCAAACATTTTTCTAGAAAATTGTTACATTTCAGTCTGTCCTTTTAAACTTTCCAGAACTTCATTTTTAGGCAATGTCGACTTAATTCATTGGATACGAAGAATACATTCAATCACTAAGTAGTGTAATTTGTGATATTACTAGGACGAGAAAGTATGAGCCCCCCCTCAGGCTGATTTGGCTACACTTAAAACTAGGTCAAGATGTCTATATGAGGTTATTGTTCAAGTGTGCTACTCTGTTGAATCCAACCATTTAGTAAAGAAAGCCTTCATGGATTCCATGAGAAAGTATGACCCCCCTCAGATTGATTTGGCCATGTGTACAAAAGCTACATCTGTGAGATTGTTGTCCATAAGCTTGTCAAAAATATGCCCCTCTTGATATTGTTTTGGCCACACTTAAAACTAAGTCAAGATGCTCATAAGAGCCACACCCACCCATGCACAACCACAACCACATCCACCCACGCACCCACATATTTACTTCCGGTCAACTTCCGGTTTACTTCCTGTCTACTTCCGGTCCACTTCCGGTTTACTTCCGGTCCACTTCCGGTCTACTTGACACACCTGTGGGTTTCTCCAATTTTTAGCACACCTCTGAACCCAACTTATATTTTGTATTAAGTATAGAGTTTTGATTTGGACCCCAAGAAATTTTATATAATAAACCAACAACAAAAAATGTCAAAGCCAAACATATTAACACACTTAGTATACACACTAAGTTTACACACTAAGTATACAAAGCACACTGCTGAACCCAACTTATATTTTGTATTAAGTATAGAGTTTTGATTTGAACCCCAAAAAATCTTATATAATAAACCAACAACAAAGCCAAAAATATTAAGACACTTAGTATATACACTTAGTATACAAAGCACACTGCTGAACCCAACTGATATTTTGTATTAAGTATAGAGTTTTGATTTGAACCCCAAGAAATCTTATATAACAAACCAACAACAAAAATGCCAAATCAAAAATATTGTAATCAATGCAATAAGAATATATCTAGCCCCAATTGGGCTAAGCACCAAAGGAATTGTGATCCAGAAAAATGCAGAACACCCACAAAAATATGCCCAAAATGCCAGAGAAAATATAGCATGGAATACTTCACATATAAACATATAGGTACTTGTTATGTACAGCCTTCTACTTCATCACAGACATCTACATCTTCATCTGGTCTAAAAAGGAAGCTTGAAACACCCGATAATGCTAGAGCAGCAAAGCAGCCACGCTATGCACCCATTCATAGCAGTTTTGCTGGCCAACTAAGGGATTACAGTTTTGTATCAGAGCCAAGATGTGATTAAGAATTTTTTGAACATTATAAATTCTGATGTGCAGGCTATTCTAAATGCACAAAATGGCTCTTATAAGCTTTCCCTCAAATTATTGACACAATATAAGAAACCAAATGGAACAAAATTTACACCCCCCACATAACAGAAACTGTAGCTATATATTCAAATACAAATTTAGACAAAATAATAAGCAGTTTGATAGAGCAATTGAATATTAAACATTCTGAGTTTGCTGCAAAAGAATCGGGTTGGAGCCTATGTGCATCTCCACACAAGTTATATATTAATATTTCTAAATTTAACCCATTACAAGGATCTACATATCTGCCTTTACCTGCCAATATCAAAAACAAAAAAGCCGTGGTTAACCTAGAAAATAATGATCAGAAATGCTTTCTGTGGTGTATTTTAGCTGCTTTGTTTCCAATTTTAGATCATCCAGAGCGAGTAAGTTATTATACACAACATGAACATGATTTTGATGAAGCAATGGAGGGCTTAAAATATCCAATGTCAGTTCAGAATATTGATAAATTTGAAAAAGAGGCCAGAGATATCAATGGTAGGCCATTATCTATTAATGTTTTTATTTGTTCTACTGGTCGTGGCAATTGCTTGATAGAACCTCTCAGAATCAGTACACTTGATGATGATTCTGCTGTCCCGATTGATCTGCTCCTAATTGAAGAGGATAGCACATGCCATTACACTCTGATACACAGTCTTGAAGCTTTAGTCAGAAAACAACAAGACAAATCTAATACAATATACAAGTTGTGTAGAAGATGTTTGACTGTATTTGATGGTAGAAAAATGATGAATAGTGTTTGTGAACAGAATGCAGAAATTGCTAAAAACAAGTTAGTTGAGCATCTGAAATACTGTGGCAACCATAAACCTGTTCATATGGTTATGCCTAAGCCAAATGAAAATGCCAAATTAAAAAAATTTGAAGCCTTGTTGGATCATCCAGCATATATAGTCTGTGATTTTGAATCAAACCTCAAACCCCTTGCATTATGCAGCCCAGATCCTGATGAATCTTCAAGTACATCATACCAGCTACATGAACCTTCTAGTTTTTTATTATGTGGTTGTACAGGATGGTGTTGTTAGTGAAGAATATTTATACATGGGACCAGATGCCATCAAAGAATTTCCACATAGAATAGAAAATGAGTGCCATATATAGCATCTAATGTCTTATTAACATCAAAACCTATGTTGCCTTTAACAGAGGATCAGATTGAAGATTTCAACAATGCAGAAAAATGTCCGGTATGTGATTCTGAATTTTCAGATACAAATATCAAGGTGCATCACCATTCTCATACAGATGGTAAATTCAAAATGGCCCTGTGTAATAGCTGTAATATTAAGATCCAGAGACCAAAATTTGTCCCGATATTTTGTCATGGGGCATCCAATTATGATTTTCATCATCTGATCAGGTACGTGGGGTTTGACAAGCAGAATTTAAATATTTTAGCAGAAAATGATGAGAAATATATAGCTATTAGCAAGATAATTAAACTTAATGGTGTTCCCATTCACTTAAGATTTCTTGATTCATACAGAATTTTGTCGGCTAGCTTGGCTACTCTGGCCAGTCAATTATCTGATGATCAATTTAAAATTACTTGTGCTATGTTTCCAAATCAGGACTTGAAATTAATTAGGCGAAAAGGTGTATACCCATATGATTATGTTACAGATTTTTCTAAATTTGATGAGTGTGCTTTGCCATCACAACAAGAGTTCTATAGTAAACTCAGGGCATCCGGAATCACTGATGAAGATTATGACCATGCTCAGTTGATGTGGGCCAATTTAAAATGCCAGACATTTGGTGATTATCATAAGGCATACTTGAAACTTGATGTGACTCTCTTAGCCGATATACTTCAGGCATTTAGAAAATCATCAATGGAAAATTATAAGCTGGATCCAATGTATTTCTACAGTGCTCCAGGCCTAGCATGGTCTGCAATGTTTTTGAATACTAAAATGCAATTGGATCTCATTCAGGATCAGAACATGTATCTGTTTATGGAACAATGTATAAGAGGAGGCATGGTGCAATGCTGTCAGATATGCTAGAGCCAACAACAAATATATTCCTGATTATAATCCAGCACTGCCATCAAATTTTATACTTTATGTGGATGCCAACAGCCTGTATGGTTATGCTATGATGGATAAACTGCCATATGCAGGGCTTGAGTGGGTTGAAGCTTTTAGTATTGGGGATCTTCAGGATTTTGATGACAGTAACTATGGTCTATTCTCAAAGGTTGATCTGACAATTCCAGATAATTTACACAACCAGTTTTCTGATCTGCCCCCAATTCCTGAGGTTAAGTGTTCACCAGGCTCTAAACAGAAGCTAATGATGACTCTAGAGCCAAAACAGGGTTATGTCATATATTACAAAAACCTCCAGTTCCTGATGCATCATGGTGTTCAAGTGCCCAAAGTTGGCAAAGTCTTAAGGTTCAGGCACTCAAGATGGTTGAAGCCATACATTGATACAAACACCGAGCTTCGAACATGTGCAGTAAGCCAATTTGATAAGACCTTGTTTAAATTAATGGTCAATTCAGTGTATGGCAAAACCATAGAAAATGTCAGAAAACATACTCATGTTAAATTAGTTACTGACCCCAGCCGGAGCAAAACATTCATTGCAAAGCCTAATTTCAACTACAGAAGAATTTATGATGACAATATGGCACTCTTCAACATGAAAAAAACAAAGATTAAGTTTGATAAGCCTATTTATGTAGGGGCTGTGATATTAGAATTGGCCAAATTACACATGCTAAAGCTCTATTATGATGTGCTGAAGCCTTTTTATGGTGATCGTGTAAAACTGATGTACATGGACACAGATAGTTTTATCCTTGATATTCAGACAGAAGATGTCTATCAAGATATATCACAGCCTGCATTGCTTAAATATTTTGATACCAGTGAACATACAAAAATTCAACACCACAAGAAAAAGGTGCCTGGCAAGTTAAAAAATGAAACACTTGGCGATGTTATTATGGCATTTGCTGGGTTAAGGGCCAAGATGTACAGCTTTGAAACATGTAGTGGTGCTGTTGCTAAAAAAGCTAAGGGTATTGGTAGAGTAACTGTTGACAAGAGCTCCAATTTAAAGATTATGAAGATTGTCTCAAATCACAGAGTTTAATCAGAACATCAGAATGCAGAATTCAGAGTGTGGATCACTTGTTGACTACAAATGTTGAAAGAAAAGTGGCTCTGGACCCACATGATAAGAGATGCATTTTATCATGTGGCATACATACTCTACCATGGGGTCATTGTGTCTTGATAAGTGGCAAACAATGCCCAATCACAGAGCATGATTTGAAATAAATAAACATGCCAATGAACTTATTTGGGTTAAAAAAACAGGCTATTATGGACCTGCCAACACCAGCAACCTCTTCTGATATACAATCTGATATCTAAACTAAGTGGTTTGTTAATTATACATCTGAACAGCATACTTACAGATGTTGATGATAAAACAGGTAAAACATTGTACATATTTAACAATAACTTAAACCACTACCAGTTACCTGTAGGTGGTCAATTACAATTTATTACAACTCCCGAGGGTGATGTCTAGGTTTCAGTAGGGAGAAATATTTATAGAATTAAGCATTCAAACATGGTTTCTGGCACTGTATATACTGTCTCTGCCGGTGATTGCTTATATATTGAAGTCCCGGGATACTATGACAAGCTTATACCTCTTTTTATAGAATTAAGAATTAGATATTCTATAATAAATAACCACTAAAACAAAAACAAAAATGCCTAATGATATATTTGGCCATACAAGGCATGAAGATCACAGTGATGAGATTCTGATGCTTGATGTCAGTCAAAAAGTTAAGAAGTGATGTACAAGCTCTACAAACTACACTCAATGCCAGTCTTCAACTAGAAATTACAAATTTACAATCACAATGCATGGACCCTCTTCTTAAAATTGATTCAGAACTCAAATTACTGCTTCAAAAATATACTGACTTGGCCACATTAGATAATTTTCAAAGTTTAGAGGAGGCCATAGCAGCGCTTCAAGCCAAATTAAAGATTCAGGCTACCAACTCTGAGCAATTGAAACAACAATTAGAAGAGCAGATTAATAATGTCCAGACACAGCTCCAAACAATTGTCAAAAACATAAAATCACAAGAAGATTTTGATCTAGTAATTTCCACTCTAAAAGAACAGATCCAATCACTACAGATTCCTAATCTGGACCCTCTGAACAATGCCATAGCCGAGGTTAAAGAAAAAATTGAGACACTTGAAAATTTTATGAACAACCTACCATCTTCTGATGCTCTGAGTGCTATCACTCGTAGTGTTGCCAACATCAAGCTGCAACTTGAAACATATGAAGATGTTGGAAAAATTCAAAGTATCATAACCCACCTTGAGGGTACCATAGCAGCAGTACAAAGTGATCTGACAAATGTACAAGAAACTCTAGAATCTCGCTTGCCTGGTATTGTAGACACCCTTGTCAGTGTCCAGCAACAGATCACCAAACACTGAATCTGAGCTATCTCATTTTCATCACTTGATCGATGATATCCAAACAAAACTTGAAATTTTACAACAATCAACACCTACTCAGGCAGACATAACCCTGCTCCAAGATGCTATGCGTAGTGTGGCTAATGCTTCTGAATTAAATGATGTGAAATTGGCACTTGAATCTTTGCAGAATACTGTAGCCAATCTGCCTACATCACAGGAACTTAAAAATATTAAGAGAGCTGTGAATCGCATATTGAAATCAGAAGATATCAAGAATATCCAGACAGAGATCAAACAGCTTACTCAGACAGTGGCCACTCTACCAACTAATCAACATATTAATGAACTTTATGCTTTGTTTGAGGATATCAGAAGACAAGTCCATGATCTTACTGCTCAAAATTCAAAATTGGCAGTTGTTGAAAATCTACAGCAAATTGTAGCTAATATCAAGCAACAGCTAGGGGCCATGGAATCCAACCAAGCAAATGCTTTGTCTGTTTTTGCCACGCAGCTTCAAGAAATTGTGCAACAATACAAAAAACTTGCTGTTGACATAAGATTTAAACCAGGGCACGATGAGATTGTTAGGACTATCAATGAGCACCTTGAATCTGTAATGAGTAGATTGCTTACAGCAGAAAAATAAATAACTGGCCTAATCGAGAATCCTAAACATACAGTAATTCTTGAATTGTACAGTATCCCCAACAAAGAATATGATTCACCATTTACACCAGGTGGTAAATTGTATATGCTGTCCCCTGCACAATTTTATTACCAGTTTTTTGTTGGGGGCACACTCAGACCAATCAAGATCAAATATTGGTTACAACCACAGGCACACCACTACCCTATCTTATCAATAACTAATGCTGACAACAAACCAAAAATCACCAGTGTAGAGTTAGAGGATTTTACAGACCCCAATACATTAGACATCTTATGCTGAAGATGATGGTTCTCTTGAATTTAATATACAAATAGAAGACAAATTATATTTAGAAAATCCTGTAGTATCAGCTGCTCAACACCCTATAGTTGCAATATTCTTGTTTACATACTATGTCTAGACAAATTATTGTTGATGAATTACACAAACCAACCAGACATAACTTTAAGAGATTGCCAGTGGTTACAAAAGGCATAGATGATTTATGGCAGTGTGACTTGGTTGAAATGGCAAGTGGACAGCTGAAAAACTTAGACAAGATCAACAAGGGCTACAAGTATATACTTACTGTTATAGATACATTTTCAAAATTTGCTTGGGCTATGCCACTCAAATCTAAGACTGGAAAATGTGTTACAGAAGCCTTCAGGACAATTATCAATCAGAGTGGAACATCACCGCGCTATCTTCAAACAGATAATGGCAAAGAATTCTATAATTTGGTGTTCCAACAATTTATTAAAAGCCAGTCAATAAAACATTACTCGAGTTACAGTGATCTCAAGGCCTCTATTGTAGAAAGATTCAACAGAACTCTAAAAAATCATATGTATAAACAGTTTACGCTTCAAGGTAATTATAAATTGCTTAATATCCTACCAGAATTTCTAGATAGATATAACAACTCAGTTCACACCACAATCAACATGAGGCCCTCTGAGGTAACTTCATCTGATGAGCAGAAATTGATCAGCACTGTTTACTATCCTAAATACCAGCCAACAACAAAAAAAGCTAAATACAAAGTTGGTGATCAAGTAAGAATTAGCAAATATAAGCACTTATTCAAAAGAGACTTTACCAGAAACTGGAGTACTGAATTATTTACAGTGGTTCAAGTTAAACCTGCGACCCGATACACATATATAATAAAAGACCATCGAGGAGAAATTCTCAAAGGCAGGTTTTATGAAGAAGAACTCAGCAAAACTAAACAGCCTGACACATATTTGATAGAGAAAGTTATCCGCAGAAAAGGCAAAAAGATACTGGTGAAATGGCTAGGACTTCCAGAACACAGCTGGATCGAGGCAGACAAAGTGATACTATGAACACCTGGGATGTTATAAAGAGACTACCAGATCCTGAACAGCAGAAATGGAAAGCTGTTGCCTGATAATATTAGATGTCTTATTGTTGGACCATCGGCTTGTGGTAAAACTACACTAATGATTGATATTTTTTTATTGGCACCCAACTGGTTAGACTGGGAAAACAGGCACTTGTATGTTTTCTCTAAGAGCTTGGAACAATTAAAATATCAGCAGCTGATGAAGCTATATGATGGACTGGATATTGCCACTTTTGAATCAGATGTTAAGCCACTCCATGACTGTCTTGATAATTCTGTTGTTGTATTTGATGATATTATACTGGAAAACCAAAACAAGGTTAGAAATTTCTTTACACAGGGCCGACACAAAAACATAGATTGCTTCTACCTGGCACAAACTTTTTCTAAAATACCAAAGCAGCTGATAAGAGACAACAGCAATTTTATGTGTGTGTTTCATCAAGACCATACCAACCTCAAACACATACATGATGAATTTGTAGGTGGGGACTTGAGCTACAATGATTTTTCTAAGTTTTGCAGTAGGTGCTGGAACCAGGACAGTTATGGGTTTGTCACAATTGATATGACAAGGAAACCTAATAGTGGTAAATATAGAAATAAAATTAACAATTTTCTAGACATTGAAACATATATAAATAACCATGAAAAGACCAATTATTGATGATCTTAAATTAAGAGACTATCTTGTAAAAAGATTTAAGGGATGGAAATCAGAGAACCGAGGAATCTATGAACAACACAAGCAAACAGAACAGCCTATTATTGATGCTATTAGTGAACTAGGTAAAAATATCAACTGTTACAGAGCAAAATCAAAATTTGATCACAGAGCTTGTACCTGTAGCTACTAGGAACATATTAGATTATCCAATCACCCCACTTTCTAGTATTCATACACCTAGTCCTGTTCCTCCTCGAAGAATTGAGGCTAGTCAGGATCCTATTGAATTGGGTCTTCTTGCTCAGAAATATTTAAGCACACCTAAAGGCAACAAAGATGAGGTTTTTGGTTTATATGCTGACACAGAGGTTGATGGTAGCATCATACATAAAATTGGCAATTTTAGGGTAACATTTATGGGAGATGATCTAATTGTATATTCAGAATCTCATCTTGGAGAAAGAGGTGGTTTTGTTAAGTATCCTGGCACACCTGGATTGTGGGAACTGATGACTAGGAAGAGACCTGGCCGCTATACAGATCAAGATTATCAGCATTACAAAGAAATATTAATAAAATCAGATGCTCTATACCAGAACAATGATCCCACACAAAAAAGAGTCAAGTCTAGCAGTGGAGCAAAATACAACAACTTAATCAAGCCCATATGGTCACAGATCAAGACAGGTAGTGGGATCAAACAGTACAACACCCTGCCTAAAGAATTTGTCTGGGTTGATGATGTCAGGAAACTTGTAGACAGATTGCTGGTCATAGCTGGGGAAGAAAATGCCGGTAACCACAATTTTTACAATGAAAAGGTTGGAATTATGGACATGAAAAGCACCAAATTGTCTAATTTTATAGTGAATGACACTAAGGGGATTGGATATCTTATAAAAATTATTAATACTCTACCACCTAAATTTTGGAATATCTCTGAGGGTCGGGGGCTGGTTAATCACATCATATACAAGCTGCCATTTGAGCTACACATACCAGGCTATCAGTATTGTGGTCCCGGTACCAAACTAGACCATAGACTAAACAGAGGTGACCCTGGTGTTAATCCTCTAGATGCTGCTTGTAGAGACCATGACATAGCATACAACACACATACCGATCTTGACAAGACACATGTGGCAGACAAAAAATTAGAAGAAGCTGCATTTGGTAGATTTGTAAGCAAAGATGCTTCCTTGGGTGAGAGAATAGCAGCATTGGGGACCACCATAGCTATGAACACCAAACAAAAACTGGGGTGGGGGTTGTAATAAATTAAATAAACTAGTTGCAATTTAATTGAACTAGTTAATCCCAGAATATGTATATAATAAACCAACAATGAAGGCCAAGGGTGTTATGTATCAGATACCTTATGCAGGTCTTAAATCTCTTAAAACTATTGATAGTCTTTTAACTAAAAAGCAGCGCAAGAAAAAAAGTTCTTGTCTTGCCAAGGGCCATGGTATGAAATTATTACTTAGTACCCCCAATTAAAAAAATTACAGCAATCTAGAAAAAATTGCATACTGGGGGCTTTATATTTAGTATCCCTGCTATCTTAGCAGCACTTGGTGCAGTTGGCAGCTTAGCAGCGGGATCGGCTGCCATAGCAAAAACAGTAATAGATGCCAAGAAGAATATGGCAGAATTAGATGAACAAAGGCGCCATATTCTGGCTATGGAAAAACAAGGCAAAGGTCTTAAGAGAGCCATGAATAAGTTTTAAAAAAACAAGAGCCGCTTACAAACCAAGATATTGAAGCTTCAATTAAGCCACTAGGCATCAAATATTTTAGAGGTGTGTACATGTCTGATTCTTTAGCAGAAAAACCACTCAAAAAAGAGTGTGGCATAGTTAATTTGGATAAATATAAAAATCCGGGCACTCACTGGATTTGCTATCTTAAATATTTAAACAATGAGGCATTTGTGTTTGATTCATTTGGAGGTATTCCACCTGAGAATTTAGTAAAATATCTAAAATCAACTAATCTTTATTACAATAATGCCCGTATTCAAAACTTCAAAGATGTTAATTGTGGACATCTGTGTTTATCTGTTCTTAGATATCTGTCTCAAATAAATAAACCATCAATTGAAAATTTTCAAAAAGCTTTGTGGTATCTAAAACATCATGGGAGTATTCCATCTCACCAGCCAAAATTCAATATTAAAGCTCAGATTACATGATGATATAGTTTATCCCAAAACAATAGCTCTCAGAGCATTCTATGGCATGTACTTGATCCCTAATATTACACATCACAACAACAAAATTGCAGTTGGTGACCAAAAAATTGTCATCACTCCAGGGCAGTATAATCTGTCTACTCTAAATGCTCAGTTACCCAGAGGTATAGTGTTAACTCAAAATTCTGTCACTCACAGAGTAGAGATTGTGTCTGCTACAGAGACAGTGGATCTGGGTACTATAGGAGAGCTATTGGCTTTGAGAACAACACAAAACTTGAACCAGCCATCAAACACACTGCTATTAATATACCTAAATTCTTAGCCATAGAGACACTAAATATTCACTGTAATGTGGCCGAGGATATGATCACCAAATCAAATGGCATAGGCACTCACAAACAAACTGGCATTATTGCAACATTTAAACCTAACTCTGAATTTATGGAACCGATCATCTACACTCCATCACCAACATTATATTTTCCTGTGTGCCATAATAGAATCGACTACATTCAGTTGATGGTCACTAATGAAAAAGAAGAATTAGTTGATTTTGCTGGAGCCACAACAACTGCTATCATAGAAATTAATATTTAAATAAAAATACATACAAAAAAATAAATAAATAAATAAAATGGAAAATATTGAGAGTTATGAGCTACAATCATTCCCCGCAAACAGGAGGACCTTTGCAAATTTAAATCAAGCCAACACAGAGATTGAGGTTGACCTTGATGTAGGAGATGGTTTTATACACCCTTACAGAGCAGACCTATACATCAAATTTGATGTTTTAAAGCTCGATGGTACAGATTATCCGGCTAACTCAAATATAAGATTGGTAGACAATTTTGTGCCACATCTGTTCTCTGAAATTGAGATCAGAAAACATGGTGTTGTTATAAACAGAGTAGATTACCCTGGTATTACCTCTACAGCTTTAGCCACACTAAAATTATCCAAAACCGAGGCCTCATACTACAAAATAGGTGGATTTGAGGCTGGTGATAAAATATTAACTAAGAGCCACACAGTACTGTTCCCTATGCGCCTGTTGCCAGGATTCTTCTCAGATTACAAAGATATTATGTGGAAGGGTGGTTTAAGAATTACATTTAGAAGAGCTGCTAATGATAATAATGCTTTGATGAGGTACAGTACATTAAATTCTACTGGTGCAGCTCTGCCTAATACTCTACCTGATGAAGGCAAATGCTTTATTCAGACTATGGAGCTAAGAATCCCTGTAGTTGAATATGAAGCTAGTTATGCTCTTAAATACAAAGCAGATATACTAAAAAATCCACAGGTGCCTTTACAATTTTATACATATCAATGTGTGCAGAAGCCTGCCACTGGTAGCTATTATGAATTTGATGCTACAAGCTCATTCTCCAGTATACAATATGACATGCCAGATTTTGTAGTAGAACTGTTTCAGACTGGAAGAAACAATAACCAAGAAAAAATTTCAAGTAAGTTTGATAGCTGCAACATCAAGAACATATATCTTAAAAATGGCAGAAATGATGTGTTCCCCAGAGAAAATTATAATTTAAACATGTCCAAGGATGATTTCCTCAAATTATACGAGGCATATACAGCATACAAAAGAGTTACAACCGGGAATACAGACATGTATTACTCACCAGATGAATTCAAAGCACAGAGACCCATGTTTGTCATCAACACCTCAAAAAGGAAACAAGTTGTGGTTAATGACAGGACAAACATTAAAATTATCTGTGAATTCCATGATACACTCCCTGATGACACCATATGTAGTGTTATTCTTATAGGTGAAAAATCATATATTTATGATGTAAGAAATGAGAGAGTCGCAGAGCAATTCTAGAAAACCTCTGCATATTACATTGTCTTAGTACTAGATATACAAGTTGAGCCTGGTGTCCAATTAAAATATTCGGGTTAACATATTAATACTCTGAACTTAAACCGGAAGTGGACCGGAAGTAGACCGGAAGTGGACCGGAAGTAAATATGTGTGGGTGGGTGTGGGTGTGCGTGGGTGTAAATGTAGCTAATAAGATTACACTTTACAGAGTATTACACTAAAAGCAATAAGCTCTTATGAGCATCTTGACGTAGTTTTAAGTGTAGCCAAAACAATATCAAGAGGGCCATATTTTTAACAAGTTTATGGACAACAATCTGACAGATGTAGCTTTTGTAAGTGTAGCCAAATCAGCCTGAGGGGGGGGGGGCTCATACTTTCTCGTCCTAGTAATAGGTCAAATACCACTACTACTCTATGTTACTAAAATTTGACACAACCGTTGTCGAACTCGACACATTCTGACTCTGTACATCCGTATTGCTTTATACAACTTCATATCCATGTGATAAGAGTACAAGGTTTTCACAAGCAGTTCCGGACATGTAAGGTTTGTCAACAGGATTTTGTCATTCAGGATAATTACTCTCTTTGGAGTCTCTGTTGGAGCAGGAAAATCTACTTGGTGTACATTATGTTGGAATTAAATCTAGATTCTAGTATATAGGCCAAAATAAGATATCTTGGTGGGAGTAACGCTTTTCCGTGAGGGGTTCCTGATAATATTGTAATGAAGGGATCACGATGCTGACTGGAAACACAGTGATTCGGATCCCACTTTAGACTAATCAGGACTGTACCTACAGTTTATCTGTGCATAAAGTAGACTAAATCTTCAAATTTGTTTGTAGAGATATTGATTGAGAAACTAAAATTTCCAATTCTCCATACCGTTCCTTACGGAGAATAATATAATTTGAATTTAACAAGAAGATACGTTTTCCCGAAATCGTAATCAATGAAAAGAAGTGTGAAAGTTTTGTGGGCCTAAATGATGGCGTATCGAGATGATATTTCGCACGTGAACTTTCGAAACTATTAGTTTACTATAACATTTCCTAACTTTTAGATTACGTTTTCTACCCACCTTAATATACATACATACTCACATATTCGAGATATCGTGTAAATCTTCAAAACAAAAGAATCTTCAATATACATTTGTAACCAAACTAAGCCTTAATCTAATATTTGGTACGTATGAAGCTATATATTCCAGTTAATACAATATACTTTCTTTTCTTTTGTCTTTTCAGTGATAAAATTTGTGCTATATGCTTTGGTAATTCGCGAACCTAAGCGACAAATATTTAATGTTAATCGTCCATTTGTTAGCTTCATCGTAGAGAAAGATAGCAGAATCATTGTATTCAGCAGTAAAGTTTTCAAACCTGTGTAGCTGAAATGATTGTACATTCGAAAACGTTGTGGTATCCTGTATTTCTGTGTACTAAAATATAAATATTAAATATCAAATATTGTAGTAATTTTCTTCCAAATTGCCATATTACATATGAAAATAATTTCTCCAAATTGTCATATTGCCTATGAAAGTGATTTTCTCTAAATAGACAAAAATCTGTTCATAGTTGATCTGAAGTTAATGGAGAAAAACTTTGATTTTTACACGTGCGAGTAAGGCTGAAGGCCTTATATAATTCTTTAAACATCTGTAACTGTCAGTGGCGGCGATTATGGGAGGGAGTGGGGGACAAATTTTTACTTCTCCCCAGCACTATGCTAAACCTTAACTACGAGGGAAAGTAATCTGAGTTTGCCCTCTCAGTTTTGGCACCTTGCTCCATAGTTTTGGAAGCCAATCGCCGCCACTGGTAACTGGTGTAAATGAGTGTTTTTTGCATAAATATATTACTTCTAGGAATTTTCTGATTGATGGAAAACCTTTCGAAGCACACTATACGCGTATGTGCATGTGTGTCATAAACATCAATTACAGGAAATGAATTACTAAGGTCATTGCTCAAACATTTCCGATAAGATAAACGTATTTCTACTCATTTCATGTTTGTAAAAAACAATCTTGGTCACAAAGGTAGAATCGAAAGCGTACTGTTGAAACACCACCAACTTCCTGTTGTTCATCTCCTCTAGTTAAATTGTTTAAATATCTTGATACGTTATGTACGTGCAATACTTCTATTATCTAGCAATTACAAACATTCTAACGTTCATTGAAAGACTTCCTCGAAATATTATAGTCCAGTAATCGAAGGATTTTTGTTTTGGTGTAATGTTAGACCATCATGAGAGATGTATTTTCGCAAAATTCCCCACTCCTCCCCCGTAACTTCCCCCCCTTAGCCCCCTGAACATTCAATATGCATTATTTTAGGAAAACGTCCATATCTCTGAATTTAGTGAACATACCGGAACGTTCTTTTTTTAAATTTCGGTGCCAACCTTACTCTCTACAAATTTTATTCTCTTCATTTTTTAAATATTCCAAGTGGATTTTCAGTAATTTTAAGACAAAATGAAAAAAATGTAAATATTTAAACTTACTTTTTTTGGCACTGTATTTTCGTTGCGAATTATAATATTGGAAAATTATCCGAACAAAAGTTGTACAGTATAAAATTATTTCATTTAATACCAATAACGACGAACTTACTAACATTTGCCCTGTAACGAGCAACGTTTGAACGCGCACGCGCTTTCACTCGCTATATGCGCTCCCCTACTCTCGCTGTGTTCAGCAATAATGCACACATTTTGATGTTTTTTGTTCATATGTGCTACATTTAAACAATATTTTTATATATTTATTTTCTAACATTTTATAGTAGCCCATGTGCTATAGATGGATAGAATATATAATTTTAAATGTCTTATTTTGAAAATATTAAAATGACCTGAAAGCAAATATTTGCATTAGTTACCTCAGAAAAATAGCATTCTTGTCTGTCATTCTCATATTGTTGAACTTTACACGTGAGTGCTTCAAGTACTTTTTCGTAGCCTGGTTACACTCTGCACCGGGAATCTGCGATGCACAACGGTAGAGAAGAGGAGAAAACTAGTGGACGAAAAACTGTGCACGCTGCTGCAAACAGCTGGTAGCTGCAGCCGCGTTTCCCCTCCATGCACTCACTGATCGAACCCTCTCCAGGACTTGTTTTCGTTTTGTCTATTTGGCACACAAAGCTCAAACTAGTGGATTAGTAATAAAAGGTTAGAAGGGACGAACCTACAGTAGAAAGGTTGTGGATTGCATCGGCCGCTGTTGTATTAATAATTATATTTATTATATTTGATTATAATCAAAGACCAATGTTTGTCATGTTCCAGTTGCCAAGAAGAAACAAAGAAAGCAGGACTTAAAAGTGAATGAATCAAGGGACTCTAGAGTTCTTCAGGGCAGCGCATGAAGTTAAAAATGTCATCTGGGGCTTGTTTAGACCAGCCATGGGGTTAGCTGTGGAGTGGGGGTCCTCCTATGATTTAACATGGTAACAATTAGACAGCTGGGAGGATGCCTTGTGAAAATGTTGTTAGCTGTGGGGTAACATCCCATCCCTTCCGCCCTCACTTGAGGGATCTCTCGGAAACAGCATCAGTTGTGTCGTCACTATTTTTATGGCTAAGAGGTTTGAAAGAACAACCTGGCTAATGCATTCAACAAAAGGAGGCTAGCTAATGCTGTTGCTCAGAAATTTGTTTTAGGGGTAGTTGTTGAAGAAGCTGTTGCTGATGTTGACATAATTCAGGTGGGCATACAGAAATTGATGATTAGACAATAGTTACAATAGTTGAATCAGATGTAGATTTCCTGGTCCTGCAGTAATATATATATATAATAAAATGTGTAAATGTATGTTTGTGGTGTGTGTACAGTGGCGGCTATTTGAGAGGACCTGGGGCAGTTGCCTCCGTACTACGCCCTCTTAATGCTGGTCTACCAAGAGAAAATAACTATCCTTGCCCCACGCCTTCCCCTCCCCAGTTTTGGCAATCAATCATCGATACTGGTCGGAAGTATTCGGATAGTTCAGAGTTTCGAAAATTAAAATGTTTTCAAATGTCCTTTATATTCTTATACCAGAACCATTGAGCAGCCACGATAATTCTATGTTTAGAAAATATATTTGTAAATAAAATTATACGCATTAGCAATTATTACAATAAATAATTCTAAAGGTGAGTTAACCCAGAGCCCGCTATGAAAGATCCAACTGCCCTCAATGCCCCCTCCAATCGCCGCCACTGATGGTAGCCTTGCATTAATGGTTAGAAAACTAAAAGTACCCAATATCGCAGACTGCAAACTTCTGGAGACTGCCTCTCTACATAAAAAAACACATTAATTTATGCAAGGACATAACTGATATTTTTTCAAGTTTAAAAAATCGTCGATGTTATTATCGTAGTTTTTTATAGATTCAAGTTTAGAAAATTCACGGCTCGATGTGGAGGGCCATGGCCCCCATGCCCCCTCCTCCGGGTACGGGCATGTATCTATGATCATCTCGATGAATGAATTTTTTGATACTGTAAAAAGGCAGCGGATTTCGGGGTTAGTGCAACTGCAGGACCAGCAAATCTAAATCTGATCCAACTATGATAGATGTTTGTATTTACTCAATTTAACAATAAAAGACTAAACTCTTGTAATCAATACTTCTTGAGAGCATCCTTCTTGGCTTAAGATGGCTGCCTGATCTTTTGCATCAGACGATAGCAAGTTCTACTGCTCTTGTCTTCCCCAAACCCACTCCGGCTCAAAAGAGAAGACCTTTAATGGCCATGAGGAAACATCTATGCAAGCCCGTACCTAGGATTTTTTGAGGGAGGGGCCAGATCAATTATATACTAATACACTTGTCTATGGTTATATCCTAGTCTTCAATTTTTAATTCGCTAAAGGATTTGTGAAAATAATACTTCATTATTTTCTATCAGGTTCTTGAGAACCAATAACAAAAGTACATATTTGTTTCTGTCGATAGGATCGTTATTCGTACATCACACCACTAAGAAGTTAAAATTATCCAACGCTAATAGAATTGCAACCAAGGTGGGTTGATTTAAATCAGGTTGATTTAAAACATTTTAAAAAAATAATATATAGAATAACGTACATAAGTAATTTGAAGATATCGGAATCACTTTTGGTGAAAGTAAATTTAATCTCGTAATCATTGAACTGTGTTTATTAGGCTCTAAGGTGGGAAAAGGAAGGAAAAAAATATATGTGCTAATGGGGTGAAGCTCATATGAAAGAAAATGTTATATCTAAACTGTAAACACATTTAAAGTTATAATATATAAAATGCTAATCATATTGAACCGTAAATAGTGTCACTAAGCTGTAAATAAACATGGCAGCTGACATTTTGCAAACTGTCGTTATTAATATCGGCAAAATTCAGCTACAAAAACTGTAAAAATATTTTGATACAATTGTATATTGCATCCAGAATGTTTGAGTTTAACTGGAATAAAAGTTACTGAAATTATTATACTATCATTAACACACTCAACATACTTTTCCAAATTAAATTCATATGTACGTACAGTATCAGAAAGAGAAAAGTGTATTTAGATGTAATTTTCTATTTGTTTTGATCAAACTGTTCAAACATTTTAGAGGGCGTTTACCAGAAAAGTCATTCTATAAGCAAAGATATATCTACCTATATGTACGGTGCCCAGAAAAATATAAGCAATTTAAGAATGTTTTTTTAAAATCGATTAATATAAAAAATCAACAAAAATTAAGTTTTTTAAAAAAATCATTTTTATCCACCCTAATTGCAAGTCTATTTAAAAAGAACAGTTATTGGTGTGGGAAACTTACTTCTCTCCTGAGAAACAACTTGAGAGTGCAATTTCTGTTTATTTTCTCATCTATCCTTTTCGTATCGTTACAGTGATTATCGCGGTTGCAACTTCCTTCGTAATTCCAGTAAGTGAACCACCAATGTTTAAGGTGGACCATCCATTCGCCACCTTCATTGTGGAGAAAGAGAGCGGCGTAGTGATCTTCAGCAGCAAAGTTCTGAATCCTCAGTAGTTTGAAACCTCTTATCGAATATGGAAATGCACTACAATCTATTAATTGATAATAATTGTAATAACTGTATCGTTTATTTTATTAAAAAGTATTGCAAACATCTTACACAATTGCCATTTTTTAATTATCTTTCTACATGATTCCTGTCAACACGTTTTATCACTCTCCATCTCCACCTATTATTTCCTCCAAGTGCCACATAATTAGGGAGGATGAAACGTATCTGCAACGTGAACACGCAGTACTCTTGAACTCGAACTACATCTCTAGCCTTCTTAAACCCGAAGGTTTATAGCTGGAGCAACACACGCCTTCAATTTGTCCCGATCCTGGGAAAGATCAATCCAATCTTTTCCATCCTTGGTATATATCCTGTCCCAGCTAATTGTGAAGCAGGGCTGCACATAACAGCAGAGAACGAGGAGGGAAATCGAGTGGTGAAAGCGCAGCGTTGCAACCCATACGGTTCTAACCGTACACGTACGGAAATTTCATGGCATGTACGGACGTATGGTCCAGACGTACGGCTTCTCAAAATTTCCACTTGCTGTTTTGTCCCTCCTACATTGAAATGTTGACTGTGAACGTGTTTTTAGTAAAACAAATATGATAAAATTAAAGAACAGGAATCTCTTTTCTACTTTGATCATTAATTGGTGTATGCTTCTTAGTCAGTGAATCGACAGTGAGTGTACATGCTTGATTTGTTGTATTAAGTTTACTTCATAGGCGCAGACTCCACGGGGCTTGGGGGGTACTCGAGCACCCCCCCCCCAATATTAACGATGTTGGAGCAGAGCCCCCCAAATAATTTTGATTAAGAGGATCTAATGTATTATTTTGCTTCTCTTGTAAAGTTTACTCTGAATTGTGCCACATGAACTTAACTTTAAATACACATTTAAAATTTTCTAGACCATCAACTTTGGGGGGCTCAGACCGCTAAACCATCAACTTGGGGGAGGCTATGACCTGAGATAGCAAAACACACGACTCATTACTGTATACTAAGTATGTAATTATGAGTATTGTTAACATTTTTACTAAAAATAGTTTCAAAAGACGATGTGCATGAACTAGGGTAGTGGATGGGACGTTCGGACTACAAATGGCTTTGAAATGACATTCAGAACGAGATCATTGATATATTAGGGAGATCTGTTTTGCGCTCCATGGTAGCAGATATTAAAAGTCGGGAATATTTTGCTATTATGGTTGACGAAACTTGTGACATATCCATGCGTGGACAATTAATATTCTGCCTTCGAACTGTGAATAAAAAAATTGATATTTTTGAGGAATTCATGGGCTTTTATTAGGGGTGTGCGGGACGGGAAAAATTTTTAATTTCCCTACTAAGTCGTGAAATTTTCGGGACGGGAAATGTTCGAAATTTCCCGAAGCTCTGAAAATCTCTAATTCTACATGTCATTTTCACTTTAAGTGATTTCCGGATTAAAAACTAACAATTTACGATAAGTTCCAGAAATTGACAATGCAGAAAACGTCGAGAAATAACGACATTTCAACATGAGCATTCATTACTTCCCGACTGCTCGGGATCCCGAAAAGTTCGGGATCGGGACGGGAAATTTTTTTCCCGATCACGGTCCCGACTTTTCGTGATCCCGCACGCTCCTAGCGTTTGAGATTCCGAACACTGAGGCCAAAATTTAAATAAGGGAGAGAGTGAGTCATTCGTTAATTTATTTCAGTGATCAGAGCCCTCCCAATAATTTTGACAAGTCGGCGCCCCTGGTTCAGTTTATACACAGAAAGGCTAATCGGGACTGGAAATGCAGTTTGAAGTGGGATCCAAACCCATGTGACATGTATCTACACTGGGTATCGAAACCGGTACACCTTGAGTACAAGACGACAACGTTACCTCTACAAATCGGGAAGGCCCAAATGCATAAGTCTGTGTCAAAGACGTCATTAAATGATTCTAAACCTGGACCCCAATTCTTCAGATCCAATATTCCAAGACGATCAAGAGAACTGCAACAGCTTTGATTGCTATTGTTTGGTAAGTCGAACTTTTTCATTTTGTGCGTACGGTAACATCGTTTTCAAAAGTTGGCAACGCTGCCAGAGCGAAGCTGGGAAAGCGGGTAACTCCAGTCGCCCATTGCGCAATCCCGTTCTTCTCACTGTTCGTTGGTGGAGTCCTCTCGCGTCACAACTTGCGCAGAGACTTGTTCTCGTTCGCCTGTTGGGTCTCCCCGATGGCGCAGTGGTAGCGTTGACGCCTTGTAATCAAGGGGTCCGGGGTTGGATACCCGGCAGAGGTACATAGTGGTTCGGATCCCACTTTAAACTGTAGGTCCAGTCCGGATTAGCCTTTACTGTACACAAAGTGGACTTAAAACACCAAATCAATCAATCGTTCGCCTGCTCTACAGATAGCTGGTACAGGGTATAGGTCCATCGCAACGTTATCCCTCCATCTTCGTCTTGGCCTTCCTACAATCGGGTTTCCCAATAACAATCCTCTAAACTCTTTTTTCCTCTCCCATTTGTACCACATGGCCTGCCCACCTAAGTCTTTTTGATTTAAATATTCTAATAATATCTGGACATGAATACAAATTATGTAGTTCTACATTATATAACCTTCTCCACTCACCTGTCTCCTCATCGCCTTTTAGGTCCAAATATTTTTCTAAGGCAGTACTCTTGAAACTAATATAACAGTTTCGCAGTGGCTACAACTTATCGTTTCCTCCACATTTGTAATTTACATAAATATTCCATTGTCTTCATAGATGGAACAAACTAGTAGATAATGTTAATCACTAAGAGTACAGTTGCCATTAATATTTATTAGTTCAGATTAAACAGGGTCGATGTTGAAGCCCGAGGTTAACAACGTCGTAAGCCCCTACTCCTTTTCCGCCGATGTACAGTCAACGGCAAATATAACAGTAGGCAAATTGTTCATCACTATTTTCATTACTCTTTATTCCACACCCTGTGTTGTTTTAAGGAATGCATTTCTGTTGATACAAAGCAGATGTTGTGCTCTGCCTAATGACGTTTTTACTTCAATTCATGATCATCATATTGTGGAAAACTGACTGAATGAAAATGGTGATAGACAATTTGCCTTCTATTTCTTTTGCCGTTGGGTGGACAATTTCATTCATAACTTCCAGCCAATGTTACGTTAGATTGCTAGTTATATTATTAAATTTTTTGTTAACACATTTCAGATATCCTATTTTTCGTACTTTGGCCCTTTTGGAAGTAATATTTCTCCAGTGAAGGCTCGAGAATGAGTCACCACCAAGCCCACTTTCCCCTCGGGAGTAAGGTCGCACATAAAGATAGAAAGGAAGTGGGCGGAGCGAAGCAGTACACGCTGTTACAAAGAGTTGGGAGCGCTGCAATCGCTTTCTTCCTCCACGCAATCCCGTTCCCTCTCACGTTTTCATTAGTCGAGCCCTTCAGCTCACCGCTCAGGAGATGATCCCCAACGGAAGTACATTGACGTAGCGACAGGCGACTCCACTATTAGGGTTAGGGGAGTACACCCTGAGTGAAAAACATATGTGGACTCGCTGTAACCAATGCAGCGATACAAGTCGATTAGCGTTTCCAGTTTTAACTGGACTAATCCTCTTTTCAAGTCCTAAAAATGGTCCAGCAAGATTTTTAGTAAGATTTGGAAATGTTATCTTTTCTGTGATAAAGACAACTGCTTAGCTTCAAGAGGGCCTCCCCATGGCGCAGTGGTAGCGTCATTGCCTTGTAATCAAGGAGTCCCGGGTTCGATACCCGGTGGAGGCACAAGTGGTTCGGATCCCACTTTAAAAACTGTAGGTCCAGTCCCGATTAGCCTTACTGTGCATAAAGTGGACTTAAAACAGCAACTCAAACCAAAGCTTAGCTTCAAGATTAGTAACAAAATGTTATTTAATAATAATTGTTACTATTATTTTCGTCTTCAATTTCGAAGTAAAGAAATACGACACTCTCAGTTCCAACCGCAAAGCCAAGAAATTTTTCTTCCAACAAAGAAAAAATGTTGGACATTTGCGTCACTTCTGTTGTCGCCGCTCGTCGCGTAAGGTTTTGATTTCAAAGCATTTGTGATATCTACCGCGGCTCATGGTGATCTGCAAGTTTCTAACAATAAGTAAGAATATGCTATACTCCGCGGCTTTCTTTGATTTGAGTTCCTCGACATCAGGATTCAGAAATAAACAATAGTTTTTAACTGCTGTACTCTTAGTTATTACATGGCAGTGGAGAAGCGAAGTGCTGTGGATCAGCGATCTTAACCATGACGAAACGCAATTGAGATTTTAGTAACGACTTACCTTACGAAAACGGTTTCCTGACTTTAGGCCTGGAAGAAACAGAATGTCAATTTATGTTACTATTTTAAAGTAAGAGACAGAGTTTCATAACCGTATAATATTGTGGGCATAGTGAATATTAGAATATTCAGACATATGCTTATAATAAGGCCTATTATTAGTTATATGGAAACGGTGTGAAAGCTCACCAAATGCCGTATATTCTTTTTAAAATTATTTGAAATGCAGTCTAAATAATGCACAGGATAAGCAATACAAAAGTATTCTGGCCACTGAAAGAAAAGCAGCAAACTGTTGCTGCGGACACACGCTCTGCGTAATTGACGCAAATCAACTCCCACGCACTTCGAATAGGATACTAGACCGCAGCGGAAGGCTTTCTGCTACACCTAAAATCTGCAAATGGACCGCTCCTTCCCTTCAACCCCGCTCCCCGTTTCCCTCGTTTGGGGATCTTCTCGTGTGCGGTGAGCTGTACTTGCGCAGAGACTTGCTTTCGTTCGCTCGCTCCAGAGATTACAGAGACAGAGTATAAATCGAGGCCTGACAATGGCTACGAAGAGAGTTTGCAGATATTTAAGAGGCATCCGAGAGTCTTCGTGGTGTAGGGCAATGCACAGGGAAAAATTTTACTTCTTTTTACAAACGAAAACTCAGATTTGTATCAAGTTGCAAGAATTAACAGTGAACACTGGAAAAGAAGCTCATACAGTAGAGACAGAGTAAAAAAAAAAAATGAGAAGACCAATTTCCCGTCCACTGCAAGAAAGAAGTCAATGTAAACAAAGACTTGGTACGTGGCAAACTCTGTTTGGTTATTCCAAAGCAGCTGTGCGTGAATATAGCAAAGCCGCCAATCAATATAGCTAAACTATTGCGTGAGTCAAATGAAAACCTTAACCGTCAGACAAAAATAACAATATACAGGGTGAGTCAAAAGTCCCTGACCACTCCTTATAAAATGAAAGGGAGTGTAGATTACAGCAATTAGGCATGGTAGTAATATGTTAGACCTAGGGGGAAACTTTTTGGTGCATGTCATGACAACGTCCACCATCTTGTTGACCGCCATCTTGGATCCAACTTCATTTCCTTAAATGGGAAAGGAGGCATGTGGGATATGGTTTTGGGCTAGAATTTCACCAGAAATTCAGTGGTGAAGTCAGATTTGTGAAAACTTTAATGATAAAGAAGTTATGGACATATGAAAGTTACACAATGTTTTCAACATGCTGTCCACCTTGTGCTATGAACATGTTGAGATTCACCCTCTACAACTCAAATTTTTATGAAGTATAGACTTTTAGAGAAAATCTCATGGCGGCAACACTGATCAATTGAGCTTCAAAATACAAATTTTGTCATTTTAAAGTGACACAGTGAAGAGGAGTGGTTTCTTGCCCTCTGTCAGCCTAAAACTTACAGAAATGTCTCTGCAAATGAAATTTCAATATCTCTGTGCATTCTTACCACACCAGCAAGTTTACTAATGGAGGAGAAAGTTCGACAATAGCCTCAGTTCACAGGCAGATGGAAGTGGACCCCAAAGACTTATTCTTCTTTAGGTACACAGGCACTAACTCAAAGTTGAAAATATACGTAGATCAGCAATAAGTTTGTGCTAGAATGCAGAAAACTTGTGCAGCGCTACATATAGAAATCTACTAGATAGGAAACTAAAACAAATTTAGGCTTTCATTTGACTCTCGCTTGTATATTGAAGTTTGGAACCTTTTATCATAAGCTGTACACCCAACGGCAAAATAAACAGAAAGCGAATTGTTTCATCACTATTTTCATTCAGTCTGTTTTCCACACTGTGATGATAATGAAATAAAAGTCAATAAATAGAGGCCAACGCCTGTTTCGAATCAGCCGAATTCCATTCCTTTAAACACCACAGGATGTGGAATAAAAATAATGAAACCCGAGATGATCAATTTGCCTACTATTACCTTTGACGTTGGCTGTACAGTCAGCTGCAATAAAAATTAGGCACGTAGATCCTGATATACTCGCTTCCCTGGAATGAATTGTGCTGCTTTTCCATAGCAAGTTCAGCTACCTCTGTATAGTTCGGCAACACTCAGAACAGGGAAGTGAGTTATTCAGGGTCTAGATATCCCATTTTTATTGCGGGTGACTGTACAACTCTACCAATATACAGGGTGTCTCAAAAGTAATAGTGCAAACGGACACAGGTGAAAGTACACGATAATAGAAGCAAAAAGTCTCGGTAAACATTGGTCTGCAAACGAGCCGTTTTCGATATAATCGCGAATGTGTGATTACAAGCCGCCACTGACTTCATTGTTTGTAAACGTCGCCCTAGTTGGTAAAATGCTAATAATGGTCTATTTTGTAAACAAAGAGCAAAACTCGGACAGCGCAAGGAGTAAAGCACTCGGTGTTTACAAGATGCAATTAGAGGCCAGCATAGTCTGCCTTTTACCTACCCACTGCCCGCTTGCACGCGATAACAGGTTTACCTGCTCGCCTGCCCACGGCAACATGTCGACTTGCGTCTTTACCCGGGTTCTTGGTCTTCAAGGCGCTCTGCGCTTACAAGGTACCTGGGCATTCAACAAGACTCGGGCGCCTGCAAAACCTGCTGGAAGGAAACAGCCCTCCGGCAGCGTGTCGCTCCAGGTGTTTCATCACCACGTGGACGGCTGCAGCCAGTGTTGCCTACTTACGTATCTACTAAATCCTACGAAGTCCTAGGAGGAGCTTCTTCTCCAAGGAGAATTTATACACTTAGTGATTTCAGTTTAGCGTAAGCAGTTTTTATCTTATTGCCAGGAAATGCACGCAATATTACAGTTTCATTTATCTAAATGAATGATCGAGCAAACAAAAATCTCCTCACTGAAAACTAACTGTTTTTCATTGCATGGTGCCTTAACCAGGCACGCAGTGGCGCAACCAGAGGGGGCAGGGTGCATTGCTAACAACCTTGGACGGAAATTGTCTAGTGGAGGGGTCAGGGTGGGGGTCAAACATTAAAGTACAAGTCTCATCAAGTTCAATGCCGTAGCAAAGGGGTAGCGGGAGTCGGCCCTGAGCGCCGAACGATCTAAGTGAGAAAAGTTTTAAAACAGAGAATGCTATGGCGGCCCGTGATATTATTTGCTATTAATGTTGGTTTGTTACGAGTTGGATGAATTAATTATTTAATACGTCGCTCCATGTGAAAAGAAAATATTGTAGATGGAAATTTTACATGCCATATGTATGTACATTCGGAATGCATTTATCACGCACTTTCTTTCTTTCAAAACTAGTTTGTGTGCTTGTTTTCCATTATTAGCTAATGTGAAATTGACGTGTTGAAAAAAAATATTTCTAATCCTCTGTTTCAACACAAATGCGTGAGAACCGACTTCTACCACCTTTTTGCGTGATTTATGAGGATAATAATGCCTTTCATGCTACTTTATTACTATTATTGTGATTGTTCTTGTTGTTACGTTTATCCAAGTACTTGCCCTCCCCCCCAAACGAGGGTAACGGCAATGCCCCTGGCTGGCTACGGCCCTGGTGTTCGCAGTAGAACAGTGTGTTGTTTGACTCGCAACCTCAGCGTCGAACGTGACATGTTTCGGTCCTGCCCTATATCACTATATATACGTATATTGGTTATTTACGACATATACTTATGGATCCTGTGCCACGGAAAACCTATTTCAATGTGTGTGTGGGGGGGGGGGGGGTAGCAACATTCGTAAATCTCATTTCATTGGTGATGTGGCTTACGAAGCTTTGAGTTCCCTTTTTTAAGTAGTGAAAATCTAGTGCAGTTGGCAACACTGCAGAACGGTGTGGGTCCGGCGCCGTTTCTACTCGAAGCAACTACGTCATGCAGAGGGAGGGGTCTGCAGTTGATGGAAAGAACGAACTGAGACCTACTAGGTATCGTAAGACTGCGAGTACCCGGCGGGTCCACAATGCCTGCCAGGAACGATCTGGGCAGGTGGGCATACAAGCTGCTCAAGCGAGGGTGTTGCGCAAGTTGCATGGCATTTAAGGAGCGATGTCTCGCGAACGCGTCTGCTCCAGGTCTTGTGCAGGCCTCTGCATGCAATCAGTGACGGCTTCTACCCACACATTCCCACACATTATTACCATTTTACCAACTAGGACGACGTTTACAAACAATGAAGCCAGTGGCGGCTTATCGCACATTCGCGATTATCTCGAAAACGGCTTGTTTTCAGACCCATGTTTACTGAGACTTTTTTGTTTCTGTTATCGTGTACTTTCACCTGTGTCAGTTTGCGCTATTACTTATGAGATACCCTGTATTTATGGACTATGACTCGAACTATCAAGTGGGGTGTAAGGGGTGACCTTCCACGTAGTGCACCCAACTGTCAACCTCACTTCCACGTAATACACGCTGGACTGCTTTTTGCAAACTAACGAGGCTCTGGCGACTGGCCCTATGATCAGTATAATTTTGTGTGTTGTCCTGTTTTTTGTCCTTATGTGTGCTGAGTGCCCTTTTACAGCCTCAGCTTTTACCTAATTCAGAATATTTTAAGATTTTAGTTATGCGACGTTGCAGTTATGTTATTTGTGGGTGCAAAATAGCCTAAGTGTTGACACACCCAAAATGTTATATTCAAATTCAAGTGATCTTGAATAACCAATCACTGTAAGGAACTGGCCTTACATTCTATGTCCGAAATATAGGGTGACCATAATATTTTGACTCCAGAACGGAACATCCCAAGGAGAACAGTTTACTCCCTTTTTTCCATAAAAACCGTTTAAGCCTAATTATAAAATTAGTGCTATTATTAACGTATTGTTATTAATTATTAAAGGTTGGATAACATAAATGATATACCATAAACAATAAATGAAATATGATCTCCCGTTGTCAGAAGGCATTATTATAATCTAGGGAAGACTTACATAGCGTTTCTCGTCCTTTCTGATCAACCTTTGATGTTAAAGTTGAGTAATGCCAGAAGTATTTAGCAGAAGAACAAATCTTTTTTGATTGATTGATTGATTGATTTAGTTTATTTTACTTCGCGTTTTGTGCCTCTTGGCTAATTTGCGAAGATGAGGATGAGTGATGAAAGGATGAAATTGATGAATGGACATTCACAAACAACCAAGCCCGACCAGGATTCGAACCCGGGACCCTTGGCGTCGCAGCGCGATGTGCTAACCGCTCGGCCACAGGGTCGGGCAACAAATCTTTTTGAGATAAACTTTATTCTTCACCAATCGTTCATTAATCTCCCAGAAAACCTTACCCCACCTATCAGACTCACAACTCTAGATATTTCTTTTGAGTTTGTGTCAAGACGTAGGAAATTTAAATTCATGTTGCAATTCCGTAAAGAAACTGCATGCTTATTCACTGCTCTACAAATAACGGATCACATACAAAACATATTAATTTATCATGAAATCTCTTTCACGTTTAGACTTAGTTTTCAAGATAACTCCTAGGTTTTTTTATAAAACGGGACAAATAGTAGCTTTTTAATAAAATGGATGGGACGACCTGGACACACATCTGAAACGGGACTGTACCGGTCAAAAGGGACGTATGGTCACCCTACCGAAATGGGACATCATTCCCTGTTGAAAAGAATAAACATGCAACTTTCAGTTTCGCAAAGAAGGAGAGGGGATACACCAGTGCGCGCCAGTGGATAAAACTTGGGTTAACTAAGCTTATTCTTCTTTTCAGTGATACAAGCAGTAGCTGTAAGTCTGGTGATACCGGACGACCCTAACACATTCCACGCAGATCATCCGTTCCTCCACTTCATTGTTGAGAAGGACAGCGGCATTGTGCTCTTCAGCGGAACAGTCAGGTCTCCATAGCAACAACTCTACTAGAGCATCGTTGCAGCACAGTTGGTGAAAGGGAAGTCAACATATTAGAAAAAAAATGTTTCATTCCTGCTTCAAATGATTTGTTGGAAGTGTATCAGTATCCAATAAATAAGAATCAACTTGCAATTATTGTCTGTTCTTTACCAGTAATCCGTTCAAAGCATGTTCGTAATAAAAACGGGTCTTCAGTTATTCGTGACGGTGAATAATAAGTGAATTTTCGTGGATTACAGTTCAAGCGAGCTTTTGAAACTTCTCTAATCTTTCGAGATTGAAAACAAGAGAACATGTGGAAGATTGCCATGACATTAGATTTCAGAGAACTAAAGAGGTTTAAAAAAAATCATCTGATCTATAAACCTCCCAAAAATATTAATGTTTGTAAATATTAGAGAGCGTATTGGTTCAATATGACTAATGACGGTTTTGAACATACAAAGTGTATTTGAAAAATTTTCAGTCACTCTTCGTCTCTAGATTTTTTGTTATTCTACGTCGTTTTTATTCTACTTTTGGCCAGGGTTTCGGAGCGCTCCGGGTGAAGGGGGAGGTGCGCGGGGACTTTTGGCCGAAGTTTTTTTGTTTGTGGTCGCTCTACAGCACATCACCCTATGACGTCAGGGATCCGTGGGGTGGTTCAAATCCCGGCATGGGCTTGCACAGGGTCAACGAAGTTAGTAATAAGTTTGTTTTATACACTTGTTGAATTGTATCTTCTGCAAATATGCTGTATAAAGAAACAAACTGCCGGAGTACTAAGTGAGGCGAGTGTACAATCTTTGTGTGTATCGTTCATCAATTTAATCATAACATCGATCATCCCCATCTTCGCGATTAGTCAAAAGCGACAAAGAAGAGAAGTAAAATGAACTAAATCAATCAATCAATCATGCAAATTAAACATTGGTAAAACAATACAAGAATGCTGTTTTGGCTCAATAGAGAGAGAAAGAGAGAGAGAGAGAGAGAGAGAGAGAGAGAGAGCGAGCTATAGTACGTAAATTGTTCATTTGAGGTAAGTTGAAATATGAATTACGTAAATAGTATTTCTGTATTGAACTGTACTATTTTCTATTGTGACACTTAGATTAAGAGTTATAAGAGTTTGACTGTTATGTGTTGAATGGGTTACGAATAATTTCAAGCAATCAGTTTTTCTGCTTTGCGTATTTGTCCGACCCACCTCCCCCATACAACAGACAGCTTCGTTTTGTGCCGTATTCCGTGTTCCTTGCAGGTGACTCAGTGCAATCGGCTAGCGCATTGGTCTCGTGCCCGTTTCAAGAGGGGAGAGGGTGAAACTGGTACATAGCTTGTTTATGTGTGCTTTCGGGATTGAGAACTTCGTTCGCTGCGCTGTATGTTGCGTTCGACTTATCCGTACATGGTAGAGACATCGCCTTTGCCAGACAGATCCAGTGTTGCCAGTTGTATTAGAATTATGCTGCACCAATTCTGGCTAGATTGTTCTCTTTTAAAAGTATTACTTGCCCGTGTTGTTCTTCTCTTCACTGTCATAAAAAGAAGCCTTTAAAGGCTGTGTTCTCTTGTATCATTACATGCATATTATGTGTGCTTGTCAACGGTGATGTATGGACATTTAATGAAATTTTTAACGCCGCTGATACATGGACGTCTTCAGGACTTTTTCCAGGAAGGGACAAGCAAGGTATTTTTCCAAGGGAGGGGGCAGAATGAGGCAGAATTTCCCCAAAATAGTATTACTCCCTTTAAAAAAATTCTACAGTTTGAAGTTATCATGTTCCTGCAACGCCCTTGCAATAATTAACATATATTACTGTGACTGAAATGAAATTATATGCGTGAAATATGAGCTTTTTGATTGACTTTAATTTCCGGGTGGCGTGGCCCCCTCCCTTCCGGACGTCCATGCGTATGGATAAATCATTCCAACCAGTCACGGTTAATGGAATTATAAGGTGACTAGATTTATTAAATCAATATACAAGAACAACAAAGAAAAATCCGTAATTGTTAATTCTATGCATCATAAGCCACGAGAATCATGGAAGATCTATACTGTAATAATGAATTGAAGGAAATCATGCCGAGTTTTTATTTATAGTCTACCTGTTCAAGTAAAAATGGAAAGGTGCACAAAAAGAATTACAAAAATGTATGTAAAAGAAAACCAAGTATTTGGATCAAGTAATTTCTATAATTGTAATCAACAATGACCAATTGTCATTTCAACTAAGTATAAGTTTCAATTTGTCTTTGCAGGACTATTAACTTTGCCTTGCCTTTAATCGTATATTTCTCATGATCCGTAATTTTAAACAAATCCTAGATAAGTCGGCAAAAAAATAGGACACCGAAACTATGGAAAAGAAATATGCTGTGATAGAGAAACAAACACAAACCAATGACATTAACGCGGGTCAAACCAACACCATTTGTCGTTGAGAGCTGAACTCACGTCCACGAACTCGCAGAAATATTCCCATGGAATTCGTTATTCGTCTGATATTGAATACCCAATGATGCTTTCTGTTATGTAATAGACACTTATGAAGTGAATACATTATTAGGACTTTGTCAGATTTCAGAAAACACACACACACATACGTAAAAGATATGAATAAGAGGATGTTCATTTGGAAATTAATTTCCAAGTTGTATTTTTATGCTCTTGTGAATAGATGTAAAGGAAAGTGAAGTCTCTTATTGTTAAACAGAATTACAAATGTATATTTGCTTAAGGATTAATTTATCACAATATACTTTGCAATTATACATTCAACATACGTTGAAACAATGCCTTTTGTTATGGACTTTTGGTGGATTTAAGACTCAACAATACGCTATCGAGTATAGACGTACAGTTTAAATCCTACCTAAAGTGGGATTCGAGCCACTATGTCCCTCCACCGGGTATCGATCCCAGTGCCCCTTCATTACAAGGCGACGTTGTTACCACTATGTTATCGGCGTACAGCGCGCTACTTTTTTTCAGTACACATTTATCAATTCTCTCATTAACATCGTCGCGATTAAACAAAATTCACAGCTAAGTAACAAAAATCAAATGAAATGCCATCAATGAGGAAGGCACGTATTGCTCGCAGCCCTGCTTTTCAAAATGAAACCATAAAATTCAGGACATGTCCCTATCCAAGTAGATAATATTACATTTTGTGTTTATCACGGTTATTAAGATTTATACATCTTCTTTCGACTTAATTGCTGACTACACATTGTTTATTACTGAAAACTTGCTTTCAGTTTGCTGTGTACAACGTACTTAATACAAAAAATATTATTTTTTTACGTATACGTTTTCTGGCTTTCTAGACTCAGAAAGTTAAATATAGCAACATTCCATTCGTCGTTTTTCCAAACTTTTTGCAGTTTTCTTATAACCACCATGCCTATTTCCAGGTTACTGCTTACAAACTTGAAATGCTAGATATGGCAACCAGACATTTTGTAATTGGGAAAAAGAATGGATATGACAACCCTGTACTTCATACTATTGAAATTCCCCTGTTCGGATGTATACAAACAGCATTCCGATTTTCGACTTTATACCTTCATAAAATTAAACCAAATGTCGCAACTTACATTTTTGGTTAAGCCGGTTTTCAACTTTCTAGTGTCAGGATTTTTAAAAAGTTAGATATGAAAACTCTGTATTTCAAATTAAAACGTTTCCTAATTGGCCGTGTTTACGGTAACATTAATAAGCATGATTTCGATTTTCAACTTCATTCATTCAAAAATCGAAAAGTTAAAATTAGCAACCTCAATTTCCATTTACTTTAAACTTTTCCCTTTCGCTACATTCAAAGTATCATACATAACCAGCGTAAAAGAAAATTAGATATGGCAATCATGCACCAGCGAGTGTTTTGCATGAACACCTGTCTACCTTTTATCTTCCTCCGTACAGTTGCTTCGCCTTTCCTCTGCGCGTTCCTGGCCTTTAGAAGGTCGAATGGATTCTCTGCAGTAGTTTCGCCAGTGTTACTCGAACCAATATTTCGGAATAACTCGCTTCTCCCGCGGCGTGGACTGTAACGTCGTGCCGATATGCCGAAGTGCTTAGCCCGAACCAGAAGTTGAACCGAAATGAGTTTCAGTCGCGATCCCTGGTAGCAGGAAATGAGAGAGTGGTTCTCTCAACTTATAAAACCACAGGTGGCACACCTGCTATTGAAATATATTGTCCCCAGAAGTAATAGTAGAGTAGTAAAAGTGGTAATGAAAATGTGATAATTATAATAATATCGCTCTCTTCACGAAAACAGTCCAGTGAAGATCGAAGCTTCCCCTTACCTCCTCCACACCCCTGGCCCTCCAGGTTTGCCATACTACTTCTACGCTTCACACGCTTCACAGTTGACACATTTCGCGTTGTACATATGCACCTGATTGTGCCTTCCCTGGTGTCTTGTGTAAGGATTATTCCTTGCTTATTGGCAACACTGTAGGCGAGTGACGTAATCTTGTCTGGACTGTTTCCGTGGCGTTAGCTTTAGTAATAAACAGTTTTATAACAACAATAACGGGCGATTTTCAAATGCCGTACAAATTCCACAAACAAAATTACTAATGTACTCGGAACCTTTGATCGTTAGTTTTCTGTATACACTCGTATTATCCAACCTCGGAGCGCTCCGGAGTCGCTCCGGAGCGGAGTGGGCAAGTTCTTAGAATATCGCTCCTCCTTCGGAGTGGAGCGTCAGAAGGTATCGCTCCGCTCCGGAACGGAGTGAACCGTTCTCTAAAGTTTCGTTCCGGAGCGATATCCGCTGCCAACTTCCTCTGCTCCGATCCTGAGCAGAGCGTGTCAAGGTAGCGCTCTGCTCCGGAGCGAAGTGAACCATTTTCTAAAATTTCGCTCCTCGCTCCGGAGCGGAGCGAACCATTTCTTAGAATCTCGCTCCGGAGCGTGGGCAACAGCCGGAGCGTCGATCCGCTCCGCTCCGAAACCCTGCTTTTGGCTAATCGCTACGATGAATGATTATGAAATTGATGAAGTGACATTCAGAAAGAACACCACGCCAGGATTTGAACCTAGGAACTCCAGTGGCATGATCAACAGGCGACCACTTAACGTGCTCGGCCCAGTAAGTCTTCCTGTGTGTGTGTGTGTGTGTGTGTGTGTGTGTGTGTGTGTGTGTGTGTGTGTGTGTATTAGGAAATTGGGCTTTCCGGTCGTCAACTCATGATTGGTTTCGAGTTGGAATCCTGGCCCCGAGAATGGCCATTCCTTGGCGAATGTCTAATCATCAGTTTTTATTAACCTTGATTATGGAGCGTGACATAAAAGTGAAGCAAAATAAAATATAAAAATTTCCGACATGATACTTTTCAATCATAGGTCGGTTTCGATATCCGTTGGAGGCCCTTAGTGGTTCGGATTCCATTTTAAACTGTAGGTCCAGTCCCGATTAGCCTTTCTGTGCATAAAGTGGACTTAAAACCTCAAACCTCAATCACAGGTTGTTAGTAGAGATAAAGCAGAAACTTGTGCAGCGAAGGTGTGTATGGGGTTAAATTAAAAGGCCATTTTAATCAGATAGGCTAATCGGGACTGGACCTACAGTGTAAAGTATTAACCGAACCACTTCGCAATCCGCCTCCACTGGGTATGGAACCCTTGACCCTTTGATTAGAAGGCAATGCTACTACTACGCATCTATAGTTTAGAAAGAAGTGAGAGCAGAGGTGACGTGATTCGCAACACGCTTCGGATGGGTGAGATCCAGAGTCTCTTCATCAGTAGCGCAACCACAGGGTGCGGTAGGGGGAATCCCCCAACCTTCGACGGAAGTAAATTCTACGGGGGCATGGGGGCCAAAGTTGACGGCCAAGGGCACCTGCAGGGGGCACAGAGGAGAAATTGCCCCCTCGATTTCAAAGTTTATGCAAATAAAAATACATTTCGTAAAATTTTCTTGCTCGCTTCACTCGAAATGCCTGCTTTTCTCAATCTCGTCAAGTTTAGAGCCGTAGCTAGGAGGCGAGGGATGCAGAACGGTCTAAAGGAAAAAAAATGTAAAAGAGAAAATGCCATGGTGCACCGTGAAATTATTGCACCCTATTAAATCAATATTATTATCAGTTTGTAAAAATTGGATTTAAAAACTTTCGTGCTCGCTTCGCTCGCTGTTTTGTTGTTTTCTGTCATGTATTTAAATAATATTCAGTGGCGGATCCAGAGGGGGGCACATTCACATGCCCCCCCTAAATGCTTGAGCAAATTTTACTCGTAATATGTAATAACAAAATTAATAAAATAATTATATTAAGTATGTGTACTTTTGGAAAGTGGTGCACCCCGTATATCGTTAAAAATTGCTCAGTACCGAACATCATTTGAAATTGGTGCCCCCTGTGTATTGTTGAAAGTTGGTGCCCCCCATACACCATTGGAAGTTGGTGTACCCGAACATCGTTGAAAGTTGGTGTCCACGTGCATCGTCGAAAGTTAGTGCCCCGTATGCCGTTGAAAGTTGGTGCCTCTCGAACATCAACTATGTTTCTTTCATAAATCGTTTGTAAAGTTTCTCCCTGTTCTTTGTTCCGTCATGAAAGAATCAAAGGGCGTGAAAGTAAGGTTTAAAACGCATTATCCTACCTGCATATAATGCATATAGTGTTGCGATCAGAACTAAGCTCCCACTTATTCAACAATGTTCTCATCTTTACATTGTTAACTCATCTCTATTGGATATAAGAAAGAACATTGCTCAAGAGTTTGATAAAGTCTTTCAGGAAAGTAAAGCACTTGCTGAAGAGCTGAATGTTGATGTAAAAGTCCCAAGAATTGCACAGAATCAAAGACATAGGTGAAATATTCCCTCAAAGGATGTCATCGATTATTTCAGATGTGTTGTGTTCATCCCTTTCTGTATTATTTAATATCTGAATTTGATTATAGATTTAAAAGAAACCAGATTGAAGTCTTAAGCACTCTACAGAAAGTAATTCCGAAATTCATTGTTGAAGAAAATGATCCAGCTAAAGATATAATTGAGGCAGCTAAATTTTATGAAGATGATGTGCAGTCTATTTTAGCATTAGAAGGGGAACTCAAGTTATGGAGACAATACTGGTTATTGGAAAAATCTACCCCAAATAATCCAGCAGAGGCGTACAAATTTTCTTCCTTGTATACCAACATTAGAAGTTTTCTTCACCTGTTGTATGTGATTCCAGTCACAACGGCTACTGCTGAGCGTTCATTCTCCAATCTGCGAAAAATCAAGACCTACCTTAGATCTACAATGGGTAATGAACGATTGATTGGTTTGGTTCTCCTGAACATCCATAAAGACAATTACCAAGTGAAACCAGAGGAGGTTATTGACATATTTGCAAGGAAACATTAATGATAACTACAGCTACAGTATGTGTAGGGTGAGGTAAATGTCTTTAGTAAGTTCCAATTATTTAACTATTGAAAAGTTAAACTGGTATCCAAATTACTAGCAGCTTTATCATGTATCATGCATGTTACTGAAAAGGACTCAGGTGCTACATTAAACCAATTATAAAGCAAAAAAGAATTAAGAAATGAAGAAAAACAGTGTGTCTATAATATGAAAATACTTCTGTAACTTGTGCGTTTCTGTGTTCGCGAGGAATACGCTATTTTTAATATATTGTTTTTTTATACAATACAATTTTTAAATATATTTGTTCTTAATAAGTTGGCCGCATGTACAGATGACTGGAATTGGTACTTAAAGAAATATTAAAGTATTAAAGACTTGTTTCACAATGGTAAATTGAATTTAAAGTAGTACTGTAATCTTCATTATTATTTATGTGTACATTTTTGGAAATTGGTGCCCCCCCCAAAAAAAACTGAATCCGCCCCTGATAATATGTGTTGCATATATGTATTGAATATACTTTGAATACGTACACAATTTAGTGTTAGCATGTTGGATATGTGTTTCACTTATTTTATGTCGCTCTATGTTGCATATGAGTAGAACATATCTTGTACATGAAAGTTATACATCTTATGTACAAGAATAATTTTCTTCGGAATGCATTTATCATTCATTTTTTGCAATTCAAAAATAAAGTTCGTGTGCTTGTTTTCCATTATTAACTAATGTGAAATGAACGTGTTGAAAAAATATTTTAAATAGTTTGTTCAAATCAAATGCTTTAGCACAGACTTCTACCCCCTTTTTGCGTAATTTGTGACGATAATCACGTCTATCATACTACTACTACTACCACTTGTAATAATAATAATAATGTCATTATTGTTGCTATTGTTATTAATATTATTACCAATATTATTATTATTATTGGTACGTTACTCCTGGTACTTGCCTCCCCAAGACAAAAATTCGTGGTTGCGCCTCTGCTCATTATGCAGGGAGATTGTCGAAAAAAATCCCCTCAGACAGAACCCTACCCACAGTGGCAAATAAGCTCGAGTTGACGCATCCAAAATATTCACTATAATTCGAATTCTTCAAAGAAGTATTGGCTTATCGGTACAATGCTGTTGCAAAACAAAAGTATGCATTAGGGAGTTAAAGAAACTGATTTGACGTCTCGCCTAATTTTCACCATTCCATTAACATATTCCTCGTCACAGAATGCCTCTGCAAGTCAACTCCTGAGGATTTCCCAACCACACAACACTTGCTCATTGGCAATTATTAAACTCCAGCTGGAAACTTTTGAAGATTTTGGTAAAATACAAGCAACAATAGCTCACATCGAGGATACTCTGGCAACCATGAAAAATGAATTAATTAGTGTACAGGAAAATCTGGAATCAAAATTGCTAGGTATTACTGAAATTCTAGCCATACTCCAACAGCAGATTACTAAGTTGGAAAACCTCAATACCGAATCTGAACTATCACATTTCCATAATCTGATTGATGACATACAGAACAAATTAGAAATACTGCAACTATCGACACCTACGCAAAATGACATAACTCAACTCCAATAAATTTTGAAAACTGTAGCTGATGCAACCGAACTGGATGCTGTAAAATTAACTCTGACTACACTTCAGAATACTGTAGCTGGGTTACCTACTTCTCAGGAAATCAGAGCCATGAAGAGAGCGGTAAATCGAATACTCAAATCAGAGGATACAAAAACATTCAGGGGGAAATTGTACAAATTAGAGAAACTATTGCTACTCTTCCCACCAACCAAATAATCAATGAACTCCACTCATTATTTATGAACATCAGAAATCAAGTACACGATCTTGCTAGCCAGAGTTCGAAATTAAAACTCGTAGAGAGTCTACAGCAGATTATTTAAAACATCAAGTTACAAATTAGCACCATTGAAGCAGCTCAAGAATCGAACTTATGGAATTTTACCATTCAACTCCATGATTTGAAAGAACAATTCCAATAACTTTATGTCGATGTAAAAATTAAACCAGGTTATGATGAGTTGGTTCGTACTATCAATTAACACCTGGAACCAATATTAACCAGATTGGATGATATAGATTTCCGTCAATTTTCCTCTATCAAGAGTGTTAGATTACAAAGTGTTCCAAATGCTCGAGGGCACTGGACATATGTTAATGCTGGTAATGTTTACAAATTATATCCATACACACACGCACACGAAGTTTTCATCGATGGCAATCTTCGATTTCTGAAGTTTAGATTTGTAAAAAATTGAAAACATGTTTAAGTTCCTCAATTTACTATGGTGAGAAAAGATGGTATACATAAGGCAGTTCAAATACCTATAGCATACTGGGATGAGTCTAGCAACAAATATAAAATACATGATGATGAACAATTATCTTTTTTTGATATTGAAATTGGTGATAAACTAATTTTTGATATAAAAAAATTATACCCTGAAAATAATCAATTTTATATAATATTCTCTCTTCGTACTAAATGTGTAGACAAGATGTAGTTAATGAATTACACAGACCAGCCCGTCGTAACTACAAACGATTATCTGTAGTAACAAAAGGCACAGATGATCTATGGCAGTCACACTTGATTGAAATAAACACAGGAAGTTTAAAAAATTTACATAAGATAAATCATGGTTACAAATATATACTCACTGTGATAGATACATTTAGCAAATATGCATGGGCTCTTCCTCTAAAATCCAAAACTGGTACTTGTGTTACCGAGGCTTTAAAATTAATATTTATTGAGGGAAGGATACCGAATTATTTGCAAACAGATAGAGGAAAAGATTTTTTCAATTCCACATTTATCAAATTAATGTATCAACATAATATTAGACAATATTCTACATACAGTGATCTTAAAGCAAGCATAGTAGAACGATTCAACAGAAAATTAAAATATCACATGTGGGAACAATTTACTCTACATGGTAACTATAAATGGGTACAAATTTTGCCTGACCTAGTTCATAATTACAATAACTCAATACATAGAACTATAAATAAACCTGCTGAGGTGACCAAATCTGACGAGAAAAGATTGATTTCAGTAGTGGTAGTGGGCGGTTTCACAAACCGAAAATGAGGCTCGGTGAGGCTCGCCTTAATGGATTTGTCTCGTAAGGCATGAGCCTCATTTTCTGGCAGTGTTGCCAGCTCCTCACTCGAAAAAATCACCAAGGTTTTTTTTTGGGTCTAACGTAGCCTAAAGCAAGGAGCTGGCAATCTTGCTTGAGGCTCGCCTTAATGGTTTGTTCTTGTAAGGCATAAGCTCTATTTTCTGGTAGTGTTGCCAATATTTTACTCGAAAAAATCACCAAGGTTTTTTTTTTTGGGTCTAACCTAGCCTAAAGCAAGGAGCTGGCAATCTTGCTTGAGACTTGCGTTACAGTGCATAAAGCAAAAAGCTGGCAATCTTGCTTGAGGCTTGTCTTACAGTGCATAAAGCAAGGTTGCCAACCTACTGGTATTTTTGCCATAATTTTTTACAAAAAAAAAGAGAGGAGAGAGAGAGGGAAGAGTTAAACAACCGACAAGTACCAACACCCATCTACAGCTTTTTTTGGTCTAACCTAACCTAAAGCAAGGAGCTGGCAATATTACTTAAGACTTGCCTTACAGTGCATAAAGCACTGGTATTTTTGCCATGGCTTTTTACAAAAAAAAGAGGAGAGAGAGAGAGAAGAGTTAAACAACCGACAGCTGCCAACACCCACCCTAACCTACTCTAACCTAACCTAACCTAACCTAACCTACTCTAACCTAACCTAACCTAACCTAACCTAACCTAACCTACTCTAACCTAACCTAACCTAACCTAACCTAACCTAACCTAACCTAACGTAGCCTAAAGCAAGGAGCTGGCAATTTTACTTAAGGCTTGCCTTACAGTGCATAAAGCAAGGTTGCCAACCTACTGGTATTTTTGCCATAACCTTTTACAAAAAAAAAGAGAGGAGAGAGAGAGGGGAGAGTTAAACAACCGACAGCCCACCTACAGCTTTTTTGGTCTAACCTAGCCTAAAGCAAGGAGCTGGCAATTTTGCTTGAGGCTTGCCTTACAGTGCATAAAGCAATTTTTGCCAACCTACATATACTAAACAGGGAGAGCCGGCACTGCCGTAAAAGAGAGAAAGATGGGTGGATGGCAATATAGTATGTGCGTGCGTGTGTGCGTATAATATGTAGCATTATTAACTAGAGTGTGTTGGCAATTTACTTCCAACTAAAAAAATAGAGATGCCAACGTTGCTGTAAGATGAAAAGAGAGAGAGATTTATGGCTGGCAACGGTAATGAGCGAATGCGCCATATCGTAATTTTCCAACTCCGTATATCGTGATTTTTGTAAACCTCTCTCGGGGGAACGATGTGCCACACACACACATGCGCGCGCACACACACACTTATATTATAACACAAACAAACAAACAAAATAATAATAATTGTTGTTTTTAGGATTTGTGGCCCCCATAACCCTGCCAGGAGTGTGTGGTGCCCAACCAAAAAAAAAATAAAAGTTTACAAATAGGAATTGGCAACACTAACAAGGCTCGAAATTATTATTTGAGGCTTGAAATCATTATTTGATGCTCGTCGGTGTTGCCTACCCACTCTACAAAAATTCCACTATATGATCTTTCACTAGCTAAGCTAACCCTACAAATAGGAGTTGGCAGCACTGACTTATAAACCCATTGGGTTCTCTTGACATGTTTTTTCATGATGTGTTGCTAGGCTATTGAGCATCTTGGCGTATACAATGTATATATTTTGAGAGGGGGGTTATAGCTTTTTATGCTGTACGAATACTGGAAGCTTGACAGTGACAACCAACAGAGTAGGTAAACCTACATCCAGGAACTGGCAACACTAGTTTCTGACAGTGAATTTGAAATAAAATATTAAACAAAATACATGAGTAAGCACTGTGATTACAAATAGTACCAGTGTTATGCCCCCAACTCCAACTGGACAACTGGGGAAAATAATTGTACAACAATTTGTACCTAATTGTACAATACTTGTACCTAATTGTACAACATATACACAGACATAAAAGAGAGAGCCTTCCCGTAACTTACTTCATGTACAATTTATATGATTTTACAACTGTGAAAAGAAAGCATATGTGTTCTGTATGCACACATTTATTCTTATTTTTCGAAGTTGAATGAAAGCACATGTTTTTACGCTCTCGTAATACTAACCTTGCTCCACTGATTTTAAATTGCTTCCATCCGCTTTTTTTTTCTGTGTTATTTCCGCATGCACGCAACATTTGCTTTCAATAGACAGAAGGAATGTTAGTTATAATTAATCACATATTTACCTCATGTTAATTTTGATTATTTTGATTGAAGAAATGATAAGATTTAATATATAAAATAAAACATATTTAATTAGATTTACAAACTTTTATGCTCTCCTCTCCAATCAGCTAGTTCCTCATTTCCATAGCGAACCAGGAGGAGAGGTTTAGGGGGCTCTGGCCCCTTCCGAAATATTCATGAAAGTGTGAAAGAAATCTGTTTTTTTCATGAATTATTTCAAAGGGCTTTCTATATCCCCTTGAATAGGTATGTTTAAATAGAAAAACTTCTATTCTAAAGTGCCTACAGAGAAATTGGAGGTATGAACCTCCGATAACTGACTTAATTAATTTCTTATAATTTGCCTAAATGATATTCTACATGTGATCTATTCGCTATCTATCTGAAAAGGTACAATTTCTGGTTTTTACACAAAATCTATTCGTAATAATATGTTTTGTTTATTTTGTTTACCTGGATTTGTTATTTTATTAAATGTTCCATAAATAGTTTTCTGAAAATTAGTTTTACGAGGATTATTAGTTTTCCACCAATGACACCAGAAAACAATTAATTTTTTCTTCCCCTCCTCAACTCTACTAGAATATTCAAAGGTGATATATTTTTATTATTCACAATTCACAGACAATATCCATATTAATTAGGAAGGTATATTGTATGCTAGGTTAGCTAATTGTGTCTTCTACAGCTTTACTGTATAGAGGGAAGATGGAAAAAGAGAGCTCTACGGAAACTGACGCTCTTAACAATATTGTACGCCCGTGAAAATTATATATAAATAAGACTTAAGCATATTATCTGCTTTCATGTCAGATTTTCCCAACCTGTGAGCTGTAGTGTTTAGGTGACAAGCGACCTGCTCAAATATAATACTGTTGACAATATTGAACGCCCCGTGAAAATTATATATAAATAAGGCATAAGCGTATTATCTGCTTTCATGTCAGATTTTCCCAACCTGTGAGCTGTAGTGTTTAGGTGACAAGCGACCTGCTCAAATATGATACTGTTGACAATATTGTACGTATATTGTATTGTATAGGAGACTAGAAGCATATAATTTGGCGAAAAAAAAAAACCAAGTAAGATCATAGAGAATAGTTAAAAAAAAAGTGAACAATTATATTTTGCATTGCACAGCATTAGGTATTAAATAACATACCCCCAAAAAATCTCTGCATTATGCGTTCTGTAAAAAATTGCCCTACGTGCCAAACTGCTGTGTCAAGTAAACATTTTCAAAGGCACTGTCGTACTTGTGTGCCGGGAAAGCGAATATGTGCGACCAAACTGTGCTCTAAGTGTGGAAAAAATATTTCTATTGCCAACTTCAAGTTGTTGTTTTTTTTTGACACGTATATATATTATTATTTTTTTAACAGAGGAAGAAAGTCCGTGCTTCGGAAAACGCGATGATGTGCGTAATGATATCTTCCGTCTCCTGCATAGACTTGTACCAATCTACTGTGTACCATCTTCTTCCCTGCCTTGCCTCCTCCAGTTCGTCCAACCTCTCGTCCAATTTTTCCCCTGCAGCCGAAAGCAGAATGTTGAGATCACCGCACCTCAGGCCGCTGATCCCCCGAAGACGGTCCTTGAGAACCATTTCACAAGGGATGCGAAATTCCGGCGTTGTTCTTGCTATGATTACAAGTTTCCCTACATCTCCGTTTACTATTTTTTTGAATATTTTAGATAGTAGCTCGGGTGGCAAATCAGTTATACGAGACATGTTGTTATTATTATTATTTTTCACTCTATGTTATTTATATACCCTACCCCAATTTTTGTTTCGTGTTCATGGCGATGGTGGTAGAGTGCCACACACGTAAATTTGCCGTTGCGTAGAAACGAATTTTCGTTTCGTCTCCCTCTCTCTTAGCATCATGTGTTCTACCCTGCTCGATAACCTTCGCTATTGTTGCCACATTGTTATTCCATTCCTGGACACACTCGCGCAAACATTATTGAAAACAATTGAATAGCGCTCCAGCTCGCGGTTCCCACCGTTCGGTAGGGACGCTAATGTGGCAATATAGCACGGCGTAGTGCTTGCTTTTTTTATGCAGTGCATGTTTATTGGCTAGCTAGTAACTAGTGTTGCCAACTGTAATAATGAAGCACTATTTCTGTCATGGAAGGGGAAAAGGCAGGTAAAGTGGCGGTGAGTTTTGTTGGATTGGAAGCACCATATTTTTATTTTATACTAAGTATTTGACCGGTTTGACGTTGTGTGCGTGTATTGCGTGTGTGTATGTAAAAGTGTGTGTTTGCTAATGAACGTTAAATTCCATAATGCCTCCAGTTCTGTCGAAGTTGAAATCAAAAACCTTGCATAGCCAAGCTCGGGAAATTCTAAGCAACGTGCACGAGTTCATGAAGGAGGAAGCCAGTCATGGTGTTAGCATCCCAATAAAGCATTTTGGCAAGAGAGCAGCGAACAGCAGCAACAAATTGTTCATATTTCATAATTTTGGAATTATTCAAAATAAATAAATTATGTAGCTCCAACATCATTTCAACTCTGGCTCCGGCACGTGTTCTTGTAGAAATTGCATAGAGGAGGCTGTTATTTTTGCTGCTTAATGCGATACATATTGTTTTCTGTGTTAAAATTGCCATGTTTTGATGGGTGATAAGCCTATTGAAAACTGTGATCGAGCGAGATATTTTTTTGAATAGTATTGAAATAGCATAAGAAGTCTTATTATTTATTTTATATTTTGATGTTTTAGTTAGGAATATATTGATTTTCAATTTTCTGTTGCTGCGTAATGACCGGGGGGGTCGAAATAGAGCGGCATCTGCCGCTACCTCCCAGGGAGGCAAAATGACTAGCGCCGGCCCTGGTTCATAACAAAAGAAAAAGCCGCGCAGCTTATCGTCTAGTGGCAGTATATGTACTTGTTATTGTTGTAATACGTATTTATATACGTCGTTTCTCACAACGTTACAACGTTTAGAAAGTCGTTGATTTTGTTTCTGTATTTTCCGTCGTTAGGTTTCCTCGTCATGTCGATCGTCGCGAATCCGAAATCGTCACCGTTCCAGCAAGTAGAGCAGCAGCGTTCCGAAAATTGATTGTAGTTCATGTCTCCGCCTACGTAGTCATCGTACGCGTGCTTGAGGTTGGTGTGATCTTGACGAAACAAACATATGAAATTAGCGTTGTCGCGTAGTAACTGTTTTGGAATTTTGGAAAACGTTTGAGCTAGGTAGAAGCAATCCATTTTTTTTGTGACGACCTTGCGTGAAAAAGTTGCGAATTTCATTTTGATTTTCCAGGATGGCGTCGTCGAACACAACGACTGAATTTTCACGACAATCGTCGAGTGGTTTTATTTCCGAGGGGGGGAACGTTGCAATGTCCAGACCATCGTACAGTTTCATCAGTTGCTGGTATTTGGATTGCTCCAAACTTTTCGAGAACACGTACAGGCGCCTGTTCTCAAAAGGTGACAAGTTATCTTTTCAGATGCATTTACCTGGCTACCAGTACTGCGGACCGGGTACCAAACTCGAGAAAAAATTGGAGAGAGGGGGCAAGGGTGTGAATCCGTTGGACGCCGCATGCAAAAATCACGACATCGCTTACAACACCACGCAGACGGATCTGGATGCACGTCACGAAGCAGACAGAAAGTTAGAGCACGCAGCTTTCGAAAAGTTCGTGAGCAGAGACGCATCGCTGGGTGAACAGGTCGCCGCACTGGGTAGAGTCCAGCGCAGATAATTCTGCCGTGCGATGCGCGAAACAACTAAAGAAGCAGTGTTGCTAATGGAGCAGATAGAAAAATCGCTGCAGTGCGCCGATGCACAGCTGTTACGTACAACAATAAAATTAGAGAATTCAGGTCTATCTAACGTTGAGTTTTAAACGTCATGCATTATACCAGGACTAGGATTAATATGTACTAACAAGTAACTTTGTATGTAGCTACATACATATGGACTAAAAATTCGCAAAATATGAACTAACACATAAGTAAAATTACCAAAAATGCTGCAAAGAAGACTTCTTCATACGATTCCTTATTTGAGTGATTTCAAACAAAATAAAAAAATATATATTATTTTTCATTGCATTAATGCACTGGTGGCGTTCTAACTTTTCACTTCCAAAACCCGTATACACTGGTATGGAACTGCAACGGCAGATAATAACATGCCAACGTGTTAAACCGCTACAATTGCACCATAACACTCCTCCTGAAGCAGTATTATTATTTCCTCTCTGAGATCGGCGACAGTCGGTTGCCTTTGTTGTACATTTACAAAAAATGCCGGCTTCCACAACAATAACAAGTACATATACTGCCACTAGACGATAAGCTGCGCGGCTTTTTCTTTTGTTATGAACCAGGGCCGGCGCCAGTCATTTTGCCTCCCTGGGAGGTAGCGGCAGATGCCGCTCTATTTCGACCCCCCCGGTCATTACGCAGCAACAGAAAATTGAAAATCAATATATTCCTAACTAAAACATCAAAATATAAAATAAATAATAAGACTTCTTATGCTATTTCAATACTATTCAAAAAAATATCTCGCTCGATCACAGTTTTCAATAGGCTTATCACCCATCAAAACATGGCAATTTTAACACAGAAAACAATATGTATCGCATTAAGCAGCAAAAATAACAGCCTCCTCTATGCAATTTCTACAAGAACACGTGCCGGAGCCAGAGTTGAAATGATGTTGGAGCTACATAATTTATTTATTTTGAATAATTCCAAAATTATGAAATATGAACAATTTGTTGCTGCTGTTCGCTGCTCCGCTGCTCTCTTGCCAAAATGCTTTATTGGGATGCTAACACCATGACTGGCTTCCTCCTTCATGAACTCGTGCACGTTGCTTAAAATTTCCCGAGCTTGGCTATGCAAGGTTTTTGATTTCAACTTCGACAGAACTGGAGGCATTATGGAATTTAACGTTCATTAGCAAACACACACTTTTACATACACACACGCAATACACGCACACAACGTCAAACCGGTCAAATACTTAGTATAAAATAAAAATATGGTGCTTCCAATCCAACAAAACTCACCGCCACTTTACCTGCCTTTTCCCCTTCCATGACAGAAATAGTGCTTCATTATTACAGTTGGCAACACTAGTTACTAGCTAGCCAATGAACATGCACTGCATAAAAGAAGCAAGCACTACGCCGTGCTATATTGCCACATTAGCGTCCCTACCGAACGGTGGGGTATCATATTTGAGCAGGTCGCTTGTCACCTAAACACTACAGCTCACAGGTTGGGAAAATCTGACATGAAAGCAGATAATACGCTTATGCCTTATTTATATATAATTTTCACGGGCATACAATATTTATCAACAATATCATATTTGAACAGATCGCTTATCACCTAAACACTACAACTCACAAGTTGGCAAAATCTGACATGAAAACAAATAATACGCTTAAATCTTATTTATATATATAATTTTCACGGACGTACAATATTGTCAACAATATCATATTTGAGCAGGTCGCTTATCACCTAAACACTACAGCTTACAAATTGGTAAAATCTGACATGAAAGCAGATAATACGCTTAAATCTTATTTATATGTAATTTTCACAGGCGTACAATATTGTCAACAATATCATATTTGAACAAGTCGCTTATCACCTAAACACTACAACTCACAGGTTGGGAAAATCTGACATGAAAGCAAATAATACGCTTAAATCTTATTTATATGTAATTTTCACAGGCGTACAATATTATCAACAATATCATATTTGAGCAGGTCGCTTATCACCTAAACACTACAGCTCACAAGTTGGGAAAATCTGACATGAAAGCAGATAATACGCTTAAATCTTATTTATATATATAATTTTCACGGGCGTACAATATTGTTAAGAGCGTCAATTTCCGTAGAGCTCTCTTTTTCCATCTTCCCTCTATAAACCGTATTAAAAATGTAAACATAAACATTGGTGAGGTCTTACCCGGTCCTCCCGTAACTTCCGGTTTAAGTCAATCCCTATTATTGCCAGTGCAAATTCACCGGCATACGAAGTAAGAAATGGGCGCTTATTTTAATCAATTGTGCGACGATAATCAAGAAAGGCATTTGTTAAAATTCTACTATGAAGAAATGGACGTCTAGAATCCATCGAATGATCAACTGCAGAACAGATTATTAAAATATGACTTATCTTTGTGGCCGCCAATTCTATAACACACTACGTACATACAAATATATCATGTACGACGAACATTTATACAGTATATTAAATTATTTTATAAATAGAAAAGTGAGGGAAAGATAATTCTATAAAACTAATGATACTATTATATGATATAAAATATGCTTAAGTGAATCTTTGCCAACAAATCTGCAGCTGTAATGACACATAACAAATGCTAGTAAATATATATGCTTTCAACGTCTCCTTTCTGCATAAGGGATTTAGGAAAAATCTATGATATGGCATGCCACTTTCACCCGCACGAATTTACTTCAAGCAACAAGGGAGTTTTCAGACTGAAGCGACAAGTGATATCAGAATTTCGCACAGAAGCATTCGATCTAAAGCAAACAATTCATCAGTCACGCTTGCACAAATAACAGGCCGGGGCAACACAATGCAAGGTATTGATAAAACGGTCTAGTCCGAGCAACAAGCGACACCTGCAATTTGTCGTTCGGAAGGTGTTGTTTATTTTTTAATGTTGGTTTCCAAGAGAGACGTATCGCTGCAGTCTGAAAGCTTCCTTTCGAACCAATTCACCACGAGAAAATGCACGTGTCGCTTGGACTGGACTGTTGTTTTCTCAGTACAATACATCGTGTCGCCTCGCTCTGTTGTACTCGTATGCAAGATGAATTGTTTCATTTAGAGTAAAAAGGCTGTTGCTTGTCGCTTCGGTGTGTAATCGAAGCACGACAAGCTGCACGTGTCGCTCAGATTCCCAATGGCATGTATTGTGCCGCCTAAGACTTGATTTACCATGAGTGGTAAATGCTTATTTATAGACTAAATAGGCCTGTGTCGCTTCGGTTTGAAGCCTCACTAAAAAGCGTGCTTTTCACCACAACACAATACGCAGATAAACGATCAACATGCTTGTAACAAAATGCAAATCGCAAATATTCTTTCCCGGGTACCAATCCTTTCTCGTTTTGCTTGTATCAACAGGTTTCGTCTGTCTACGTCCTTCGGAAACCTACGAAGTGATACTTGATTCAATAAATTTGTTCCCAATCAAACTGTACAACCATATGCTACGCAGCTGACACCCTATTTCCTTGTAAAAGAATCTCCACTTTGCCCTTTCATATTAACATCCATAATATTGTAAGCATAACCGGATGTTCGAGGGGGGGCCAGACGAGTGCGCATAGGGAAAAAATGCAAAATATCCCCCAATTTTAATTCGATCCACCTCTGAATCGAATTTTTACATATTCTCACGCCACCACATATTGTCCAATTTGCTTCTTTTACTTGCCTGGCTTAATTAACTCTCGCTAATTAGCATTTTTTTGGAAGAAGTCAACTAGAACAACATATGGCGGTATGAGAAATATGCAAATCAAAGAACATTTTAGCAATATATGGGCCCTAGCAATTAGCTTCGTCGACTAAGAGTACTCCTTCAAACATCTTCAGCTAGATCGTATTACTACGCGAGGACGTTTAAAATTTTTGGGTGTTGAAAAAGTTTGACGCTACTTTTTATTTCTATTGTTTGCTAATAGATGGCGCTAATAGTACCCCCTCCCCTCCCCTCTCCCCTCTTCTCCTCTGCTGTATGACAAATAGCACAAACATAAAAATCAAGATTTTGGAGAGCAAAACATAAAATTTGCATGCATCTGATGTCGAACCAGGAACTTTTATCTTTCGGGGAGTTAACATTATTTTTTACTCAGTCGTCATATAACATGAACACACGCAAAGATTCACATGTGCTTTTATTATTTTGTGTTCGGTAAGTACAAGTATATTCTTACATAAATTATTGTTTAATTTGATAAATTGTAAACTCAAAACCTGCTAAACTAACACTCCTTCTGTGTTTCATTAAACTATTGAAAGCGAATGTTGCGTGCGCGTGGAAATAACACAGAAAAAAAAAACCGGATGGAAGCAATTTAAAATCACTGGGGCAAGGTCAGTATTACGAGAGCGTAAAAAACACGTGCTTCCATTCAACTTCGAAAAATAAGAATGAATGTGTAATAACACTGGTATTATTTGTAATCACAGTGCTTACTCATGTATTTTGTTTAATATTTTATTTCAAATTCACTGTCAGAAACTAGTGTTGTTAGTTTCTGCATGTAGGTTTATTTACTCTGTTGGTTGTCACTGTCAAGTTTTTAGTATTCGTACAGCATAAAAAGCTATAACCCCCCTCTCAAAATATATACATTGTATACGCCAAGATGCGCAATAGCCTGGCAACACATCATGAAAAAACATGCCAAGAAGACCCAGTGGGTTTATAAGTCAGTGCTACCAATTCCTATTTGTAGGTTAGCTTAGCCAGTGAAAGATCATATAGTAGAATTTTTGTAGAGTGGGTGTTTGCGAGTTCCACGACGCGCTGCCTGCCGATACTCTATGCAGCGTCATCCTGATTGCAGAGAAGTCCTTCGTCCACGACGTGAAGAACGAGAGGGTGACGGAACAGTTTTAAAATTCATAAAAAATTGCCACATACTAAAAATCAACATCCAACACATTTTAGGTTATATAAAATTTGTGAAAACCTTATAATACTGAAATATTAAAACAAACGGAGTCCCCCTTGTAGGTTAGTTCGGTGCGTAAATAAAAAAAATGATAGGTTAAGTTATATCACTTAGGATCGTAAGAAAATTAAAAAAATCGTAAAAAAAAAATAGGTTAAGTTGTATCACGTAACATCGTGATATACCTACCAAGTACGAGTAGGGAAAAAAATGAGTGCAGTGAAAATTTGTACTAAAACATCGCTAAACGCTATAACATCGACAAAAAATTGTCAAAGTATGTCAAAAACTTATATTCGATTGATAAAAAAAAAATACCTACAAAATATGATCCTCAAATAATAACGTTCAAACAGTGCATAAATAAAAAAAATGATAGGTTAAGTTATATCACTTAGGATCGTAAAAAAATTAAATAATCGTAAAAAAAGGATAGGTTAAGTTGTATCACGTAACATCATGATATACCTACCAAGTACGAGTGGGGGAAAAATGAGTATAGTGAAAATTTGTACTAAAACATCGCTAAACGCTAAAACATCGACAAAAAATTGTCAAAGTATGTCAAAAAGTGATATTTAATTGGTAAAAAAAAACCATACCTACTAAGTACTACTTTGAAACAACTAACTTACACTACTCAAGGGGCTGGCAATTTTGCTTGAGGCTTGCCTTACAGTGCATAAAGCAATTTTTGCCAACCTACATATACTAAACAAAGAGAGCCTGCACTGCCGTAAAAGAGAGAGATGGATGGATGGGAACACTGCTCGGGTTCAACGTCATCAAATAAAAATCGCCTTAATGGTTTTTTTTTCTTGTAAGGCATGATCTCTATTTTCTCGCAGTGCTGCCAACTCCTACCTTTTCGAGTAGGTGTTGGCAACACTGCGAGCCCCACTTCCGGTTGCAGAACTCTCAAGCAATATTGCCAGCTCCTTGCTTTAGGTTAGGTTAGACCAAAAAAAACCTTGGTGATTTTTTCAAGTAAGAAGTTGGCAACACTGCGAGCCCCCTGAGCCCCACTTCCGGTTTGTGAACTCTCAAGCAAGATTGCCAGCTCCTTGCTTTAGGCTAGGTTAGACCAAGAAAAACCTTGGTGATTTTTTTCGGGTGAGGAGCTGGCAACACTGCTCCTCACTTCAGCTCCTCACAAGAGGTTTGTCAACCGGCTAAACTGGACTACTTCTGTTGTAACGTTTAACAACGTCTCAGTGGGCGTTAAGCTTAACCCGTGAATTCCAACCGGCTACTTCCAGAAACGAATCCATTATCTTAGACGTTGAAAGGTAACGAGGGGCCTGACAGACCCGAGTGAAACTTAATTTGTTGACCATTTTGTGATACAAACTGCCATGGTAATCCCCTTAAATGTACCCTATGTTAGGTGCTTGCACTACGCTCTCTCGTGTGCGTCTAAGTTGACTTGGCGTCCCTCGGACTCACATTACCAGTTGAGTTACACTTCTTGACACAAATATCACTGACTTTTATTCCACAGAAGTCGAGATTTGTTCAACTTTAAGTTTTGAAAGTGAAAGTAATTAGAAAATATTAACTAACTCTCTGGTATTCCTAAAGCGGAAAATGGGAGCGGTCCCTTTGTAATCAAAGGATCCCGGGTTCGCTTCCTGATTGAGGAACATAATGGTTCGGATCACACTTTGAACTGTAGTCCCAATCCCGACTAGCAATACTGTGCATAGAGTGGACTTAAAACACAAACTCGAACTTAAACTCTAAAGTGGAAAGTTTATTGTCACAGCAACATAAACTTTTTACCCGTTCCTACAATGGGTAAGATTAATTCAGGTTTCTCCATTGTTA